>NC_080112.1:124123490-124423490 GCF_950005125.1 Chionomys nivalis | reverse complement strand
TCCCTGGAATAACTGGACCTGCTGGACAGGTCAATAGGCCAACTTGATTTAAGCAATTCCTCAGTTGAGAATTTATATATGAATATATGTGTGTGTATATACATACATACATATATATATATATACACACACACACACACACACACAGAGGCGAGTATTAGGCAGTTTTTGAAAGCAAGAAAATTCTGACTCATGCCTACAGACAGCACAAATGAATCTTAAAGCTACTATGCTAACCAAACTCTCATTAAAAAGTAGTACATGATTCTACTTATTTGAGGTATGTGGACTCAGTCAAATTTATAGCAATAGAGAGGAAAATTAGGGTTGCCAAGGACTGTAGAGAGGAGTTATCTTTTACTGGGTTGTTTCAGTGATGAGGGCTGTGTGTGTGTGTGTGTGTGTAAGAGGGGGGAAGGGAGGAAAAGAGGAAACACTTGGAGTGGCATGGAACTGTCATTAAAAAATACGATAGGGTAGAAGTTTCTGAGCCCTGAAAAGGCAGCAAGCAACAAGTGTAGATTTCATCCTTAAACTCTGATGACCTGGGATGAGCCCTGAACTCCATTTGGGCTACAACTGTGGCCAGGCCCTGTGACATAGGAAGAGAGAGGGAATTCGGACTGGCTTGGGGTAAAAAGTGCAGAGATGTGCAAACACAATCAGCCCAACTCCCCACCACTTCCAGGGCAGAGTGGGTGGAACCGGCCTCCCCTCTTCCTCCAATCCCACTCCTTCCAGGCTCCACCGGGGGCCCCTCAGGGCTGCTCTTCTTATTCGGTTGGGCTGCCTGATTTCCCTGGAGAGGAGGTTTCGGAGGTGGGCCAGTCTCCACATCCCTAGCCAACCAACCTCTTCAGTGGACCATTCCAGGATCCTGCACACGTGGACCCTGTCTGTGCGGACCCACCTGAGTCCAGGAACGACAGCAGCCGCAGGGATCCTAGCATAGGCACGGAGGTAATTAGGCACGTCTTCTCTGCTCCTGAAGTAATGTTTATTTATCTTTCAAATTCTGCCAACCAAAATGGCTTGGGCTGTGATTTACCATCTCACCATTATGTCATACTTCCTTATGGCTTTTATGACCAAGAAAGACTCCAGGCACAGTAGCCATATTATGTCCTAGCGAACCCTTGCCCAAATTAAGTCACTGTTTCTGGTCCCTGTCGCTGGTCAAAAAAAAAAAAAAATGACATCCCAGGGTAATTACTGTTTTAAGGGCACATTTTAAAGCAAATGCAAAAAAAATGCATAATGAATGCACCTATTTTCTGACCGAAATTTGCGTGTGTCTTTCACTCTCTCCTGGCAAACATGGTTTATGTTTATTTAAACAGCCCTTAATAGAAACGTACAGCTGCAAAGCATCTTGCTGCTCTATGCTTTCTGGTCAAGAAAATTGCCCATAATCACAGTTGACTTCACTATTCATAATGGGATATTATTTTTGTTACTGCACAGCATGGTTCAGCCTAGGAATATTCTAAAAGCAACTGTCACAACACTTCATTCATTCATTCATTCATTCATTCCCTCAATCAACTTTTTGGAAAACATTGCTAAAAGTCTTTAAAATAGAGGGAAAGAGCGTACACAGAGGCATGAGATAGCATGGCAGGTCAGCTATGTGACAAGAGTAACTATTGTCACACACAGCTACAGAGTAATTGGTTACATATAGTAGTTAAGGTACTGATGTTGCCGGATGGTTTACTTCAGTTATAAATTGAAATGGATTCAAGATTTTCCTGGTCATACATTCTCTCTTCTTACTTGTGTACATTTCAGTATTATATAGTGGCATGTCATTTTTTGGTTTTGCATACAAGGCCTCATGTAGCTCACGAGGGCCTCTCTCTGTATAACTAAGGGTACCCTTGAACTCTTGATCATCCTGCCTCTGCCCACCTGAGGGCTGGGATAACAAGCACGCTTGACCACACTCAGCCTTTTCTCTTCTCTTTTCTTTTCCTTTTTTAAGGCAGGGTCTTGCTATAGAACCAGTGCTATTCTAGAACTTGATTATGTAAATCAGACAGGCCTCAATCATGAGGTCCTCTTATGCTTTCCAGGTGCCAGGTATGTGCCATGCCCGTATCTCAGTATGTTTTAGTTCTCAGTTAATAGTATGTCAAGAATCATATCTTCCCCAAAGGCCATTTGAGGACGTGTTTAATTCCTGCATGGGTCATTTGTCAGCTGCGTCACAGTTCAGCCATGGGTACCTGTGATGTGTGGGAGGGTGGAGAGAGAGATTCTGCTTTTCCTGAATCATTTTTTAGCTTGCTCGGACCCCAGTTTTGTGGTGCTGGTTGTCGTTTATATTATGGGGATACTGGTTGTTCTGTTTCCAGTATTTTTCCAAGTACAGAGGCGTGATCTTTGAGAATTCTGAATGCCTCTGAGTGTCCACCCTTCTGCTTCTCAGGACCACTTTTAGCACTGGCCTCACTATATGTTAAGCTCCTTAGAAATGAGAGTGAGACCCAAGGGGGAACTTCCAGGTGACGCTTCATACTGTAATAGATCTCATATACCAGCTTCAGAACAAAGACATTGTGAAAAGGGAGTTAGTTACTACTGAACAACTAACTAAGCATGCTGTCCCATGGGGGGGGGCAAATAGAGGTGTGTGGCTGTTGGATACAGAGACAACGGTGCTTATGTTGCCTTGATTTTCTGATATAAAACAGATTTCTGAAGTTGATCAGAAGATACTAGGAGTGGTATATTCCAAGCAAATAGAACAAGCAATCGATTTGACATCCTTATCAAAAGGCTGCTAGCAATATTTCCCAGACCTTGAAAACACTTGCCTTCTCCTATCTGACTTTACCTGTGTTAGATGATGTAGTGAAATAAATACATTGTTTCAAAGCAACGCCTTGCTCCGGAGAGTCTCAGGCAAAGAACTATAAGTTCAAAGCACGCCTGTGCTATGCGTCGCGAGACCTCATGTCAACACAACGAAATGAACTCTAAACCCATACTTTGTTCCTTTGAAGTCACTCTTTTTCTTTCTCTAATGCATGCTTTGCAAAAGGAGGCCAGTTCTTTTAGAGGAAAGAAACGCATTAAGGAACAAGCTGGAATCCTGCTAGAGCTGTTAAGGAGACCAGTTGTATGGAGATGCAACCTTGGTAATTAATCAGTGAGAATCCCACAGCCAAATGGGGAGGGAAGAGGCCCTCTCCTCCGAGATGGGGAAACGACTCCTCCCTTCTGGCTGAAAAAGCTCCATCCCAGGCCTTCTGGCTGCCGACATGTAGATGTACATCTGGCTGTAATCTCTCACTCCCTGCTGGCCTCTGACAAACTGTGTGGAACAGAAATCCAGTTTCTCCCCCGTGTAAAAGAGCAAGAGAGAAATTGACGAGCTTGATGGTTAAAATTCTGAGCTGGCTAGGAGAAGGAACATGCCCAAAGCAATAAAAAAAAAAAAGCCCCTCGCTTGGAAACTGGAGCTGCAGAAATCTTAGAGCAGGGTAATCAAGCAGTGGCTTTGACCGAGGTGAAGGGAGTGGAGCCTACAGGCCACGGACGAGCCTTGAGACTCCACAGATGAGTGAGAAATATTTAAATTGACTTAACTCTACCCTGGCCTGATGACCAAGATAGAGAGGATCTTGATAATGTTGGAAAGGATTTATTTGCACTTAGGTGTCCGCATTTCTATAAATCTCACTCTAAATTTTATGTGTGGGTGTTTTAAGCACCACTTTATTTATAAGAGATGAAAGCAGAGTTGAGGAGGGAAATGTGCTCTGGTCCCTCTCTGTGTGTTTCCGTTTAGGGGATGCCGTGGTTCTAGCAGAGGAGTGTCAGCTTACCTAAACTGTAGAGATGCCAGTGGCAGCAAGGGACACGATTGGAAACTCAGCCTTGGAAACTCACACTGTGTACGTGACAGCAAACACCACAGGGCTCCAAATTTTTGAAATTTTTTTTTTATTTTGTTTTACTTCTTTTTTTAAATCAGCAGATCATGTCTGGTACCATTAAGTTATTTTTGAACAAATCAAGTTTGTGTGGCTCTTCTTCCTCCATCTTCCCTATCCCCCTGCTAGCCCTGCTTTTCCTTTGTTGCCTCCCACCCCCATATTCTTCTCCTCTTTCCTGTCCCATGTGTCCTGTGCCCACTTCACATCCTTTCTTATCACTGAGGCTTCACCTTTGCAGCCAGCATTACAGCCTCTGTGTCTTCGGGTTTTTTGTTTTTGTTTTCGCTGTTTGTGGTGTCGGCGCTAACACTGGACCTCAAGACATCATGGTCTACCAGCTGAGCTCTACCCCCAGCCCCGAATCTTTCTTTAAAAATTAAAATGTCTCTGGAAAAGCCAGCATGTGAAGCTCCTGGATTTTTAGTCATTGAGTACTTAACACGCCTTTCATTTCTAGCCAAAATTCAAAATATATATTAAAGTTCAGAGAAGACTATAGCAAATTACTTAAAAGTATGTTGCTGTATTTTTTTTTGTTTTCCTTTTGTAATATTATAGAAATTAATTCAATACCCAGTGTGTGTATGAGAGAGAGAGACAGACAAACAGATAGAAGCAGAGAAACAGTGACAGACAGAAGAAAGAAAGAAGGAAGGAAAGAAGGAAGGCAGGCAGGCTGGCTTACTTCCAGGCCATGGATAAGAAGTAACATGGTTTTGTACATTCGTTTTTGTTTTAACTCTGTACCACATTCTCGAGTATTCTCAAGTGGTTTAAGACACTTTTAGTTTTACTTATTCCCCAACTGATGAATATTTAGGTAGTTTTCAATTTTTTAGAAACAACATGCAGTATACACAAAACAGGACATTCCACAGAAATTCTTTTAGAAAGTTAAGATTGGGGTTGGAGAGATAGCTTAGCAGTTAAGAACACTTCCTGCTCTTTCAGAGACCCAAGTTTGGTTCTTAGCACCCATATCATGTGCCTGACAACGACCCATAACTCTAGCTCCAGGGTACTGGATATCCTTTCCAGCCTCTACAGGCACCTCATTCAAGTGGTGCTCACACACACACACACACACACACACACAAATCCATAAATAATCAAACAAACAGAGAAATAAATCCAAAGATAAAAATGAGGATATTATTGGTCTACAGAATATGCACATTTTTACATGTGAGTCTGAGGACTGACAGATCTCTTTCCAACATAGTTCACCTGTCCACAGCCCTTCCAGTGGAGGATGAGTTGCCATGACACCATGACACTGACATGGTGGCAGTGTTTGGGTGTCAATTTTTGCCAATCTGATGAGTAAGATAACGTCTCATTTTGGTTGTGGTTGTTTATTTCCCCGAGTACATACAGTATTTCATATTACAGACCACATGCAGAGGGCCTCAGTCGCTCCCATGCAGGCTCTTAAGGGCCATTTTTACAGAAAGTAAGTATCACTTTAACACAATGAGCATGGTGAATGGGACCACGGTCTGCTAACCAGGATTATGGGGATTGACAGGCTGGTAGCATATACAGCATGGATATGTTGGACAAAGGGATGAGTCATGCCCCACAGGGGATGACACAAGACAGCAAGAGAGTTCATTGCAATACCCAGAAATGTGAGCAACTTAAAACTTACAAATTTTTCTCTCTGGAATTTCTCATTTAAGACTTTAAGAATATAGTTTGACCTCAGATAGCTAAAACCACAAAAAAAAGTACTGATAAGAGAAATACTATATGTAGTCCATGTCTCTGGCATGCTTTCTTTTTCAGTTTTATGGGTGGCCGATGTCTCTTATAAACGGTTTGTCTTTAATTTTATTTTTTAGATAGTTCTTACTTAAGTTCTCAGGCTGATCTTGAACTTCTAGGGTCAAGTAGTACCCCCCGCCTCAGCCTCCTGAGTAGCTAGAGCTATAGGTACATGCTTTTACATTTGTCTATTTTTACAATTAGAACTTGTAAACTTTTATATATATTATCAAATAATCTTTCCATATTCTGAGATTACAAAGGTATTGTGGATTTTCATCAAAATGTTACAAAACTTTGCTTTTAGCATTTAGATAGTTAATTTATTTTGAATTTTTGTTGTTGCCCCCCCACACACACACGCTCTCTTGCTCTCTCTTTCCCTTTTTGAGATAGGGTCTAACTATTCAGCACAAGCTGGCTTCACACACACAATCCTCCCACTTCAGTCTTCTAATACTGGTGTTACAATCATGCACCACCATTCCCAGTCTTAAATAGATTTTATGAAGTTTTTTTTATACTTAATTTTGTTTAGCGTATGTACACACACACACACACACACACGCTCTCTGCCTCATTGCCTTGAAATAGGGCCATGATCATAATCACGCTATCTCCCCTGCCAGGTAAGTATAAGAAAGAGGAAAAAAAAAAGAAAGAAATAGATTCTTCCACTGAATCAGAATCCCACCGTTTAGCTAGACTGACTGGCCAGCAAGCTCTGGGGATCAGCTTGTCTCTGACACCCACAGCCATGCCTGGCTTGTTCTGTAGGTTCAGAGGTTTCCAGGTCCTTATGATTGCAAATCAAGCACTGCTTCTCACAAAGCCATCCATCCCACCCCATTACCTTGATATTTCTACCACAGCACCCCATTTCTTGCCTCTAGAAACCACTAATCTCTTGATTTCGGCAATTTTGCCATTTTGGAATGTTATACAAACAGAATAATGCAAAAAATAACCTTTTGAGGTATGGTCTTTTCTCAGTTGGCACGGTTCCCTGGAGCTTCATCCGAGCTGTAGTAGGTTAACTGTACTTCTTCTCATCCCTGAGCCGCCCTGTTTGGTCTGGACACACCTCTCTTCAACTGTTTCCGTGCTCAGGGGGGTTTCACTTGTTTCTGTCTGGGGTGTTTTCCAGCTGCTCTGATTTTTGTTTTTCTGTTCTCATCCTCTTGCCTTTCTGTGGGTTACCTAAACACTTCTGAGGTTGAGGAGTTCGATTTTTTTTCTTTACATGCTGAAGATGGAACTCAGGGCCTTGTGCGTGACAGGAAAATACTCCACCAGTGAGCCCAGCCAACAGCTTTTAGGATTCCATTTTGACCTAATGTGAGAGTTTGTGGTGCCTGTTTGTGTCGCCTTTTGTGATTGTTCTGAGGCGAGAGTATATGTTCATAAGTCACCAGTCAACCAGCGCCGTCATTTTACATGCTAGAACAAAGTATAAAAACTTTACCTGCCTTTGCATTCATTTTTCCTCTCTAGCTTATAATTATTCTTAAATGTTTCCTGTACATGCATTGAAAAACATATCAGACAAATTTTATGTTTTGCTCTGTCAACAATAATTAAGGAACCTCAACAGAGGAGGAAAGCCTATTGTATTTGTCCATTTTTTTTTGTCCTTTCTTTGTTCTTTCTTCCTTCCTGACCCTCTAAGATTCTTCCTATTCGTTTCTGTTTGGAGAGCTTCCTCTAGCTATTTTTTAAAGTTTCGTGTGCTGATGATAAGTTCTTTGAGTTTTCCTTCATCCGAGAATGTCTTGACTTCCTTTCATTCCAGGAAGGAAGTTTTTTTGTTTTTCTGGTTGTAAAATTCTTCACTGGAAATTCTTTTCTCCCAGCCCTGGAAACAGGTTGCCTGCTTCCTTGTCCACTCCGTAGGGTCTGATGAGACATCCGGTCGTTGCTGATTATCCTCACATTAGTGAGGAGCTGCCATCTCTTGCTACTTTCCGGATGTCTTTCTTTTATTGTCAGAATAGTGATTGTGATGGGTCTTGCCCTAAATTTCTGTGGGTTTATTACCATATGACGTTCATGCGTCTTTTTAAATCTGTAGCTTTATTCTTTTGGCCAAAGTTGTGAAAATTCCAGCCACTGTTTCTTTGAGTGCTTTGTAATCCCTGTCTTTTGTCTGTCTTGGTTCTTCTGAGAGAGGAGGCAGAAGAGAGAGGGGGAAAGACAGAAACTCACTACAGAGCCCAGGCTGGCCTAGAACGCATAATGATCCTCCTTAGTCTCCTGAGGTCTGGGATTGCATGCACTGCTCCACCTGGCTAAGATCGCTGTATCTTTTGCTAATAGTGTCACAGCTCTCTGGTGCTCTGTTCATAGTTTTTCAGCCTACACCGTAATTTGTTCTCTTTTTATTATTATTGTTTTAAATGTAAGTAGATATTGTGCAATGAGCATATTTCCCTCGTTCCTCCCATACCCTTCCTTTTCCATGCCCATCCCTCCCCGTCACTCCGCTGGTCACTTCATGCACGTGTTCTGCCCTCAGACCTGCTCAGGCTTTTCTCCGTGTTCCCCTCTGCTGTTGAAGCCTCCTACCTTCTGAGATTTGGCGCTTCAACTTTTTCTAGTTTGGAAATTTCTGTTTGGTTTTTCTTTATGTCTTCTCTTTTGCTCAAGACTTTTTGCCCTTTCTTTCAGATATCTTTTTTTTTATTAAATATTTTTTAATTAAAAATTTCCGCCTCCTCCCCGCCTCCCTTTTCCCTCCCCCTCCCCCCACTCCCCACTCCCCTCCCCCCTCCCTCTCCAGTCCAAAGAGCAGTCAGGGTTCCCTGCCCTGTGGGCAGTCCAAGGTCTTCCCCCCTCCATCCAGGTCTAGGAAGGTGAGCATAATGGCCTGCCTACACATTTTGATGACGGCTGCTAACCGCCTTTGTTAGATAATTCTCACATGTCTTCTTGGTCTGGGTGTCTGCTCATTGTCTTTTCAGCTTTATGTAGAGATCTTCTTGGCTCTGGTACAATATGGTTTTTTTTAATTAAAATTTTGACATTTGGAATATTTTATCAAGAGACTCTGGCTCTTACATCTTCTGTTTGAACAGACTTTCCTTGGCACTAATGTGGTGGTAGAATGTAGGAGAAGGGGCACCACACTTTGAATCAAAGTGAAGCAGAGAGAAACCATTGCTAAGTGTTTTCTGTCTGACTAGGTGGCTTCTTTTTTTTTCCTTGCTAAAGGGAGTAGGTTTTCTCCTGGTCTATACTTATTGATGTTCTTGCATTGCTAGCTTCTCTAGCACCCTACTTGGGATATATAAGGTTAAATAGAAACCCGAGGAAACTCAATGTTTCCTCAGTACCCAATATCCTTAGCTATGTGTTCTCTTTTCTATGTCTCCTTATGCTTGCTTTATATACACAGTGTTCAGGGTCAACTGTACTTGGCAGAAAGAACAGGGGGAAATACTTTTAATTTATCTCATCCTAGAACTAAAAGTACAAGAGCATCTTTTATGATTTTTTTCAACCATTTCCCCCATAAAATCTCCTATGATCATTGTGTGTGTAGCCGTACTATTAGTGGAGGCTGAGTGAGCGGAAGTGGGTACCACTGTATAAGGCATGCAGTAAGGTGCCTAAAGCAACTTGTGACACTTGACTCAAAGCTAGTGCCTTACTAAAATCATACCGTTTGAATAATAGCATTCCTTTAAAATGTCTGTGTTCTAATTGGTTATTTCTGGGGTTACATGATACTGGTTCTTCCTATTAGTACATCTAGTATCCATATTGGATGCTCTTGTTAGTTCTGCTTTCATCTTGGTCCTCTTACATTTTCTGTACAGGCAATCAATGTCACTCTCAGGCATGAAGTTTTTCTTTTTTCTTTTCTTAAACTAGTATGTTCGCTAAGATTTATTTGGTTACTTGGTGTTTATCTATTTACTTGTGTGCTGGGAACCAAAGCAAGGGTCTTGCACACACCTGTCTCCATCCACAGCTTGTGCTCGCTGCATCTCGATTACAGCGTTAAACTGAAGCAGGAATGGCAGGCATCTTTATCTGTTCCCTCTCGCATTTTAAGATAAATGTTTGTAGACTCTCTTCATTATGTATGACGTGTGTTGTACAGTTCTTGTGGATTTTTTTTTTTACCAAACTAAGTAGATTTTCTAATGCCGGTTTTTTGAGATTTTCTTATTACACATGTGAATTGCATCATTTTTTCATATAACTATACTGACCATTTGCTTTCTTCCCTTTAACCTGCTCAGTGGGGAGTCCTATGATACAATTTTCTAACATGGAGCATTCTTGGAGCACATCTTGGATGGTCACATGCATGAGGGGATTTGGTGTCATCAGATTATTTTTCAAAATTTTGTCTCTGTTCATGGGAGGGTTTGACCAATGTGTTTGTTCCTTGGACTGTTCTTGTCTGGTTTGAGGATCCAATTGCAATAGTCTTACAAATGTGAGATATTTTCTTCTGTTTTGCTCTGGATTGTTTTATCCACTTTCAATTTTATTGGCATAAAATTATCCATAATATTATAAGATCTTTATAGCTACAGTGTTTCCATTGCCAGATACATAACATTTGGATTATTACACCATTTTATTGAAATTTTCTCTTTAATGGGTAATGATCTGTTTAATCTCAATGATACTTTGCCAAGATGTTTTAAATCTTGAGGTGAATATAGTTTTATGCCCTTTCTTTGTGTTAGTGTTTGCCTGGTTTATACTTTCGTATCTTTTACTTTTCGACTTTCTGTGGAGTCCTGAAGAGTAAGGTGGTCCTGTCTAGGCAGGATGCTTTGCACAAACTGTTCCAGTGATCTCTCTTTGCATTTTACTTTACTTCCTATCACTGCTTTGTAGAGTTTCTCTACTATTCTTCTCTGGTTTTAATTGGGTTAATCAATTTTTTTCTCCTCCACCTCCTTCTAAATTTTGGAAATTGAATTCAGCTCTGTTGTGTAATTATTCTCAATTTTTGCATGTAATCTCTAGATTACTTATAATAACTGTAAGGTGTAAACATTAAGTAATTGCTACAATACATTGCTAATCGAATAATAAGACAAAAGTCTGTTCAGAATAAGTGCTACCGTTTGAGACCTAGCTACATGGTATACACCAGTAACAATCTAATATTTTTTAATCCATGATTGGGTCAAATCTATAGATGACAATTTTATGATAACAGCATTGGAAATCAGTATCTTTAAGGAAACAAATAAATTGTGGTACATATAAAATAACAGACAGACACCAAAATTAAACAATTAAAGGTATTTTAATTGACATATGAAGACATCCATAATATATTACTACATAAAATAGGAGGTCCATATATAGTGTGTGCCATATATAATGTAAAATCACACATGTGTATGCTTGAGTGCTTTTGTAAATAGGATCATGAAGATAGGTGTTTGGGTGTGATCTTTTTTGCTTTATTTATTGAGCATAAAGTGGTATTTCATGTCAACTGTGCACTGATATTTATTTGTTCAAGAAATAGATGAATGAATGAATGAGGGCCTATTATTAACAAAATGCTAACAGTAAATATTTAGAGCCAGGATGAGGGCTTATAGGTATGGCCACTTGTCTCAGAAGCCTGAAGACCTGTGTCACCCTAGAACCCATAGTGGAAGAAGAAAGCTGACTCCCAACAGCTGTCCTCTGACCTCCACACATGCACTGTGTCACATATATATGCACACGCATGCATACAGACACACACATCATACACATATGATGCTAATAATAGTAATAATGATGATAATAATGATAACAGTGGTTATCTCTGGGTCTTGTGATTCGTGATGTTTATTTCCTTTCGTTTATACTTTGTTCAATTTTTTATAATAAGCATGCGTCCATTTTGTCAAGAAGAGGATACTTTTTATATTTTGAAGCCACCCTCACCTTACAACTTCCAAATACTACCCCCCCCCCATTTGTCTGAATTCCAAGCAAAGCAATTTCTTTACCATGTAAATTCATATTGGCAAGAAGATTGGGATAGTAACAGAGACATGTTTGCACTTGGAGATCTGGAGGCAGGAAAAGTGAATTAGGAGAGCAAGTGCAAAAGGAAGGCTGGTGCCTGAAGACAGGAGTTGAGCCTGGTTTTTCAAAGCAAAACAATGTAATATGGCACCTGGTGAAGCAAAAGTTAGGAGCAGTAGAGCCTGTGGGGCCCAGAGAGCACAGTGGATGCTCTGATGTAATTCTAATCTTTTCAAAAGGATTTGCTTTTTTTTTCTTTGTGTGTGTGTCTGTTTGCCTGCATGTGTGTATGCGCACCACATGCATGCAGAAGCTGAAAAGACTGGGAGAGGGTGTTGATTCTCCTGAAATTGGACTTCAAAATGTTCTCAAAAGTAAGCCCAGGTCCTCTGAAAGAGCAGCAAGAGCTCTTCCCTGCTGAGCCTTTTCTCCATCCCCCTCTCAATCTAATTCTTGGCCCCTAGTTGCGAATGGGTTCAGCAGTTCAAAAAGAAGCCAAGCCATAGGACTCCGGGATTGTACTACCTGGTGTAGTAACACCTCATTTCCTTAGTTCTTGATTTTTCTTTCTGAGGCTGTGGAATCAGATGTTGGATTGTGTTTTTTGAATGACTTACTGCACCTTCTTCGGGATGCCATGGATGTGTTTGCCCAATCACACTCCATCTCTTCCCATCACTGGACCAAACCTAGCTTTCTCCAGTGTGGACAGTTAATCTCTTTCTAGCATTTCTCCTTTCCTGTATTATGCTAAATGAGTGCTCATTTCCTCCTTGGCCTTGAGTTACAGAAGTCTCTCTTCTTGCCCAAATCTTAGAAAGTACAGGCTCTAGGGGGAAAAAGTGGTGGTAGAGACAGTATTGCCAGATAAAATATGGGGCAACCAATTAAATCTGAATTACAGATAACCAATAAAATACCTAGTGCATCTATACCCTCACGTATGTACTTAGAGCAAGAATCAGCTATTGTTTATCTGAAATTCAAATTTAACTGGACGCCTACTCCCCTTTTCTCTAAATCTGGCAACCATAGATGGGGGGGCGGGAGCGGGAGTTAATCTTGTGATGCAAACGTTTTTCTCAGTGCTTTTCATCCAAAATTTACCAGATGTTTCTTAGACAGATTTCCAGTTTACAAAAGGGTAAAATAACTAACTGATTAAGTCAGGATTAGACTGCAGAGCAGTGCGAGGGCTAGAGATTTAAGCTTGAACTTCTCCAGCATATGATCTAATTCAGGAATCTCTTTATCAATAATTTATTGACTGGAAGAAAACAGAATCAGAATGATCACAGAGGCACATGTTTCCATGAAAAGCAAAATTTCAAAAGAGATTAAAAGTAATGGCTGTTAAGGTTTTGGTTTTCTTTAGACCATAGAAATGACTGGGCTTAGTCTCTTCTCTAGTGTTTCTGAGAGCGTGGTCCCAGGGCTATCTATATCAGAATCATCTATAGGGAAGTGAAGATAATCGATCTTTCCAAGGACTGAAATCATGACCTTTACCTCATTGGTGCCACAATCGCTTTTTTTCAGAACCTTTACTTCTACAATGGCTTTTGTCCTTAGGGTCTGGATGACAGGGACATTGTTAGTTATATTTTTGTTTCATCTGTTCCATCACATATTATAAAAACAATTCAATGAAAGGCAAAATTGAAGAGAGACTTGATATCCTCCAACACACCCAAATAAAGGAATCCAAAAGAACGTCTGAATGGAAAGATGATTGACTTGATCTCTACTAAGTTGCTGGATTCACCTTGATCTTGAAAGTTGAAGATGTTTCTGTATCCTTTCTTTTGCAGTGGTATCTTCACATTCCTTAAAACTAATTCTCTGCTTTTCCTCAGCCTTACTCCAGGACACCTAATAACAGCTAAACAATTGGCTTCAGAGCTACAGTATGAGTGCCTTTGGTCAGCATTGTACTGACACAATTGGAGGGCAGCAATGCTCAAACTTTAAAAGAACGTGGTCAAGAGACAGTTTGACTTCCAAAGCATCCCTCAGACACGCATAACTGAGGTGATTTTTTTTTTACATCAAAGATTTTTTTCTTTTAGAATAGAATTCATGTATTTGGTCAATTCTGTCATATCACTGTTTATAGCAAACAATCTTTTCGTGTTTGGGCAGTTCCTTAATGACATGCTAATAAAAACTCTATGAGTAGCTTAGTAACTTATCCCCTACTATTAAAATGCAAGTAACCCAAGATGACTGGGCTCTGATGTCCTCCTCTCCTTGTGTTACCGGGGACTCAATTCTTTTTAGTGTGTGTGCTGCCAGTTGATACTTGCCTAAATATTTCTTTCATACTTAGGACACTATAGTTACTTTTTCAGGCTTCAAATATTTCCACCTAATTCTAGAAACACGTGTGCTACGCCTGAAATGCTGACAGCTGTGACTTAGCCTCAAAATAGTCAGGTCTGCTCAAGGAAATCACTGAGCAAACAGAAGCAGGAGGAAGAAGCTGACAGCTGAACAGGCATCGGGAGACAACTGCCAGGTACCCGGATGACCAGCCTTGGGGTGGTAACAGACAGATTCCATTTCTAGAAATAGCACAGAGGGTGCCAACAAGTCTTGGGATACACATGGTAGCATGAATCTTTCTTTCCATCTCTGGAGAGCTTGGCAGGTATCTCAGGAACTCTGAGTTTGCTGGAGAAATGAACGTATATGGTAATCTTTGACATGGGCATGTTGTGAATCTATTGGGTTTTTTTAAAAGCCACCTTCTCTGACTGACTTAAAGAAGTGTGGGTCACTGTGGAGACACCAAATGTAAGACACTGGCTCTGCTCACACAACTTTCATGCCAGTGGAAGAAATAAAACAAGAATCCTAAGGGCCTTCCCTAGGAATGGTTAGGTCCTTGCTAAGAAAAACAAATCATTTGTAGACAAAATATAGCCTCAACAATTCCTTCGGGTGATGAGAATGCAACTCAGTTGATTGAGAATTCATCTAGCAAGCAGGAAGCCTTGAATTTGATCCCCAGCCCCGAAGGAAGAAAAACGTCCTTTAAATGGGGCTACACAAGAGCCAGATGTAAGTCAAACGCGGATCAGCTACCTCCAACGTGATGCCACATGGCCATGTTTTAGTCAGGAACCAAGCCAATCAGCTTGCAATTATGAGCTACGTTGAAAGTGGGATGTGGTGGTATATGCTTGGTGATTTTAGCACTAGAGAGAGGCGAGAGAATCAAGAACTCAAAACTAGCCTGGCCTACATAGCTGGAAACCAAGAGAAACAAAAGAAATCTGTGCTGAAGTAGGAAAAATCGTACTGTAGAAAGGCCGCAGGAATGGGGGCCATATAAGCAAACCACAAATTCACACCTTCCAACTCAAGCTAAAATGGGAGCAAAATAGGCTGTGGGGGACAGCAGAGATAATTGCCCATGTGACTTCCAGTTGATCTCTCTTTTCTTTGTGCATTGGCCAATTCCTATAAGAATGGCAAGTATGTGAGCTTGCAATAGGTCTCTTAACACTCGTGTGGAAGTTAGGAGAGGTCACAGGAAGGTGACTTCTACCATTTACTGATTCAATGATTTTGGCAAAGTGAATCTTTCTGAACCTCTGTTCTTTTAACAGTAAAATGATGATAAGAGTTGCTGAGAGGATGGTCTTATGGATTACATATAAGGATGCTCGGAAGCACTCGGCCTTGATGCTCAGGGACACAAAGCCCTCAGCAGCTGTTCACCTCTATAGCAAGTAGTTTATGTGTGGTGCATCAAATGAGACAGAGACCTACGAGCGGTAGGGATTCAAGGGTACGGGATGTACAGAACTGGATTGACGGAAGTGGGTTCATGAATGAGGTGACTTTTGAACTTGTTCATACGTGTGTAACTGTGAACTGGAGGGAAGATGTGAGTGCAAGCATGTTGATAGCCAAGCACTGGGAGATGAGCAGGGATGCTCCAGAGACCAGATGTCTATGGAGCATGGAGGAGGACCAATGCTCAAAGACAGTGATGAAATGAGAAGACTTAATTGAGCTTATTTGTCTCAGCGCAGCTTACTATGAAGTCACTCCCTACCGGAGACCTTACTAGGCCACTTTTCCTCACGAACCCTCCTCTTGTCTTTCCAAACACTTGTCACTGAGAGTCAACCCCCACCTGACGCTCCAATAGTTTTGCACTGACCCCTTTTTCCTCCATCTTGCGAGCTAAATGTTTACTCTGGAGACAGGTCTCTGCCTTTCCCTTCCTCTGACATGAGAACTTAGCACACTGTGGACTCCAAGGGAAGTGTTTGTGAATTACCTCAGGGGTTGATTACAAATGTACTTAATTGAAGCACAAACTTAAGTATCTCTTATACCAGACAAGAACTGGCTGTGTGGGGAAAACCGTAAAACAAAAGAAAAGTGGACTGGCTCTCATGTCGTAGCCCATTCTTGAAGAGCCAGAGCCAACCTCTTTGAACATTTTCCTAAACATCTTTGCCCAAGTTAGCTGAGGACATGCCAAGGCAAACAAAGACTGGCTGGCTGACCGAGCTCACTGGTGCAATGGCTGCAGGGAATGAAAGGCTGGCCCAGAAGAGACGCACCAAGTGCAGCCCTGAGGGCAGACCAGCTTCCTTTGCACTCAACAGCAATTCCTGGAGCAATCTCTGCTAAATGCAGCCTTCTCTGGGGAGGGATCAATAGTCTTTGGACAGGACCCCCCCTCCAAACCTGAGATCAAACCTAGGAATCAAACGTTGAGGTGACTGAGGAAAACCTAGGTATATGAAAATGGAAAACCTGTTTCACCCTGATTCCAGGGAACCGCATCACCATGCCTGTCATGGTCTGTTTACCAAGTACTCGTCAAATGGAATAACCCATCTGTGACAAATCTTCTTTTGTCCAATGGGGGAGCTTGGTGTTTTTCTAATGCAGATGGGCATGTTAGCTCTGATTTGCAAAACTTCCATGCACATCAACCGAAGACGTCAGTTGAAACAGATTCCGGTAAGGTCATGCCCCTTCCCCATATTCAAAATGATGTTCCTGCTGACAATTGAACACCCTACTGCCTGCTACCCTCTCTAGGTCCTCAGGCTGTCTTCTAGATTCCCAGTAGAAACCTTTCCTAGAGCTTCAGAGTCATTGGGTTTTGGGCCTCTACTAACCAGAGTCCCATCCCTCAGCCTATCCTCCGAAACTGTATCCTATCCTACGTAACGGTACCAAAGGACTCAGGTTTAATGAAAGCACCCCAAGGTGCAAGTGAAGTCAGACACAAACTAGTGCAGGTGTGTTTGCCTTTCCACACAGGCCATGCTAAAGAACAGACTTCTACACAGGCAATTTTCCAGAGTTCTTTTGCAGCTGATGAGATAAATCTCAGTGGGACAGCTGAAATATACCACATGGGTAACTGCCTCAGCCACGCTGGATGCTGTTCTTTTCCCTTGGAATGTTCTGGCTTCTCCGCTTTTCTCTCTTCAGATCCTATTTTTCCTTCAGGGCTTAATTCAAGTCTTAAGCATGCAGTCTGCCCAGAGTGCACCTGGACCAAATGCCTGCCCCACTCCGAAATCATGGCTCCTCACTTATTCCATCTGGATTAATTTGCTTTCCCCCAGCAGATTCTGAGCTCTGTGAGAGCAGGAGTTATGTTTGAATCTTCCTGTCTGTCTTCCACAGCACTTAGCCTGGTGCTTGGGCTCATAGAAAGCGTGCAATACATTTTCACAGGCGCCGCCATTACTTTTCCACATGTGTGTGACTTAAGCCACAGCAAGGCACATAAAGTAGGGTATCACTGTCTCTATTTTTACAGGAGAAGTTTTAAAACAAACCAACAACACACCATCCCCCTATAAAAAGCTTATTTAAAATCTAATTTTCCCTTTATTTCTAGACATTCTCAATTTATTAGTCAATATGATGTCTCTGAGTCAGCCTCTGCACTGGGCACTGTGCTGCTGGAAACAGAGGAAGAGCAGAGAGCTTGGAGCTCTGCCTTCAAGACATCCACAGAGCAGTGATCCCCAAACCTGGTTGAGGGTCAGCAGTATCTCAGGAGCTCGTTGGTGTCCAGGCTATGTGAGGACTGTGTGTTAGCAGACCTGGAATAGCGCCCGGGTATGTTCTCAAAGCCACCCGAGGAATTCTGATAATCAAGCATGTTGAAAAACCAGGGCTCCAGGGAGCCATAGATTTTCATAGACAGAATCGAATCATTGTTTCCAGACAAGTGTGAAGCACATTGCTGGAGGAGCTGCAGGCATGAATATTTGACTTTCTGTGTTTATTCTGTGTGTCTTGACAAGACTAAATATTTCATAGAACCACAAGTCCGGAAATGATGCTGCCAGGTAGCTGAGCCTTGAGAATAGGTTGCTAGCCACAAGCAGACAAATAATGAAGGGGTCCACTCATCGGAAGTATCTAGATTAGTTTTCAGGCCTAGAACAGTGGTTGCCTGGGCGAGGAAGAAGGGAGAAATGAAGACTTCTTGGCTAGAGAGATTTGTCCAGGGAGATGAGAAGAGTTCTGGAGATGGTCACATGACATGGATGCACTTAACACAGTTGGACTAGTCACTTAAAATCGCTTCCATTGGTAGGATGTTTTTCTGTGTTTTTTGCAGGAATGAAAGTCTATTTAGGGCTTGGGAGATAATAGCGCAGTCAGTACAATGCTTGCCATCCCCATAACCCATGTTGGTTTTTTTGTTTTGTTTTGTTTTTTGTTTTTAAGGGGAAAAAAAAAGGCTAGGAATGGTGATTATGGGCTTGTAATTCCAGCACTGAGGGTGCAAAGACAGGTAGATCCCTGAGACGCTCTGGTCAGCCAGCCTACCCTGCTGCAACTGTTCCAGGGTCTCTCAAAATGCAAGGTGGATGGCGCCAGGAGAATAGCACCGAAGGTTGACCTCTGACCTTCAGTGCATGCACACACATGCACATGCATCCATCCATACACATGTGCTCCCACCCACCCATGAATATACACATGCACACAATTTGTCTATTTCAATAAACCAGAATATATTTAAAGTATATTTAAGTAAATATTTAAAGTGGATATAGAGCTGTTTAAATCGATATATTTAAATATACATATGTAATTTGTGTGTGTGTTTAAATAGGCCACATAGCAAACCTTTCAAAAAGTAAGTGTAGAGTCAGACTTCAGTATGGCAAATGAAGATGTTATGCAAATGATATATATTGGAGAACTAGAGTTTAACTCATTTTACTTAGAAGGATACCAAAGACCAGGGGGGGGAGAGAGACCTTCTCTATGTTACATGTTGAATCTGTGGCAGGGCCCAAATTATCATCCAAGTCCACCATATAGGGAACAGACATGGGAAGTCCTCCTGTGTGCCAGACAGCTAAGGGCAGGTCCTCGGGAAGGACCTGATAATTCAAGACCACCCATAACGCAAAAATAAATAAATAAATAAAGGAATGAAGGGTTTCTAAATCCGGGAATCTAGAACGAGATATGTACACAAATAAAGGTTTTCAGCAAGAGAAGGAATTTTCTCTTCTGTGCTGACAGAATGAAGACGGCGCAGACGAACTAGCTTACAGAAGTAGGCTGATGCTTTGAAATGCCAGAAGCTATCTGGAATGGTAGATGGATTCAGATTTGCTGCGACCTTCAGCAGGGAGCCGTTGGGGAATTTTAAATAAAGACGTGACATGCTTAAAGTAGAGTTCTCGAAACATTAATCTGACAGGGGTCAAAAGTATGGCTAGAACAAAATCAGACCAGTTGGGTGGGCTTTTCTAGGAATCCAGCTGTGCTGTGACAAGGACCTGAACTGCGATGGTGGCGGGGAGAATAAAGAAGCAAACCCCAAGCCAAGTCAAAGGCAGCCCAGCCACACCCAGTCCTCGATGAAATGGCAGGTGAAGGGAAAAGGGAGAGCTTGAGATAACGCCGGGGTTTTCTGGCCTGGGTAATGGGGTAGTGCCCTGGACTGACAGAAAAGTCATAAAAACGGAAGGTAGTTTGGGGCCATGGTGAAGCCTTTGCTTTTGGATATAATGAGCTGGAGGTTGTAGTGGAAGATCCAAGTAGAGAGAGTTTCCCAGCAGCTAGAAGTATAGGAACTTAGGTTTGAGGTCAGGAGGTCATTAAATTTTCATTTTAAATCTGGAAACTTTACCCAGGATGATGTTCCAGTGACAGTCTCATTTTTATTTACAGTTAATTTCAAAGACATATTGTTTTCATAAAGCCGTTGTGGCGTAAGGCTTTAAACACAGGGAGAAGGCATGTAAGTGTCTTCAAAGCCAGAAAACATCAAGGAAAGGGTGGAGATGGCCCATGTGAGTAATTCAAACTTCTCTTTTCTGGAAATAGAGGAGAGCAAAGCCATGCTGTAATTTCCAGTTGTCCGTTCTTGGGGCATTAAGCCATGCAAGGATTTAGTGTCCTTGTCACCCAATGCAACCTTTCAAAGAACTGCTGGCTAGCTATGTAGTAAGGAACCTTTGGGGGCCCCTTGTATGGAATCCAGCGCCTCTGCGATGAATACTGTATGGCAGCTGTGCTGGTGACTCACATCACGACTTCACATCACACCAGATCATTTGACCAAGCGAGGAAGGGAAGAAGCTTGATAGTATTTGCTTTCTTGCCTGTCGCACACTTGCTCAATGAACTAAAGGCTACCCCCCTCCCTAAGCATGGCTAACGCTTTTGAACTTTGTAACCCCAATCATTTCATCCCTGATTTCTGTGAGGTGAGCTGATTGGAGACTCTCTGCCTTGACGGAAAGCAGCAGCAGGTTTGAGTGTCAGAACGAGAGTGAGAGTGGTTTTCTATGGGTGCATTTTCAGAGAAGACCGCCCGCCAGGACTTCTAAATCTGCTTGCTGGAGTCAGGCTTGGTGGTCAGGGAGACACATGAAGTTTCTCTTTAAGTCTTTCTACCTCTCGCCTTGTCTCCTGTCTTCTCACACGCTTTTTAATAGTTCATAGGCTCACCTCCAACTTCCCATTCCAGGTCCTACTGTGAGACCTCTTAAAACTTGTAGTAATTGCCATATATTGAGACTGACAGTATACCAGATGTCACAGTCGGGGTCTTACATATACCTTAGCTCTATTAGACCTGAAGCAAACATCTGAGAAAGTAGCACTATGTCCCTCACTGTACAGATTAGAAAGGAAAGTCTTCAAAGGATGGTAGATTCCAATAAAGAACAAAAGCAAGCCCTTTCTACTCTTCCCACAGTAACACTGGCTTGCCATACAGTGACAGGAAAGTGATAAAACCAGGTCCAGCAAAGCAGCCAGGTCGGCTCTAATAAAGAGGAGACTCTTACACCATGTTTGTGAGCAGAGCTTCCTAGAAATCCTTGAATTTGCCACCTAGTGTTCTCAACCTTCCTGATGCTGTGGCTCTTTGATACAGTTCATCATATTGTGGTGACCCCCAGCCCTAAAATTATTCTGTATCTGTTTTAGAACTGTGATTTTGATAGTGTTATGAATTGTGATGTGAATATCTGTGTTTTCCAGTGGTCTTAGGCAGCCCCCAATGGTCTTAGGCAGACCCCAGTTGACTCAAAAGGGGTCACAACCCGCAGGTTGAGAACAGCTGACCTAAAGAAACTGGAAGGCCCCTTCTACCCTTGCCATGCTCAGGAAATGCTAACACACATTTTCATTGGGTGTTTTCAATGACTTTGGTTTTGTTCTATGATTCTATCCATGCTAGCCTGGTTTGTGGCAGAGCCCTAGTACCAACATCCCTTTATAATCCCCTTTTGCTAATTCGCCATCAGCCATAAGAGAGGCACAGCACTTGAGGTGCAGTGGCAAGCCTCGTCGTCTGCGCATACCGCCTTGTTAACTTTCATGTCCCCACTAAGGGTATGTGATTGTTTCTTCCTACAGTTTCACCTAATTCCTTGTTGGCATTAGTTCACCCCTACTGACTTCCAATATGAAAGCTAAGAACTATGAATCTTGGTCATATTGTGAGCAGATGGGGGGGGGACTACAATTAGGGCTCTGGGAAGGGAACCGTCAGGAAAAGCCTAGATTTTTGGTCAACTTCGTTAACGGTCACACTAGCCCTGAACCTAGGACTAATTCAGGGCTTAAAGGAAGACTTGTCTTCTATCTAGGATTCATAAGAGACTGATGCAGAATCTTTTATGAATGCGAATATTGCCCTCCATTCGGCAGCTGTGATTGGTCCAGCCTAGATTTCATGGCATTTATCCAGCAGCGCATAGGGCTGAGTGTATCAGAATCATTCGCCTTGTCTTCCTGTGCTGAACAAGATGGCTGCCTGAGAGGAACAGGTATCAAGCCAGGAAAAGTCACCTTTCTTCAATTAATTTTTTTTTTAACAAAACTGAGCAGCCCACAGAAAGAACAAAACCAGTAATTTTGCCTCCTTGGTATCCCTTGTGTTTTAACTATCCCCTGCAAGAATTACTCTCTGACTTAGTATGGGTCTCATCAGTCAGCATTTCCTTTTACCCAGTCCTTAGAAGCAGGAATTGCGTGTGTCTTCAACACAAACACTATATGCCAATACAGAAGAGTTTACGAATGCAGGCAGCTACAATGGAAAGACAACTGTTAATACAATGACACAGAGACATGATTTTTAAAATATTTTTTTTAATTTAACTGTTTTTATGCTCATGAATGTTTTACCTGCACGCATGTCTGTGCACCATGTGTATGTAGTGTCCGAGGCCAGCATAGCATACCAGATCCCATAGGACTGGAGTCACAGATGGGTGTGAGCCACCGTGTGCATGCTGGGAACCAGATCTGGGTCTTCTGCAAGCGCAGCCAGTGCTCTTAACCACTGAGCCATTGCTCCAGCCACAAGACAGATGTTTTTAATATCATTTGAGTGCATTTATTTCTGAGCTTTAAAATCTGAGTGTATATTTCATAAGGAAAATTATATTTTAGATTCTATCTAAAACACACATTTTTATTAAACTGTATCAGAGTTACTCTTGACCACAGAATGCTGGAGCTGGAAAGAACTCCTATGTCATCAGGTCCCACCCTTGATTGTCTAGATGAGCATAAAGATCTCGAGAAAGAATGGATTTCCTCAAGGTCATGCAGTGACTGGGTCCTGGGCTAAAACCCAGATGGTCTCTGGATGAGCCCTTCTTAGGCTCCACCTCACTGTGACCTCATCAACAGCAGAGCTTGGCTTAATGACCTCCTGGTTTTCTTTTTTTTTTTTTTTTTGGTTTTTCGAGACAGGGTTTCTCTGTGGTTTTGGAGCCTGTCCTGGAACTAGCTCTTGTAGACCAGGCTAGTCTCGAACTCACAGAGATCCGCCTGCCTCTGCCTCCCAAGTGTGACCTCCTGGTTTTCATTTTCTTCATATTCCAAAGCAGTGTCTTCACTGGCTTTGGGGACTCCCTTGGTAGTCAAAGCTGTTTGGAGAGTGCCTAACTGTCATCGTGGATCTCGTTCTCTTCAGATCCGTTGCAGTCTAGGCCAGGATGGAACACCGCCACAAAATCCGCCCTTCCTGGCCTCTGCACCATGAGTAAAGGAAAACCAATGTCTGTCTTCTGTAAACGTATGTCTGTCTGAGCATTCGTCCTGTTGCAGGGGAAGTGTCAGTTCGAGCCCCGATGAGGGCTAGTGTTGTTTGGCTCTGCCACACCCCCACACCAACCACGTGTGCAAAACTCGGAATTTTCCTTTTCCGTTAGGCCATGTAGTCACCAATGCATCTCCTCTTCAAGGAAGATGTATATCATCCTCTCCAACATGAAGCAGCCTTCTTTTTTGTCTTAAATTGGCTTTCTAAAACTCAGAATTTCTAGTCTTCCACTGGGCATTTGGTTCCTGGAACATACTGTTTTAGAAACGCAAACTAACCAATATTTCCTTAGAATCCACCAAGAAAGAAGGGATGCCATTTTGTTTGCCTGCTTTAGTCTTTGTATTTTCCTGCTTCACCTCCTGGCCTCTGGCCTAGCCTGGAAGCTATTTTGAGATCTAACCTAAGCAAATGATGATAGCATTGGGCTGAGGCATTTGAGAAGGGGCGCCTATGTATCTGGTCCTAGGCTCAGTTCCTGTTTCACTTTAAGCCTCGGCCCAGCGACACTGTGGCATTGCCACCAAATGCTGCAAATATCTAGTTCCTGATGGATCCACTTTCAGCAACTCAAATATAGCAGCGACACAAGCTGGAGCGTGTTTCTCAAGAAGTGCACATGCCACATGGCCACTCACTCAGCAGGGAAAAAAGTTACTGCCCTGCAGAGACAGACAGCTGCCCGATGGGGGCCCCTTGGGGGCTAAGAACCCTTCCATGATCAAGGGAAAATGTTTGTTCTTTTCTACCAATAGACAGATTCAGGGAATGACTGTCCTTCTTCTATGTAGTCCAAGCCCCGGATGGCCCTGTATATAGTCTGTGAGGTTTGAGGGGCATGTCACTAAGGTTAGGTTTGAGCACAAGCTGACTTGGACAGCTGTCTACATGTGTTTTTGTCTGTGGACTGTCCGGTAGAGCTCTAATTATTGTTCCTCCTCAGCCATTTTGCTGCTTAAATTCCACACCAGACTTCTCAGCCACAGAGACTGCCGTTCCACCACATGGTCTCTTGATGAAGAAAATGGCCTGGCAGTGCCAACTGGAGGTGTTTTGTTTGCTTTGGCATTTTTGAGACAGGTTTCCCTATGAAACCCAACTAATCTCAAATGTTAGATCCTCCTGCCTCAGCCTCCTGGGTGTTGGAGTTCTAGGCATATACCAATGCATCTGATTTAGAGTACTTTTTTTATTTTAACAATAACACTTGATAATGTTCTGGCTCTGAAAAAGATGACATTTTACTCCTAAACTCTCTTGGTTCCTGAATGATGCCAATTTGTGAATTCCCACTAGAAGTTTCGAAGGAGCTGTCATTTGCCTTCATGTGCATGTGTGGTATAAAAGGGAGTCCTCTTGAGGGCGATGAGGAGAAAGTTTTAGCACCAGGTAGGCTCTTTTTCCCTGGGAGCTTGAATTAACCATTGGTAAGACTGCTAATCCTTTGCATATCATAAAGACACCCTTTCCTCCATCCTGTTCTCTCATTCCACCCCTCCATCCAAGGTTGATCAGGGTCATGGGCTTACCCTCTCTCTTCCTGACTGGGCACTCTAATGCAAGTCAGTCTAGCCAGACAGTTTACTGGAGCTGCAGTGGCCTTGCCAAGTACGGTTTTTCCTACAGACGGAGGCCAACATGATTGGAGATGCCCTGTGCAAGTTTCTTGCCTTGTGCTTGGTACTCACACTGATTGACAGGGACACGAATGAGGTCAGGCACAAAGCCAGTGTTGACTTTATGTCAGCTCCTGAAGCGAAAGGGATTTTGTAGAAAAGTAAGTGTCCTCCCAAGCCTTTGGCCACAATAAGTAGTGTGGATGGCTTCCCAGCATTTATTTTTAAGCCACACAGGCACTCCATATTTAGGTTCAGTGTTACAGACAATACTCTGAGAGACGTTTGCCCCCACTTTTAGCAAATGTTGTCCCCGTCATCTGTTTTCAATGTGAGTTGAATTGGGCAGAGAAAGATAAATGATACAAGACAACTGTCTGAAAACCTCTGGCAATCCATGCTGGAAAAGACTTATGACACTTGGCTCTTTGTGCCATTATATGGTGAGAGCCAACCATTATGTTTGCCGGAAAAGAAACCCATATTTTAGTCTTCATTAGTGGTCCCATGTAAACCAGTTTATGAAATTTTCTTCTTGACTCTCTTCTTTCGCTGTGTTTTCCTCTCTGTCTCTCCGTCTCCATCTGCCCATTTGTCTCTCTGTGTGTCTGTCTGCCCTCATCCCAAGCTCTCTGTAGTTGATAGTGGAGGGTAGGTAGGCCAACAATGATGGACTGAGGAGGTCTAGTATCTTGCAGAGGGAGACCATGGAAGAGCTGGGATAATTCCAGGGTCCACTGGATTTCCCTAATGCCAGCTCACCGATCAACCTTCAACTCTGGAATCAGTTTTGTAGTCTCAGTCACAAGTAAATGTAACAATGTTGAGACTATATGTTTCTACATCTTTCCAAGACTTCACAGGAAGTTCTGAATATAGAGAAATGCATGAAGAAAGCATCAAAATGAAAGAAATAAATCAGATATAAAATAATATTATACATAGTTCCTGGTATTAGCTCTACCACTTATGAACTGGACAAGGATCAAACTACATCCTGACTTCATAGTTGAGTTCATATGTTTCACTGTAATTGCACTGTAAGTTTAGGGACTGTGTTTGGCTATGTAACACTATTGATGATCACGAGGTAAGTTACCTAGGAATAAACTAGGCCAGTTCCTCCAAGGGAAAGTAATTTCCAGCTTTCCTAGGGCCCTATACAAGCACTGATGCCTTAAGAACCCACCTCACCTGTGCTGGGATTACAGGCACAGTTGCCACACCCAACTTGTTACATGAATACTGGGGATCCAAATTCACATCTTCCTTCTTTACCAACAAACATGTCTCTGCAGATGCCAGGAAGCTTCTAATTTTGATAACATGTTCAAGGTATATCTTAAAATTAATATAACATGCAAGGTCTGAAACACTAAAGCAAGGTCTGGAGAGGTAGGGGAGACTTGTTAATGACAGAGGGACGCACAAGGGCAATGGCTTTAGAAAAAGATTGTTCTTGGCATATTTGAGGGAAAGCATGGAACTAGTGTGGCTTCCTGAAAGGCTGGACTTGAAACCTCTAAGAAAATGTTCTTCTTCCCTGTGAATTATTTCTGTTGAGTATTCTGTCACAGATACAAAGTCAGAAGAGGCAGGAGGAACGAGCTTGGAAGTGTTACTAATAACCAAAGCACGTAGAGTTTGACCATGGAAAGAGAGTTTGGTTTTATTCTCTGTGTGATGGCGAACCTTTAGGGCAGTAACATAACCTTATATGAAACATGAGAATTTCAGGCAGGCTGCTGTGCAGAGAAGGAAGTGCTTCAGTGACTGTAGAGGTGGGTAGGGCAACTGGGGAACAGGGGAGGGTCTTGACTGTGTATAGCGGCTCAGCTGTATGTATAGTAACTTGGCTCTATGTGGAGGTGGGTAGGGCAGCTGGGGAACAGGGGAGGGTCTTGGCTGTATATATAGTTATTTGACTGTATGTAGAGGTAGGGAGGGCAGCTGGGGAACAGGGGAGGGTCTTGGCTGTATATATAGTGATTTGACTTTATGTAGAGGTAGGGAGGGCAGCTGGGGAACAGGGGAGGGTCTTGGCTGACTGTATGTAGAGGTAGGGAGGGCAGCTGGGGAACAGGGGAGGGTCTGGGCTGTATATATAATGATTTGACTGTATGTAGAGGTAGGGAGGGCAGCTGGGGAACAGGGGAGGGTCTTGGCTGTATGTATGTACGTATGTATCCCAGCACTCAGGAGGCAGAGGCAGACAGATCTCTATGAGGTTGAGGCCAGCCCTGTCTATGGAGTGAGTTCCAGGACAGACAGAGCTTTACAAAAAGAAATCCTATCAGAGAGAGAGAGAGAGAGAGAGAGAGAGAGAGAGAGAGAGAGAACTCTAGAAACATGTTCAGCCATCTTATTACTTGCAAGGGGATAGAGGAAGAAGAAACTATTTAAAACTTCTTATTACAAAGGCCGCTTTCATACCTATGAAATCGAAATTTCCTGGGGCAGGGTCCCCAAATCTACATTGTAATCAATTATAGTTTGTAACATATGTAGCAGTAACTGTTCATGCTATTGTACACACAGTTTAATCATTTAAATACTTCTGTTTCGGGCTGTTGAGATGGCTTAGCAGATGAAGTTACCTGTTGCCAAGCCTGACAGCCTGAATTCAGTCCCCAGGACCCACATAGTAGAGAGAGAAACAACTCCAACAAGTGCGTGCTGAGGCTTGCACACAAACACACACACACACACGCACGCACGCACGCACACACACACACACAAAGAAAATGAAATGCTATAAACCTGTTTCATTGATGAGGAAACGGAGGCAGAGAGAGGTTCAGTCATTCGGCCTCGGTTTCCCTCACAGGAAGTGATGAAGTCTAGAACTTAAACCTAGGCCATCCTCTTACCTACCTTTCTGCGCTGTCTCTGTGCAGTGAATTCTGTTATCAGCTCTGTTTAGGGACCACAGCTATGTTTTTTCCCAGTATAGACACTGAGGCCCAGTCAAGACAAAGGACCTCTTTAAAGGCATAATCAGGCTTGAGACAGGTTTTGTGTTCCCCCCATCTAAGAAGCATTCCATTCTGGCCAGTCATCCTGAGCCCTATGAGAAGCAGGGCTCAGGAGTCTGCTGCCCACATAAAAACCCAGGCACAAGAGGATATCTTGAACTACTTTTGCTGTCAGCACTGGGTGACAGAGAATGCAGGGACATACCCCAGCACTGGGTTGTCCAACCATATCTTGGGGACTATAAGCTTCAAGTTAGACACTCCCTCCCCCTTTCCCTCAGAACCCGGTTGGGAAGCCCACTCTTGAGAATGCCTGCTGCTACAGGCTTTAGCTGAGGATGGTGTGTTCGAGAAGGCTCCTAACAGCAGCCAAGGGAGCAGGACATTTGGTGGGGCTTATCTGTTCCTGTCACAAAAATGTGCCAAAGCCTCGGCAGCTCCCACTGAGACAGCCATAAGATGGCCCAGCCAGATGACATGCCTGGGTTCTTCTCCAAGGAGGCCCTGAGCCAAACAGGCTTTTCCATCTCCAGATGCTTTTTAATTAAAATAAAGGCCACTCTGTAACCTGACTTTGAATGGACAAAGTTTCCTTAGTAGAGTTGACTGTACAAGTTCGCCCTTTTTCCATTACTTTTCATTGAGCGACTGAACGTGTGCAACTAATAATTTATGGCCTCAGTCACATGGCAGCAAGAAACAGGGAAGGGTTAAGTGACTTGTGGAAGGTCACTGTGCCAAAGAAAGCCTCTTTTGTTCCCACATTAACCTAGTCTGTGTTCTGCCTTTGACTGAGACATGGCAAAGAGGCCAGACTCGTCACTTAGAGCACTTGAGCCCCATGTGGTGATCTTGTCGAACTGGGAATTTGCACTCTTCCTCTTCGTCCCAGAAGGAATCTCCTAAACTCAGAGTCTCTGTATCAGTTGCCCACTGCACTTCCCTCCTCGGAGGATACAAACAGTGGGACGGAAACAGGCACTTTTATTTGCATCCTGGTCAGAGAGAGTGAAGATGTTTGGGGAGGCCTGTTTGGAGACAAGCAAACTTCACCAGCTTCTGTCTTGGACTTGCTTTGTCTTGAATTCCAGCACAGGAAAGGCGGAAGAGGCCAGGCGGCAGAGCAGCGCTCTGCCCAGATGGGATTTTCTTGCTTCTCCTTCTTGAACCTGAGCCAACTCATCCATGGGCAGTGAATGGGGCTGTCCGTGGACTAGGGACAAAGCCTGCAGATCCTAGTTCTCAGAGGTAGACTGTGTTCCTGGGTGGTGACTGAGCTCCCCCACCTCAGAGAGCTCCCCACTGCGGTTCTCCTGTTCTCCTCATGCTAGGTAGATGGAGATGGAGGCCCAAGTCGTTATCAGGTTGGTCTGAAGTGAGGATAATAAACTTTGTTTACCTGATTCCCCTTTCCTCCTCCCGCAAGCATCCATAAAACCCTGTCCTGAGGATTTGTCTTTTCATGGGAGCAGAGTTCTTGCCAACATCTTTTTTTTTTCCTGTTCTGCTGAAAGATTGTTGGATCAGCATAGCTAGCTGGAAAAGCAAGAAGAGAAAGGTGTGAGAAGCCAACATGGGAAGTCACGTTCTCGTTTTCCTCCCATGTGCACAAATAGTTCCTTCTATTACCGGGACGTTCCAAAGCAATCAATGTGGTCTATCCTAAGGCTACGCAAAACCAATATAGACTGAGCCCAGCCAGTCATTGTTCAAGAGGCCCCACTGTTCTTTCTTTCTTTCTTTCTTTCTTTCTTTCTTTCTCTCTTTCCTTCCTTCCTTCCTTCCTTCCTTCCTTTCTTCTTTTTTTTTACAGCTCTGAATTCCCATTTCTGGGTGCCACACGAGCTTGTGGGTCATGGCGGATGCAATTGAGGTTATGGAATGAATGCTGTAAGAACCAAGTTTGGTTTTTTTGTTTGTTTGTTTTTTTTTCCAATTAGACAAATTTATGTGTTTATTTGTTTTGTTTTTTAAATTCATTTTCGAGAATTTCATAGATGTGCACAATGGATTTCAGTCACCCCTGCCCCAGCACCCTAACTCACTCTTCAGGTGTCCTTCACCTCCACATCCCTCTCCTTCCCAATTTCATATCTTCTTCTTCTTCTTTTATCTTTTAGATAGCTCATTGAGTCCAGTTAGTGACACCTAAATCCCCACAGGTGTAAGGCTGCAGGGAGAGTATGGGCAACCTCCTGGGGCCACAGCCATTGGGAGAAACCAACTGCCCCAGATACAGGATGCTTTGCCATACAAGGGACAATTCCAGATGCTGCTGTAGCAACACCTTCAGTGTTGTTTCATAATGTCTTATTTTAATGAGATTGTGACGGCAAAGGGCAAAAAGGCCTTATTTTCTTAGTCAGAAGAAGAACCTCTCTGACTCACCCTGGGCGCTGCCTCATTCACAGAGTAAAATAAGAACTAGGGTTCCTGTAAGAGTCCAAGACCATCAGACCAGATGGGGCAAGGTTTGCACACCAGAGGACAGTGCACTTAGCTGTGCACAGACTCCACAGCTAATTATGTCAACCACTTCTTCAGACACGGCAGTTCTCATTTTGGACTTCTTTTATTAGTTCTGTGGGTTTTCTTGTTTGGAACTCTGAAAGAAACACACTAGCATCCCCAATTCCCTATTTTTTTTTCTTTCTCATTTTTGTTTTTTTGAGATAGGGTTTCTCTGTGTAGCTTGGGAGCCTGTCCTAGAACTCACTTTGTAGAGCAGGTTGGCCTTGAACTCACAGAGATCTGCCTGCCTCTGTCTCCTGAAAGCTGGGATTAAAGGCGTGCACCACCACCACCTGGCCCCACTCCCTATTCTAACCCTTCATTACATTCATTTTTTTATATAATGTTTTTTAAAATTATAATTGCATTATTTCTTCTTCTCTTTCTTCTCGTCATCATCTCCTCTTTATTTGTTGTGTGTGTATGTGTGTGTGTGTAGATAGATTACATATATAGATACAATCTGCTCAACTTGTGTAGTGTTATTTGTATGTATATGATTCCCATTACACTCTTGAATACCTTTATGGATGGGATATTCTAAAAAGTATCCCTTCAGGTCTGTTTCAAAATTCTCAAGGGTCTCTGAGGCATGAAGCTGATAAATATATTTTTAGAAATTGGAATATTTTATATATTTTATCCCAAAGATAGAATCCCTGAAGAAATATCCATAATACTATGTCCCTTTGGGATCTTGCCATAGCCATTACAGATGTGAAATGTCACAAAACGCTCAGATTGTAAGTGGTTCCCAAGTAGGATATTAGACCAACATTTTGGTGTCTAAGGCAAACGCCTTGTGCTTCCTTTCATGGGGAGTTGAAATGATAGCCAACAGATACGTAATTCCACAAAAAAGCAAAGAATAGGCATCTTTGGAGGCAGCCATCTGTCGACCATTGTTCCTTTCATCTCTTGGAGGCATAGAGATTGTATGGACAATGCTTCCAGGCACTGTATTAGCTCACAGCGACATTTGCTCCTCATTAATAGAAAAACAGAGGTAAATGAAGACCTGTGGATGACTGGTCCACGGGACCCAGGTCGGTTCAAGTGATATTTTCTGGGCTATCACTCTGAAATTAGGATAATCTTCCCTCCGTAGATGTGGAGCAAAAGGTAGTATACGCAAATTTCATTGGATGAAAAGGTATTGTCAAGTTTACCATCCGGAAATCTCTCTAAGGAGTTAACACTCTCAGTTAATGCCTTTCCTCCGCTAGGGAACGTTCCTTACGTAAGAGAACGTGGGAACCAGGGTGGGTCCTGCGTTTTATGCCACCTTCTTTTGCAATCATTTGGTCCACTAAGCTCCATTTGCAATATTTAGTTTGGAGGTCTGTAATGAGGGTTCACGTGAAGGCAGCGTGGATTTTATTTTGTTTTGTTTTTAGTTGAGCTTGTTGCTTGTTTGGTTGTTTTAAATACATCCATTTAATCGGAGAGCATGGTGTCTGGGTTGTGTGCCCTGGCACATGTTGTCAAAGTCAGAGAGCAAATTGTGGGAGTTGGTTCTCTTCTTCTACCACGTGTGTCCCAGAGATCAAATTCAGGTCATCAGGCTTGCTGGCAAATGCTTTCACCCACTAAGTCAGCTTACTGCCCCACTTTGGGCTTGAGACAGAGTCTCACTCTGTAGCCCAGCTAGCCTGGAACTAGCCCTGTAGCCCAGGCTGGTCTCAAACTCAAGGCAATTCTCCTACTTCAGCCTCTTGAGTGCCAGGAATACAGATGTGAATCTCCAAATCCAACTAGAGCATAGTTTTTGTTTTTGAGGATAGAATTTTTTAGCTGAAAAGAAATGGCCACAGAAGGATTGATAATTCTCTTTCTCACTCCTGTCACAAAGAGCCGTTCTGCTTGTCATCTCCACCATTCCCACTCTGTCCTTCCCTCTGCCCCCCCCCTCTCATTTTTTTAAAGAGTTGCCCTGCAGAGGCTCACCTAGAATAATTCCAACAAGTTCACAGCCTGAGACATTTCTCTCTCACACACCTTTTCCCTGTCAGCGCTGATAGGATTCCCCCAAAGGACGGTTTCAACTTCAACAGACACAGTGAGTGGAAAAGTACACCCTTTTGTGGCTTCCACAGAGGCTATGAGGCTCATCACAGCCACCAGAAAACCAGAGTCTAGCTGAAGGAGCCTTCAAAATGCTAAGAGTCCAGGGATGAGGACAGAGCACGAGGGGGCATGGGAGATGAAGCAGGGCCGCATGTTGTACATCCACTAATGAGGACCAGTACGCCAGCTTCAGCCTCTGGAGTTCCACACCTGGCTTCCATCCTCAGGCCCAGGAGTTGCCTATTACAGAGCACTCTACCGCAGCTACTTCTGCCCCCTGACTCTTCGCTGCTATAATATGAATTGTTTGTTAGAAATGGAAGTATCTTCAAGGGTAGCACTCATGACTCATGAATGAGTTTCTTCTCTTCATCATTATCATGAAGGTTTTATTTTTTTGTTTCTTGCTTATTGTTTGTTTTGTTTTTTTCAAGACAGGGTTTCTCTATGTAGTTTTAGAACCTGTCCTGGAACTAGCTCTTGTAGACCAGGCTGGCCTCGAACTCACAGAGATCCCCCTGCCTCTGCCTGCCAAGTGCTGGGACTAAATTTATTCCTGCACCACCATCGCCCAACATAATCATGAATTTTTAAGTGAGGTTTTTATTTAGGAGGGTTATAGGATCAGGAGTACATGGACCTGGCTTTAAGCAGCTGGTTTGACCAGCAGCACCAACCCTTCGCTGAGCAAGAGGACTGAGTACTGGCTGAGTACTGAGTCCGGCTGCCACAAGCTGCTCCAGAGATAGCACTTGACGTGTAAATAGAAGGGAAGCACAAGAAAGAACTCAGGATTCTCGCGCCTCTGCAAACCCTGTCAGCTAAGGTCTTGGGATGGCCCAGAGATACCCTGTCCTCCTTTTGCTCACCTAGTGGACATCGTAGTATAAGTCTTGGGGCTTATCCTCAAGATCCTTAGTGACTCCTAAACCTCGCCCTCAGCACATGGCTGTCCCTCTGGTCCTTCTGCCCCTCTAATGGCAGTGTCGACCCTATCGGAAAGAATTGTGGAAGTTTGCATGATTCAAGCAAGAAAGCTTTCCATTTCATGTCTTCAGCCTCTCTCTTCTATTTATTGAGCATCTAATGTAGTCTTTGGTAAGCACTAGATTACACGCTGAGGATTTGCCAGCGGATACAACAAATGGGTCCAGAGAAGACAGATAGGACATGAACATAGCTCCTGCCACCAAACTATATCACTCTCTGTCATCTTGCTCGTCGGTTTGTTGTGCCCTACAAACTGATTCAACACAGCCTTGTTTAATGTGTGGGGTCAGGGCAGAACCCTTTTATTCTGAAGACCAGGCATTTATGAACCGAGCATGAGAGCCCTTGTACATTATATATTGCTATAAACAGACTGTCAATAGGGACCCCCCCATCTTACCCCCACATCTTTTTCTTTTCCTTGTCTATCATTAAGCCAGGGTTCTACTGTACTGTTTGTAGAACTGATTTTCAGACCAAATGAACTTCACCTTTATGTCTGGTGAGTTTTCTTTTGCTAAGTATCCTCAGGCTGTTCTAGTCCGCTTAGCTATTCTGTAGTTCACCAGGATGGAAAACACTTTGCTTGTTGACACCCATGGGAGGCCTGTCTGTTTCTGGACAAGGAGGAGGAATGGGTTGGCAGGGGTAAAGGAGAGGCGGAGGACGGGTGATGAAGGGATAAGAGGAGGAGAGGAAACTGCAGTAGGGATGTAAAAGAAATGAACATTTTTAGTTAATTAAATAAAAAGAAAAGACTTTGCAAAAATTGCTAAGGAGCCTATGGATAAAAATTTTCACACTGGGCTATCACAAGCAAAAGTTAGAAGTCTGGCAAAATCAGACTTCAGCCTGTCAGAGGAATGTCTTTCTGTAGGCTTAGATTTGTTTTTAAGAACTAAGAGGGGCTGGAGAGATGGCTCAGAGGTTAAGAGCATTGCCTGCTCTTCCAAAGGTCCTGAGTTCAATTCCCAGCAAACACATGGTGGCTCTCAACCATCTGTAATGAGGTCTGGGGCCTTCTTCTGGCCTGCAGGCATACACACAGACAGAATATTGTATACATAATAAATAAATAAAATATTAAAAAAAATAACTAAGGGGGCTGGGTAGTCATTAAACTTGGTGTGGAGAACTGCTAAGCTTGTACCCTTCACAGAAGGACCTGAAACTGCTCCATGTAAGCTAGGGCAGAGTTTGGGAACTGTGAAATGCACCCATGTCCTTGGTTAGGTGGTAATGGGGAGGGGGCGGTTAATATGCCAGAGACTTAAGACAATAGGGCATTCCTGGGAAAGATGCCTGACCTGCGTTCCTGACCCAACCTATGAGAGCTATGACGTCCTTGTCTTGTTTACATGGTAGGGCTGGGTTCTACGCTAGGACTTAGTTCCATTGGAGAACAAAAGATCAGTCAACAGAGAAGTGCTCCATGGAGGCCGGTCCACAGAGGGCAGGGGTATTTTGGTGGTCTGCTTAGGACCTGGTGTTCATTGACATTGGACTCAGCTAAGTAAGCTGGAGAACCTCGCTGAGGCCAACGGCCCTGACCCCCTTCTATCCCTACCCTTGCCCCCAGCCAGCCCACCTTCTTTAAGGTTTTTGTTCTCAGGCCTGAGTGGAAGATTGGCTGCCTGGCTGCTAATCTTGGAAGCTGCATGCTACGAAGTCTGCAAACTTTAGCAAACATTAGCCCAGAAGAGTCGAGATGTTGACTTCTGGGAGCCAGGAGGCTGGAGGTGGGAGGGGGTTCAGGAGACATTCCTCAAGCATGAGACAGCTGCTTCCCTTGGCAGGCTGGATCTCTCGGCAGGAAGGTCAGTAGGGAACCATTGGATCAGGGACAGTCCCCGAAGTAGAATGGGACCACCCAGGGGAGTTGAGCATTGCAGAGCCCTTTCTCACATGAATCTTCAAGGGTGTTCGAAGGTTCCCAGGTAACAAGAGCTGAGGCTTGTGACTAAAAAGAACAAAAAACTCAAAAAGACTTCCATCTGCCCCCCAGCCAAACTTCGCTTGCACACATGTTTTCCAGAAGCAGAGAAGAATGTGTTTTTCGAGGTGGGGGTGGGGTGGGGAGACTGGAGTGACAGTTACATTAGCCGTCTGCAGGGCCATCTCCAGCACCTCAGCATTTCCTGGACTTGGGTGCCGCCTCTTGTGAACCCAAGCCAAGGTTCTATCATGATCCAGGGCATACCCCAAGGCCAAAAAAACAGGCTAGCCTGACTCAGAAGAAAGAAAGGGAGCGTAGCTGGGCTGCTGAAGTCCCCTTTGTAGCCAGTACCCACTCGATTCTGGGCACCTCCAGCTCCAACCCCACTAGATACACCCCTCCCCTCTCCATTTTCCTATGTCAAGCTGTTTCCTCTCTGCCATGGTAGATATTGTTCCCTCTGTCTCCAATGCTTACTCCTCCATGTAATCCTGATCCCCCCTGATCCCCACTCATCCTTCAAGACTCCACTCTAGTGCTCCCTAGCTCACAAAGGATCTGCTTTCTCCGCTGCGAGGCCACAGAATACCGTGCTTTCTCTAGTCATAGCGTTTCTCTCTCTTGAGAGCCGGAGCTCCTGTTTATGTCCAGCTTTCCAATGCCTGTGGCAGGCTTTCACATCCTTTGGTGTGTGTCACTGCTGAGGTGGAACAACTCCATTGTGTTCTTGGTAACTTGCTTTCATGGAGAAACTGAGAGAGCAAGTGCCTTGTCCATTATCATACAGCTAAGGAGCGCCGAGGCCTGGGTTTGAACCTAAGCTGTCTAGCTCAGGAATCAGTCGTACTGGAAAATTACCTCATTGCGGGCAGATGAGTCAAATCATCCCTACGTCATGATAGCACTCACTTTGACAATGCTGTGGAACCTCTTGAGATCACTGAAATCATGAAAGAAGAGCCCAAAAGATGAGAAGGACCAAGAAAATAGGTAGCCTCTAAAACCACTCTCCTGACCTGTCTTGTAGATAGATAGTCAGGATGAGGTCTCTGTGGTCAGCTTCTCCTCCCCGCCCCCCCACCTCCTGGCTAGGAGCACCAATAGCCTAGTCTTACCTTGGGAAGCCATCTCTGGGAAGGTATTTCCCAAGGCCTGACCCATTTCCACCACTGGACCATCGTGCATCCTCTCGCGCATCCCATCGCGCATCCCATATGCATCGTATCACCCAGTACAAACCAGGCTACTCATTTGGTTTTGGTTAAACACAACATTGTACTCTCTGCTCACTGGGGAAAGTGGGAGGGGTGGGAAGGGGCTTGGCTCCTCTTTGTTTGGAGAGATTGCACTTAGCCCATCCCAGGGAGATTGAGAAAAACCATACGATATATTTAAAAAAAAAAAAAAAAAAACTTACCTCATCTCAGAAGATTCTGCCTTCAGTCTTGATGCCCTGTGTAGGATTCTGGTAGGAAAATGTGAACTAAACAGGACAGTGGTGGCTCATGCCTTTAATCCCAGCACTCAGGAGGCAGAGGCAGGCAGATCTCTGTGAGTTCAAGGCCAGCCTGGTCTAGAGTTGAGTCCTAGTACAGCCAGGGATACACAGAGAAACCTTGTCTCAAAAAAGGAAAAAAAAAATTGAAAGTTTGAGCTGGCTATTAGGACCAAAATCTAAACCTGCCACCTCTCGTTCCCTTGGTCTTTTTGATAAAATAAAAAAAAATAAATAAATAAGAAAAAGAAAAAGAAAAGAAATCGAAGCAGAACATGCTACCCAGAATCCAGAACACTGAGTTGAGCCTGGACATCCATATCCGGAGCAGCTTCTGCTGTGGGTACTGGGGGGAACTTGATGGGTTGGTCTTAGCCCCATTGTTTCGTAGCTATATGGCCTTAGGATGCTCACCTGGAAAATGGGAATGAAAAAAGCCCTCGCCTCTCAGATCTGAGCTACTTACTGCAAACAGCTCCTGGCACTGCTGTCATAAGCTAATCCTTCCATCAACTAGCTCATAGCCTTCAGTAATTCTTTTCTTTTCCCCCTTCAGTCTAATTGTCTGTAAGAAAGAGGGTAGGGCATGGTCCTGGGGGTGCCTTCCAGATTTCATTTCCCACAACAATATCCTTTCTGCCTTAGATGCTACTTCAACTTGGTTACAGTATCACCAAGTTGACCAGCCTACTGCTATGGGTTACTTAGTTTGGTCTGTATTGTGAAACCATGGTAAAAGCGATTTTCCCAGCTCACTGTTCCACCAACAGTATGGGAGAGCCCCATCTTCTGTATACCCTCAGAGGTATTGCCAGCTAGCTTGTCTTACCCGTTCTGAGATGCATTCTTGACCACAACTTTCTCTGTGTTAGCATAGACATGATAATACCCAGGTATTCTTGAGACTCAACGACCAGCCACCCGTGGATCTGAGAAGAAAAACACTCCCAGCACTGCCTTTGCAGTAGGCACTAAAATTGAAAGGGAAAAATATCCAAGGGACACATTTCCAAATTGGCTTCCTAACAGTGGCTTCTCCAGAAGAAAAGCTATAGTGAGCTAAAAAGTTCTTAGAAAAATAAGACTTGGGAGCAGAAGACAGAAAAGCACTTCTAACCTTAATTCCTGCTTGAGCCGCTTTTTTATAGGAATAGGAATGAGAATTGAGTAAAAGTGACCACCCACCCAGGGAAGCTCCAGAGGAAGCCAAGGGTGTGAGGGCCACGTGGTTAGTGACCCACAGCGATTTTCATAGCAGCTTCATGGGCATGTGATTCACCTACCATAGAATAGTCCCAACGTTGTGCAACCATGGCCACCGATTCCAGAATATTGTCAGCACCACACAGAGAATCCCATGCCGATTAATCAGTCACTCCCGGTCTCTCCTCCCTCGGGCTCCTGGCAAACCTTCATTTTCTTTCTGTTTTTTTTTTTTTTTTTTTTTTTTAGTGGATTTGCCTATGTGGACATTTCATGTAAATGGAATCATAAAGTAAGGAGGCTTTGAGATTGTGTGCTTTCACCTAACATTGTGTCGTCAGGGTTCATCCATGTTGTGCTATTTATTGCTGAATAATATTTTCATCATGTAACTATTCTATTTTGCCTGTCGATGAGCTTTGGGTGCTTTCTGTTGAGGTCTATTCTGATATATATATATATATATATATATATATATATATACACACACACACACACACACACACAATGTTGCTATGAATATCCATACACAGCATTTTGTGCAGTTGTGTTTTCAAATCTCCCTGGAATTGCCAGGCCATGGCATAACTTCATAACTTTATATTTAACTTTCTGGGGCACTGCCAAACTCTGTGCCTAAGCTGCATGATGTGACAACCCCACTGACTATGTGTGTGTGTCTTTTCTCCAGATCCCTACCAGTATTTCTTATCTTTCCAGTTTTTGCTTTTTTAAAAATTTATTTAACTTTATTTTATGTGCATTGGTATGAAGGTGTCAGGAACACGAGTTATACAACTGTGAGCTGCCATGTGAGTGCTGGGAATTGAACACGGGTCCTCTAGAGAAGAAGTCAGGGCTCTTAACTGCTGAGCCATCTCGGCAGCCCCATTTTGTTTTTTGTTGTCGGCCTCCTAATGAGTGGAAAGTAATACCTCCCTTTACTTTGACTTGGATCAGTCTAATGACTGCTGATGTTGTGTGTCTTTTATGTACTTATTAGGGATCTGAATATCCGCTTGGATTCTCCCTTTGATCCTTTTGAACTGGATTATTTTGTCTTTTTTATTTTAGCATGGAATTGGTGGTGCTCTGTATATGCTCTAGATACAAGTCTCTTACCAAATGTATGATTTCAAATGTTTTCTTCCTGTTCTATGGTGGTCTCCCTACTTTCTTCACTGTGAATTCTGAAGCCCAAAAGTTCTTAAATTCGATTAGATTCAATTTACCCATTTTTTTAAAAAAAAAAATTAGTTGCCTGTGCTTTGGGGTCAAAGTTGAGAGACCATTGTGTGCTGCAAGGTCAGAAAGAGCCTCACCATGCTGCTTCTAAGCTGTGGCTTTAGCTCTTGGATTTAGACCTTTGATGGAGCTTGAATTAGTTTTTGTGTGTGATGCAAGGGAAAAGCTCAACTTCATTCTTTTTGATGTGGCTATCTAGATATTGATAATACCCTGTTTGTTTAAAAGACTATTCTTTCTTTCCACTGAATGGTCTTGACATCCCCGAAAGTAAATAGATCATAAATGTGAGGGCTTGTTTCTGGCCCACAGTGTTGCTAATTGACAAAAAAGGGCAGTCAACTCACTATTCACCTCAATACCTTGGCCCAGTTCACCAAGAGAAAAGGACATTGCCCGGGGATAGGGTCATCACCGAAATTATATCCAATGACTCAACGTTGGAGCAAACCATGTAGAAAGGGTGTGTGTGTGTGTGTTTCTAGAACCAGTCTCCCTTTCTCTGGAAACTTACAGTTCATTGTTGACCCCACTCTTCTTTCTGAGCACATTGTCCTGAGCTTAAAATATTTCCCCTCCTTCTCTATCGGTTGGGTACCACATTGCATGTTACATACTCTGTGCTTAAGCTAGAACTAGAGACCAAGGTTTCAGAAGGCCAGTTTCACAGAATCGTGTTTCCCAAAAATGTTCTTCTTGTACCTTCATTGTCAGTCACATGGTGTGATACCTTGGGTGCTGTTGTCCCATCCCCACCTAGAGGTTCATATATTGAGAACTAGGTCCTCAGTTTGGCAGTGTTTGGAGGTGGGGGACCTAGTGGGAAGCCCTCAATGGACATTTGCTCAAAAAGAATTTGGGAAGTCTAAATAAACCTCGGTGATTTCCTGCCTGCTCCCATCATTGCCATTTCCCTTTGCATCTGCCCCAGTCATCCTGGGTGTGAGGTCTTGCTGTGCATTGCAGACACCAAGATGTGTCACTTGAACCTTGCTCCTGCTGTGAGGGGTATGGCTGGCTGACGACCTCCAGCTGTTAGTTCTCTACCAGGTCTGCCTCAGCTTCTAAACCAAGGTCCTGTTGTTCTTGGGGTGAGTTCTAGCCAGTGACTGATCTGGGAAGTGATACAGGACCCATTTTGGCCATCGGGAAGACTCCTACAATAGGCAGGCTGTGCTCTGAAGCTGCTGGTCAGAGGTTTTCACAGCTTTACCCTGTGCACTGGCCTACTCTTGCCCGTTCTACTGCTTCCAGCCTTCTTTCTCAAGTATGGCCCTACTAACCTTTTTGAACTCCCAACTGTCACAATGTCTGTTGTCCAAAGAACTCAAACCCCTTTCCCCATCTTGCCCCCATCCTGTTTCCTCCTCTGTGAAAGGAAAGTAAGGACATAGTGGTCCCAGGAAGATTGAGACAAAGTAAAATACCTGACACATAGTAGGCATTTTATTAAAAAGGGTCTGCTACTCCTGGGGAACCTATGGTTTCCATGGAGACATATTAACCTTTACTGGTATTAGAGGCATTTCTAATGGCTCAACTCTGGAAAAAGCCTCAATGACCATCAAGGAAAAAAATTGAGAAATCATAGTGCATCCATAATCAGCAATAAAATGTAATAAACTTTTGTTGTACACGACAGTTTGAGTAATTCTTAGTATTATTAGAGCAGGCTAAAGAAGAGAGAGGGAGAGAGAGAGAGAGAGAATAATTCCATCTCTCTGAATTTTAATAATTGACCAAACTAATTGATGACAGAGATTGGTGACTTGGGGTTACCTCTACTGGAGTATTTGGTCAGCTTTGTGACACTGTAACAAATACTTACTACGACCAATTTTGGCTCAGAATTATAGAAATTTTAGTCCAAGATCCATTGGCCCTGTCTCTTAAAGGCCTCGTAGCAATGGCCGTTGCAGGGAGCACTTGTGCAATGGGAAGAGGAAAGGGCTGGGGCCCACAATTTCCATGAGGGTCACGAGGGTCACACACTCATTCAATAAGACCTCCTCCCAGGCCCCACTTCTTAAATATCCCACCACCTTTTAGTAGTAGCAAGCTGAGAAACAAACCTTTGACGGCCTTAGGTAACACTTCATATTTAAACTAAATCAGGGAACAGACTGGAGGGAGGCATGAAGGAACCTTCTGGAAAACTGGAAATAGCTTCCGTCTTAATCTTGATTGCAGTCACACAGATACACATGCAATCATGAAACAGACACTAATATTAGTGGGCTTTTTGCATTTAACTATCAATTATGCTTCCATTTTCATAAAAGGAGAAAGGTCGTGTCTAGTTTATTATTGGTGACATAGTTACCTATTAAGTGTTTCTTTTTGAATTGAGAAAATACAGTGAGATTGAAGGAAAAACCATCCCTATGACTTCACCCTTCCCCCAAAGGTAACCTCCAGGGTTACTGTAGACAGCAATTGATTGTATCAGGTGTTCATTAGTGACACAATGCTGACTGTCCATCCTTAAGGGTAACCTCTGAGTCACCAATCTGTGCCGTCACCTATCTGGTCAGTTCTTGAACCTCAGAGAAATGAAGTCATTCCTCCCTCTTTTCTCCTCTCTCTGTTGTCTCCTCATCTCTGTGTGTGTGTGTGTGTGTGTGTGTGTCTCTGTCTCTATGTGTGTGTGTGTGTGTCTCTGTCTCTATGTGTGTGTGTGCATATGCATGTGTGGGTCTCTCTGTGTACCTCTGTGTGTACATGTGTGCATGTTTGTGTATTCATGTCTTGCATCTCTCTGTGTGTAGTGTGTGTGTGTGTCTACGTGCATGTATGTCTTCATGTTTATGTGTATGCAATCATTGGTATAGGTCTGTGTATGTTGAGTGAGTGTGTGCACGTGCGCAGGCATACATCTCTGTCTCTCTCTCTGTATGTATGTACATGTGTGCATTGGATCCTGGAACTGGAGTTATAGATGGTTGTGGACATGTGAGTACTGGCAACTGATCCCAGATCCTCCTAAGAGCAGCCAGTGTTCTTAACCACTGAGCCATCTGTCCAGTCCCACCTCTTCTCACACTGTCTCTATGGTTGCACTTTGGCACATAAAGAAAGGAAGTCTCGTTATTATGCCTACCTTCTTAGAAAGAGAGACAGAGAGACACACAGAGAGATGCAAGAGACAAAGGGGCTCTTTTAGCTGAAGACTTTTAGATGAAAATGTTCTGACCTTACCCAAAACTGAAATAAGCCAGGTTAAAGTCAGCCAAGCTTTTAGCTGTACTTTGTGTGAATAGTGAGCGACAGGAAATTTGCAGTTTCCTTAGAAGAGCAGAAACTGTCCAGGTAGCCCTGTAGGGAGATCCTCCGACTGTGATGGAAGCCAGGAACACTGGCCTTGTCTTCCTCCGAATGCAACTCTCTGAGGAAGGCTTTACCTTAGCAGCAGCCACCATCACCTGGGAGGTGGTTGGGCTTGCAGTTGCAGGTCCTACCCTGGACCAAGTGGCTGTGTAGCTGGGGGTGAGGAGCCATCGTGTGTTAGCAGACTCTTTGGGTGAGCCTGATGCCCTAGCACATTTTAGAATCGTTTTTCCCGAGTTTTCAAAATTCTACTGCCAGCGAAAGCAAAGATGCCCTGGCCTGCGCTCAGTACATGCATAAAATCGGCAATCATCCTGTGTCCTTCACATGACTTTAGGAACACATCCCAGGTCCATATAACTTCAAAGCTTCATGTTCTTTCTATCCTGAACCCAACTAATGCATTCCTTTTTCCTCTGTTAGCTGAACAAAGATAAAATATAGCCCAATGTTCCCTCACCAAAAAGATTTATTAATTTGTACTAATGACTGCTCTGAGAAAAACATAAAAACCAATGTCCTCCCTGAATGTGCCTTCTCGGAGGGTAAAATGTGGATGTTATCTGTAAAATCAACAAATTTGTCACCAAAGTGAAATGTTATCTTTTCCTGAGGACTTTCCCAGGCAACTTGAGACCTCAAAGACTAGACAGCCTCCCCCTCCCCACGCTGAGAACTCACGACCGTAACTCACATGCTGAAGACAGCTCAGATGTGTGTTTGTTTTCAGGTTAGGAGGTCTGCTCAGAACCAGCTGAGAAAAGGACACCACGAACCTGTTTAAAGACTCAACGAGTTCGCATAGACGGCTGATTTTCCTTTAGCTGTGGCCAGCCTACACATTGGCAAATGCTCAACTGCATGACCTCTACAAAGAGTACACATATACGTACATGTACATACATATTAGGATGTGTAGCGTGCCGTTCACACATAATGACATTGCACTGTTGTACGGTTTTTACTGCCTAGTTGACGCTCGTAGACGCCAGTGGCTGAACTTGGCCTAGCTACAGCTAACCTGAGGGGGTAGGTAAGAGACACATGTGGTTCTGACATGAGCACTGCTTGGCATCTCGGTTTGCTTTAATCAGGAAGACAAATGTGAAGCAACAGAGTGCAGACCTCAGTTACTCTGCTTCGCATCAGAGCCATAAGTGACTTCATTATTGAATCAGATAACGGTTTCTGAAGGCTGTAAGAATGCTTCCGCGATTGTTCTTGGCATGGCCTACAGTGGAACACCCACAGAGACAACACAGTTCCAAACTTAACTTGCACTGACATTTTCTCCATCATTTTCTTCAGCCTGGAGTAAGGCTTAGCAAACGTTTTCTGCAACGAGGCATATATGGTCGGGTGTGGTGGTGCATGCCTTTAATCCCAGCACTCAGGCAGTAGACGCAGGCTGATCTCTGTGAAATCAAGGCCAAACAGGTCTACATAGCAAGACTCTGTCTCAAAAAAAAAGGAGTCATGTATGAAATGCCTTGGGTTTCATAGTCACATAATTCATTTCTTTGTAGCCCTTAAGAATGTTACAAGTGTGCTTTGCTTGTGGGCGGAAGGTCTCTGAACCCTACTGAAGCCTCGGTGAAACAATAGATGCAGCTCCTGTGTGTATCATTTGTCCATTTCCATCACGGCAGTTTCCCCATCGTGGCTGATCTCAAGTGAATGTCCTTGGCAAGAGATGTGCAGTGGCTGGGCTCTGGGCAGTACTTCCTCTGCTCAGGTTACGAAAGCGTCGGACATGAAATTGTATGTTGTATCACTCAGTCGCCAAGAATGGCCTTATTTAACGTGACTTTTTGGTTCATTGTTTTTAGCACACAAAGCAATGGGCTTCTTGTGGCATTTTTACACACACTTTGTTCTTGTTGACCCTCTTCCTCCGCCCTCCTTTTCTAGCCTGTCCCCCATCCTGCTGATCTCCTTCCTCCTCCAGCATAACTAGCTCTTAAAATGAATAATTGGTGCTTGTGAGTTGGTGTTAACACACTGCTATGAACACACCAAATTTTAATCTTTTTTTTAAAGGAAGGAATAAAAAGAGAATCTTCATTTAATTTGGTCCATTCTTTCCTGTAACAGAAGGATTTACAACAGGGTTGCTTTGAAGCTGGGAGTTTCCCTGGTTCTTCTAAAATAGGAAATGATTTTAGATGTTATTTTTACAGATTTTCAAAAAGAGCTCTGTCTCCATTCTCAGCAGCTTCCTGACCACCTTTTGCTTCCAAATAATGGGAACTATTTAAAGGAGAAAGGAGCTACTGTAGTGTGGTTCGAAGAAAAGCACATAGTTTGCCCTTCCAGGGGTAGTGACACAATAGTCCTGCTCATAAGCTGAGGAAGAGTTAAAATAGCTTTCCCAGGTCCCTCCCAGGCCTGGGATTTTCCTCTCGTCTGCTCAGGTAATGGCACTCTTTGCAGTCTCTCCCTCATTCATTCCCTCAGCCCTTTGAGCATGTCCCATCTGCCAGCCAGTCCGCTGAGTACCAGGGATACATCGGAACACAGACGAAAGGCATTAGTCCCTGTGGGATAAATAAGTACAGAGATCATTATGTTCCGAGAGTTTTCATTAGCTCCTTAAAGGGGATTGTATGGCAGCTGAGTCCGACCCATTTGGGGGTTCGGGATATGACATTCAACCTGATACCTGAAGAGTGAGTACAAGGGCCAGCTAAAGAGTAGACAGAAGGAAGAAAGGGGAAACAGCTTTCTTCCATGGTGAAGGAAAAAGCCTTTATAATGTTCGTATAAAGGGAGCAGCCTTCGTAGTATTCATATAAAGGGAGCAGCCTTCATAGTGTTCGTATAAAGCACAGGTACAGGGCCTAGAGAAACAATTGAGCTCCTCAGCACCCAAGTGCAAGGGCTCCTGGCCACCAGGAACTTCAACTCAAGGAGATCAAACACTTGTTTTTGATCCCACCATCAGTTGGTGTTTTCCTCATGCCACCATTTACATAGTGTTTCTTTTTAAAGTATACATATATTTTTAAACGCATAATAATTGCCTTATACTACTTTCTCCTGTTGTAAATCTCTTTGAACATTTATATAATACTAGATTATTATATTATATTTTATGTGTGCTAGGGGTTGAACCTAAGGCCTCACATGTGCTCAACACATGCACAACCACTGGGTTACACATAGCCCAGCCATACTTTAAAGTTCCTTTCAGATTTCACTATCAGCCGGCACTTCTCTGGTGTAAAGTCCTCCACACATTCAGTCACTCCAATTCTGTTTTATTTTCTTGTAGACACAGCAAATTTTAGCTGTGAGTTTATCTTCAAGGTGCTAGGTATAAAGATAGATGCACCTATAAGATGTAGGTTTGAATTCTGGTACCTTGGGTAAATGGCTGGGATGTCATTTTCTTCTGTTTCACTACCTATGAACTAGAATGTGTGAATAGAAGCAACGCCCTTAGGGACTGGGGAAATTGCTCAGTTGGCAAAACAATTTTTTTTAAAAAAAAAAAAAGCAAAGTAACAACAACAAAAAACATCATGGTGATGTGTGTGCTTTTAATCCCAGAGCTGGGGAGGTAGAAGCAGGCAGATCCTGGGGCTTCCTGGCTAGCCAAAGTAGCCTACTTGGCCAGTTCTATGCCAGTGAGAGGTGCTACCTCCAAAAAAGAAGGAGATGGTGTCTGAAGGGCAACAGTCTACACACACTTGTGCATGTACCTGTAAACACGAGAACATGTACACACACAGGTGCATAAGCACACACACACAAAGGAAAACACTTTGTGCCTAGCACATCACTGAGCATTTGGGTAGGCCCTACATACCTTGGGTTCTATGACACCCCACTCACGCTCACAGTACGCAGTGGCTGCTACAAATACAAATAGTGCCTCCCATCCTCATGTACTCGCCACCCTTTTCCCACTGCTTCTGCCTTCCTATAGGAGCTCAGATAACACCTTCACCCTCAGCCTGCCATGGAAACCCTGCACCCAAACCCAACCTGTGCTTTAGATTCTTCTGCGTGCCGTGGGTGGAGCTGCAACTCCCCTCGCTACCGCTGTGGCTTTGAGCTCCCTCCTGATTTCTGACACCAGAGAATGTTGGTTTCTGCTGTGTTTGAGACAGGGTCTTTCTTGTGCATTGTTCAGGTTGGTTCAAACTCCCAGTCTCAAGCAATCCTCTTGCTTCCCACTGCTGGAATGCACCAGCCTGCCTTGTTTGGGGTTATGTGCTAGACTGTGCCTGGCACAGTACCTGATGCACTGGAGATATATTTACTGAATTAAGAAATGAAAGAGTCCATGGGACATAGCTAGCACAAGTAGTGGCTAGCTCATCACATGAGTTCTCTAATAATGGCCACCCTGATGATATGTCTCCCTCACCTTCTTTTGTTCCCATGAACGAGTGCTTTCCAAGTCTTATGGCTTCTAACAAAGGCAAGTGAATAGGATTCAGCCGGGGATCACATTTGGGAGACTGAGGCAAAAGTATTGCAGGTTGCAGGCCAGCTTAGGCTGCACAGTAAGAAGACTTTATCTCGAAACAAAATTCGATAGTCCAAATGACTGAGTGAGTCCCTCGGGATGAGTACTGTGTGTGAATTTCTCTTCCTCTCTAAGTTACATACCAACATGAGAAACCGTGCTGAGGCTACAGAGCCCTCTGAGGTTTGGACTATTGTTTTCAAAGGCGTGGAATAAGTTGTCACGCAGGATGCACTCGGGTAAAGTACGTGTTAGAGCTGTATCAACACAAAGACACACATATATACCAAGCCATCGGCAGTGTTTGTATAAATAGTGCCTCTTCTGTGAAGGTAAGCGTCCCCTACCCCCATCCAGCTCCAGTGGTTAAGAAACATTTTTCCAATCCCGGGGCAAATACAGATGCAGCAAGTTCCTTCTCCCTTTGGAAATTTGGCAGGCAGGCGGCTTTGTGTCTGTTGCCACATTCCCTTGGGGTTTTATGACTGTGCACATGGCTTGTGTGAAGGCTTCGCTTAGGTCACCTTATGCTTGGCAGCCATCGTGGTATATGACGACTCAGGAAGACCCTGGTGTTTCCCAGATGGGGCCAAATCTGGCCATGCAATTATTGCCCTCCAGCTGGGAAATGTGACATGGGGGTGATGAAGGGGCTGCTGAGAAGCAGGCAGTTTTGACTCTGGCTTTGGTCTGTTTTTTATTGAACTCCAAAGATTGAACACACACACACACATTATCATAAGCACACAAGTAAAACCGCTACCCAAGTGATGGGGTGCTACTTAAGAATCCATGTGAATATCTCCCATCTTTTCCCATGCTTACTTAGAATCCTCTTTTACATATCCTTGCTTCTTTCCTTTTTTTCTTTTTCTTTTTCCCCACTCTGGGAATGCTATTGGGAGTTTGCATTAACTCAGATAGATGGTCAGTTTATGGCCTTTGAGAAACAGAACCTAAATCCATTTCTGGGGTGAGCAACTGGCCTCATTCTCCTGCGGCCACCGCAAAGCCTGTCTCTGGGCCTCAAATCTGAAAGGAAACAGATTCATGGAAATGTTCTCTTTCCTAAAGAAGACAACTAAAATACATTTCTTCCAAATCCCAGCAACTCTGACAGCAGCATTGTCTTTCGTTCCATGAAGTGTTGTTCCCTGTTACTCCAGGGGCAGACCGAAAGAAATCTGTATGATACATTCAGACTACAGCTTCAACAGTCAAGAGCAGGGTGGCCCGAGACAAGCATCTTGTCCATTCTGAGCCCATTTCTTTACTTGTTAAATTGGAATCACAGAGAACACACATCCAAATCACTAATGCACATAATAGGTAGTCTAAAAATAGGAATAATTCCTATGATTATTGGGGTAATAGTCTCAGCAGAGTCGGAGATAATGAGAGCATCATCTCCAGTCTCTCCATTAAGAGCGAAGATTCTGAAGATCAGTTTCTCATGTTCAGTCAAATGATAGCTCTCAGCCCTGTGATTTCAGCAAAGCAGTAGCTCTGGGAACCGTAGGTGACCAACAGCTACACGGCCTCTGCCCTCAAGGATCTTGGCTATTCTATCAGCAGATAAGATGGGAATGTAAAAGTCAGAGAGCAATAAACCACTCTTTGCTAAGTCATCTCCTGGAAGCCACAGAGGCTGGGGAAAGGCAGAAAGGGGTGGGGGCTACTGAGCTTGGGAAATCTTCCTGGAGGGAGCAGGGCTGTGGTTGAGACTCAATCTGGGTGCCCTTTAGCAGATGTCGGGGTAAAGCAAGGCATGTGCACAATAGTACTCAGCCATTGAGGAACATGAAATAGCCTTTGTAGGAAACAATGTATGGAGCTAGAGATGATTCTTTGAGCAAAATAAGCATGGTTCAGAAAGACGTGTTCTTGATCACATCCAGAAGCTAGCAAAGAAAAAAATTGAAAAACAGATGGGGGATGATTTGGAAGGAGGAGTGGGGACAGGGATGAGAGAGGAGGATGGGGAGCAGTGACTGTGCTGCCAGAGTTCTTAGGGTCACAGCCCCCACCTCCGCCCCAGCCCTGGTAAGCCATAACAGGCCAACTCAAGAAACAAATGTGAGTGAAAGGGGAGAAAGAAGGAACAAAGAGGTCCAGTGTCCCCTTCCCCCAAGTCTCTCTTCAGGCTTCTGAAGTCCAGGGTAGGTTTAAATAGAGGGCCAAGGGCATACACAGCTAAGCAGCCCAGGCCAACATGTGGTCCACCATGGTCTCTCGTGCACAGTGGACTGACGAGGTATTTAGAAATGCGTAAGACCTGTTTCTAGGTGAAGCTCCTGCTCTGGCTAACAAACACCCGTCTCTCAACCTTTTCCTTCTCCCAGAATGAGAGTCCTGAAGCAATTCCAATCTCACAGGGACCACCATTTCGATAAGCTGAAAGCCGAAGAGAGAGAGTAGAGTATTTTCCTTCCTGACTATTCACTTATGAACATGATCAAAGTATGTTCTTATGTATGTGCATGAAAATGTCACAGTGGAACTCTTTGTTGTGTGCAATTATTATGTGCTAACTAAAACGCCGACGAAAGAAAGAAGTGGGAGCCTTGGAGGTATGTGCTGGCCAAACCCAAGAAAGAGGCACCATGAATATTTCCATTTTACAGAGACGAAAGTAAAAGGCAAGCTGAACAGAAGGATTTCTCCAAGGCCAGTCAGCAATTACTTGGTTGTCTTGGGATATAAGTAGATGTCTCTCTAGTTAAGACACTGTTTCCGCTGTACTCATAACAGATATTCAGGTCAAGGTTTAGGTAAATACTTGGGAGGTGAGGCATTGACGGTCTGACGCACAGTAGGGGTATAGGGGACCAGAGAGGGTGTGGAATGATAACGTAGGTCAAAGGATAAGATGAAGAGCTTGAGAATTGACAAAATTTGGAGGATAAAGGACATGGAGGATGATTAAAAGCTGATTCAGGAACCAGAAAGGTGGGGATGTTGGAAAATGAGTTCATTTGAAGGTTTCTGTTTATATAAGACAGGATCTGCTTTCTTTTTCTTTTCTTGCAGTTTTGTGAATGGAACCTAGGGCCTTGTTCATGCTAGGCAAACCATTCCACCACTAAGCCTTATCTTGAGCTTGGCTCTTTTATTAAAGTACTGTATAGCATGTGTGACTAGATCCATTCAGAAATTAAAGTGTGCTCTAAGATAGCTAAAGTGAGTTCTTTTAAAAGTCAGTGCTCGCTCTCTCTCTCTCTCCCTCTCTTTCACACACACACACACACACACACACACAAAACCTCTCTTTCTCTCTCCCTCCTTCTCTTTAACACACACACACATGTACATATACAGAGAGAGGGAGAAAGAGAGAAAGAGAGAGAGAACAAGCATACACACCATTACAGCTGAAAGGACAGACAACAGAGACATAAGTGTAAGGCACAAACCTTGATTTTAGAGTCTGAACTTTTAAAAACTTACAAAAGATATTCAGAGGATAATGGGATAATTTGAATATGGATTGGAAAGTAGATGCTATTGGGAAAGTGCTGTTTATTTTCTTAAGTAGGAGAATGTTTTGTAAATGTAGGAGAGACATTCATTGAGAAACTCAGATTGGAAAGTTTAAATGAGGCTCATTGTACACGAACTTTCCAAGGAGCTCAACAAAGGAGAGCATGTGTTCACATGTATGGAGATCAATAGAAACAGAATTTTGTGCTTAATGTGTTGGCAAATTGGTTGGGAAATATTTTGTAACTTTTTCAATCTCTTTGAAAATTTTAAAATAAAAAATTGGGGGAAATACCTACAGTACAAAGTTTAAACTCTGCTAAAAGGCGTGGAAAAATTTATTTTTTTATTTTTTTATTTTTTTTTGGTTTTTCAAGACAGGGTTTCACTGTAGTTTTAGAGCCTATCCTGGAACTAGCTCTTGTAGACCAGGCTGGCCTCGAACTCACAGAGATTCACCTGCCTCTGCCTCCCAAGTGCTGGGATTAAAGGCGTGCGCCACCACCGCCCAGCTGGAAGGAATCTTTTCATTGCAAATACCTGGTACTTTTTCCTACACAGCTATTCTTCCTATTTCTTGAAATTGTATCTGTATTTATGAGTATATATATGTGTTTGTGTGTGTGTGTATATGTGTGTGTGTGTGTGTATGTATTTGTGAGGTTTTCACAGGTCCATGGGCTCATTCTTTGAATGTTTTACTAGCCCGTAGGTTCTCTTGTCTCTATGCTGTTCTGAGAGTATTCAGTTAACTAAAGACAGTTGAAGTCGAAGGGGTGCCATGATCAGCTAGACATCCAAGCACATTCTACATGTTGTGGGTCTAAATTGACGTGCAGAAGATAGAAGATCCCTCCTCCTGAAAGCTGGCGCCACAGATGTCTGCAAAGTGAGCTCGCACTGCGGTGGTGGCAGTTCAGTGGTTTCTCACTTCATGAGCCTTCTTAGAGAATGTTCCATCTGACTAAGTGTGGATCTGCCTCATTCAGTGCAGATTTTAGGACAAGTAGCTTTTTCGAGTGACTATGGTTTTAATCATATCGTGCATTGGGTGCTTATGGGACATCTGGATACAGAGAAATTGCTCAGGCTTCCTGAACTTGCCTAATAATAAGAAGCACTTGAATGTTTTCCTAACTAGTTCCCAAGTTCCTGGCCATGCTGCCCTAAGCAGCTGCAGAAATGGCGGGAGCTCCAGTGTCAGGTGCTGCTCTGAGGAGAGAGAGAGATGAAGGTCCCACCAACAATGGTAATTAAAGGCCCGAGTAAACATACACAGAAAAGGAAAGATGCCAAAAAAAAATTCTGAAGCTCAAGGACAGAGCCCACGGACTCTGAGACCTCCCACCATGCCCCTCGTGGCCAGCGATGATTGTCTCCTGTTGCAGCCCTGGCTGGGGGCGTCCAACCCTTCCTGAGTGCCAGCACCTGGCCAAATTCAGATGGCAAACGCAGAAGTCTGATACCTCCCTGCAAATGGAAGGGATTGACCAAGAAATGCGACTCGGGAGACCAGATCTAGGATTGAGCCATAAACACTTGAAAAGGAAAAAAAAAAAAAACAAACACCCAAAGCAATGTTATACTTAACAATAGCAACAACAACAACAAAAAAAAAGATTGGATTCCCCATTTCTTTCTTTCTCATTTGCAGCCAAAGGCTGCACAGCTTGCAAATCTTGAGAGGGGCCATCCTTTTATCATTCCTGGTATGGACTGGAGTTTCTCAGAAATGGTTTTTAAAGTATCTGTAGAATTGAACACCCACTAGGAACACTCCTGTTAGCTTGATTACAGAGTTACTAGAAAAGTCCTCAGATAAGAGCCAGGGCTCTGTAAAACCTTGAGCGCTCCCAGACCCACAGAGCTACACACTGACCTTAAGTCACCAGTACTGCATCGAAATTAAGCTTAGAATACTTTTCAGTGATGTTGGAGACTCAACTAGCCAGAGGATCCCACTGGCTTGTCTTTCAGTATGAAACTGAAAAGCCCCCACCCACTCTTTTCCTCTAAATCAAAATGTTTCAGATTTGTGGCAGTCCTTTCTCCTTGGCCTGTCCAGGGCTGACACTGCAAATCTGGTCTCACCAATCTTTTACATACAGTAAAAAACGAAGTGGGGAAGGGCAGAGAGTTGCGTGTCTGGGATTCAGTATAAACTGGAGGACTGAGAGATGACGCGGAGGAAAGAAAGGAACTCAAAAAGCCCTGCAAGTCTGCCCCTTGAGTCATTAGCGGAAGCCTGAACTGTGAGGCCCAGGGAGAGGCAAAGTCAGCCAGTGCCTGAGGAGCCCAGGCAGAGACTCCTCACAGGCACACACTGACCATGGTGACTCTTGGTCTGAGACGCTGGCACCAGAACTTCACAGAGGACCACATCCAGCGTTTGTGTTTTTGCTGTGATTTGCCGTAGTCTGCTTGCTTACAGCCACTTCCCCAGGCGCCATAACTCGGTGGCTCTGTCTGATAGACTGTGACGGTGGAGAGCCACTATGGCCCTCGTATCTCAGAGTGCAGACCTCAAGGCTCTAGTGTTACAGTTTATTGCAGCTCTGCCAAGCTTTTAAAAAGATCCCAATCTTGACTTTTATTTGTTTTTATTTTTAATTGTTTTTTTTTTTTACTTTTAACTGCCCTCCTTTAAAACAAAAACACATACTATGTACAAGGTGCTAGAGCAAGTCTGTTAGCTATAACTTTGAATTAATTCTTGAATTAATTGATTGATTAATTAATCTAACTCTGAATAGGTGGAAACCCATAAACCAGTCATGGTGTCCTATCCCTGAAATCCTAGCACTAAGCATCTAGAGACAGGAGATCACCAGGGTCATTCTCAGCTACATAGTAAGTTGTTTGAGGCCAGGAAGAAATAAATAAATATCAACCTGAGACTCAGAAGGCTAAGTAGTGTGAGCTGTTCACCTGTTTCATGGCCAAACTTCTGGAAGCCAGCAGGCCTACTAGAATCCTTCAGATGACTTCAAACTTAAACTCACTTCGAGCGCTCTCCTTACAGATTCCATTCTTCCCATGGTAGATCCGTTTGCAAAAGAAGTTGCCTGAGAGCTGGGTGGTGGTGGCACATGCCTTTTATCCCAGCGCTCAGGAGGTAGAGGCAGTAGATCTCTGAGTTCAAGGCCAGTCTGGTCTACAGAGCTAGTTTCAGGAAAGCCAGGGCTATACACACACACACACACACACACACACACACACACACACAAAACCTGTCTCAAAAACAAACAAACGAAAAAGTTTGGCTGAGATACACAAGGTCCACCCGGGAGGCAACTTCACCACTCACCTGGGAGTAATAGCAATTTCACTAGGGCTGACTATCGACTACAAAACTCTTTCCAAAGAACCCATACTCCATTACTGGCCATGCTCCCTGAGGATGGCTGATATTAAAACCTATCTATAAAATTTGAGCCACATGACCTGCCCATTTAAGTCATTTCTGGTAGAACTTTTCACTTAACCCAGCTACTGTGGCCTAAGTGGCTTTCAGAGTCTATTTGAACTAGCTAGATGATTGCATATGGGTCACTGTAACCCAGAAGGGCTTCATTAACATTAGGATATTAGCTTCTCTCCTGCAGTGCTATAAACTGTAGAGATGACAAATTACAATGGAAGGACATTCGAGCATAAAAGAGGTCGTGTCGTAGCATAGTCCTTTCAGGAGCCCCCACACACACACACACCAGTAGAAATTGAAAATTAAGAATAATAGTTATAGATGAGTATCTCTTTGTAAAGGCTGAAGACAATGAAGTGTTGAAGTGGGAGCGGCGGAGCTGCGTCCCCGGCACCCGGCCGCCCGCATGGCTTATGCCCCGAAATAATTACACGGAAACTGTATTCTTTTAATCACTGCTTGGCCCATCATCTCCAGCCTCTTACTGGCTAGCTCTCATATCTAGATTAACCCATTTCTAATATTCTGTGTAGCACCACGATCTGGTGGCTTACCAGGGAGATCTTAACCTGCGTCTGTGTCTGGTGGGCGAATCATGGCGACTCCCTTACTCGGCTTCTTTCTCCCAGCATTCTGTCTGTCTACTCCACCTACCTAATTTTCTGTCCTATTAAAGGGCTAAGGCAGTTTCTTTATTTAACCAATGAAATTAACTCCTCCATCAATGAAGCTTGTCTAACTTGAACTTTTGTTTGGCTTTGGGAGGAATGATCTCTCCAAAGACTTGACTATTATTTGAGTGGCTGGGGAGGGCCATGTGAGGGGTGACTGGCAGGCTGGAGAACTGAAAAGGCCAGAGAAAGAAAAGGGATCCAAAGCAAGGGGAATAAACAGGTAGAAAAGGAAGGGATCGGGCACAGAACAAAAGAGAGATGAAAGATGTTTGAAATGGGAGCTACAACGGGTAGGTGTGTCACTGTCAATCAGTTCCCTGCCCAGTAAAGTCATTTCTGTTTCTCAGCCATCACTGCAGCATTAGAAAACTCATGCCCAGCCAGGTGGTGGTGGCACACACCTTTTAATCCCAACACTTTGGAGACAGAGGCAGGTGAACCTTTGTGAGTTCGAGGCCAGTCCGGTCTACAGGGCTAGTTCCAGGACAGTCAGGGATACACAACAAAACCTTGTCTTGAAAAACAACAACAACAAAAAACAAGAGAGAGAGAGAAAGAGAGAGAGAGAGAGAGAGAGAGAGAGAGAGTGGTCATTTGCCTCTTTAAGCATCAGTACCTTGGGACATCAATTTGAGATAGACAACTTTTTAAAATAGTTTGACACTCCGCTGCTTTCTGAAAATAAATGTCCTGAATATTTTTCCTAGAAATAGTGATGAAATAGACAAAGAGCTTCCTTGTGAAAATCGGTTTCCCTCTCTCTCAATAGGTTTGTGTTGGTGAAAGGTCTTTCATGTTTCATGTTTCATAGCCATGGATGCTGTAGTAGACACAACAGATTGGGCGTCTTCTTACATGCTTATTGTACTTTTAACTTACCCCATTTTGACGTAGTCATGGGATGAACAGTTTTGGTTCTTGAACTCTGTTGGGCTGTGATGCAATGCAGTCTTTGAGGGTCTTGAGTGTAAGTTTGGGCAGATGGGTCTTATAGTAAAATGGCTCAAGTTATCAGTTGTCACTTCATGCTGCTCCCATCACAATGCCTGTCTCTCATCTGCCTTCTCAGTTGTCTGGTGCAGGGTCCTGCGGTGACCTTTCTTTCCCATAGAATCCTGGGATAATGCCTGATCACTCCAAAACCTTTCCCCTCCTCTGTTTTCCAAGCAGCCTTTCCCCAGTGGTGGCCATTGCTGGATGGATCGCTTCCAGGAGAGGACTCACGGAGCTGGCTTGAGACGGTGGGTGTTTAACACTGCCTCTCCCAGTAGTGGGGAACTGGAGCTCCGATTTATAGCATTCTGTGGATTTCTGTGGTATAAATACTCCCATCAGGGCCAATTTCAATTTCCCAGCCTGACGTCATCGGGCAAGGAATTGGGCAAAGACGCACCATTGTACAGTATTTCCACCACGCACATACAATAGATGTGAAGAACCTCAAGAGCATTGATAATAGTGAAGTGTGGTCAAATAATGGGGAAGCGATGAGTTTTGAGGATTTACTAGCTTTGTCTTTAATATAACTTTATTGTACGCTCATCTAATTTAATTTTTAGTAATTGTTGTCTTTAACAAACTGGCTCACAAAATGCATGTGAACTGGTTCCCATAAGCTGGCAGCATGTGGTATTACCTCACTTTTCTCTTAGCCTGAACAGTGAAAAGTAAGGTTGCGCTCAGAGGGTCCCCTCCCCTATTTTAACCAGAGCGGTACCATTTTATGTGCATGTTATGCATAATGGGGCTCTATGTTTGAACAAAGGGCTGCAATATAGTTTTCAATTATTTTCCAAAGCCATGCATAAATGGTCTTTGTAGCTCCTCCCACCTAATTTAGAGCTTCTTAAACTTTTTCCATTATGACCCTATTTCACCCCCCAAAATTTTTACATGGCCCAGAATTTATAGTTATGCATCTTAGTTTATTTTCTGGTTGCTGTGACAAAATACCCGACAGAGGCAACTGAAGTGGGAAACGGTTCATTCTAGCTCACAGCTCCAGGTTCCGATGCACCATGGCAGAGAAGTCAGGGCGTCAGGAACCTGAAGCAACCGTCCACGTTCTATCCATGGGAATAAATAGAAAAGAAGGGAGCAGTGAGCTATCTATGCTGGTGTTCAGTTTGCCTTCCCCACTCTTATACAGTCTAGTGTGCCCTGTTCAGAGAATGATGCCACCCACAGTGTCAACAAAGTCAAGAAAATTCCCCCATACATATGCCCCAAGTCCCATCTCCCGGGTACCTGTGCTTTCTGTCAAGTTGACAATTCAACACTGTTTGTCAGAGAATACAAATTAAGTTCTTCCTGATCATAAATCACAAAGACACTTATTTTTAAAATAATTATTTGGTGCACATATAATTTTACCATTTATTAAAAATAAAAGCAAATTTGCATGATAGTGAGCTGACTATGCTTATTTGTTTGTACGTAAAGATTAACATGTTGGCTGAATATTTAATACTACAGGATACTGAGCATCTTCAATAATCAAGACACACAAGAGGTTCCAATATGAGCCACAGAGTTTCAAGGAGCATTTGTTGGCACTGCACAGTGTGACAGTGTGAAGCACACATGTTGTGTGTTCAGAGCCAAGGCTGTAGTTATGCAGCACAATGCAATATGGTCAAGCACCGTCAAAAACACCTAGGATTAATTATGTCCCAAGACATAATTCTAAATTAATTTTTGGTTGTTGTTCACGCAGAAATTTTTACTATTGCCAAATATTTCATGTCTTTTCCATTCAACTTCATGACTCCATATGGCATAGTTTTAGAAGCCATGTCTTAAGTCAACCATATTTTATCACCCTCTCATTTCTCCTTTTATCCCTGTGTCCCCTTTAGTCACTCGGGTATCTTAATCCAATTAATTTCTAAAACTTAGAGTTTGAAGAAGGGAAAGGTGTAACGCCACTTGATACCTTAAAAACTAGGCAGGTGGTGGTGGTGCACACCTTTAATCCCAGCACTCAGGACGCAGAGGCAGGCGGATCTCTGTGAGTATGAGGCCAGCCTGGTCTACAAGAGCTAGTTCCAGGACAGGCTCCAAAGCTACAGGAAAAAAAAACTGTAACACTGAACAGTCAAACCTGATTTCTACTTCACACTGCACTTGAAAAAAAAATCTCTGAATTTTGGAGGATTGCTGAATTACATTCAAAGAGACACCCAAGAGTGCATATCTTTTTTCTTTCCACAACACATTTGTTGGTTTGTTTGTTTTTTGAGTAAAAATAAAAAGCTGTTCCTAGCAGATGCTTGGTTACTTGTCCCCTGAATGCAAGCTTTTCAGCCATGGGAATAGTGGGAGGCCACAAGGGCTGGGGATATGACACAATCCTTTTCTGAAGGCAAATTTGTCCTCTTTAGCCTGCCAGAGAAATTATTTTTCCAGGAAAACTAAACAGTAAGCACATACTTGGATGTTTCTTTCAAGCAAGAGAGGAGCCCTTTCTATCCCATTAAGACCAGGCAAGAGCCCAAATGATTTGCTTCACTGCCTATCATAACGGGGAGTATGGGACAGGACCAGCAGGGAGCTAGGCTCATCTCTCCCTGCAGGGTGGACTAGTGGAGCAAAGTTCAGAGGCACAGACTCCCCTGAAGCCTGAAATCAAGGAAGCTGAAGCTGAGGCCACCCAGGACTCCTCCGAACACACACAAATCTTCTCTCTCCCCCTTGCTCTCTTGCTCTCCCCTCCTTCTTTCCCCGCCTGCTCAGTTCAAGGCAGAAGCTCATAAGGAGAGTAATCTGGAACCAATAGTGAAGCTGGAGAATACAGAGCATGGCAGCTGGTGGTCCAGGAGGCCCCAGAATGGATACGATGATGATTGTGCTGGCCAGTTCCGAAGGCTGCTGAGTATAATGTGTCTAAATGCAGATGAACTAGCCAGTGCCACCAAGAACTGAGAGTGACAGAGGAGGAGGCTGATCTTTCCTGCCTATCTGCCTAGCTTGCAGGAAGGTGTGCTGTCTGGAACTTTGTTTCTTGGGTTCTGTGCACACTCCACACACCAACAGCCCCATCTCCTTGCTCCTGTTTTGCTGAGGGTTATGGCTCACTATCTGAAGGCTTCAACTGTAAGGAGGTATGTGTGTATGCCCAGCACACATAAAATAGACCCAAAGCCAAGCTCTGTCTAGTCTAGGCCAATTTAGGCAATAAATCTTGCTCAATTCCCTGGTTTGAATACCTTTGGCTACCTCCACAAGTCCAGTCTATTCTTGATCCAAGACTCTTTGGCCAAGATCCCTGCACTGTCGGCACTCATTCCTCTTCTCCCTCCAGCCTGAGCTCACTCTCCCCTGGCTCCTGTCAAATCCTTCCTCTTCAGAATTGCAATCCTTTGAACCAAAACTCTTATTCCTCCACCAAAAAAAAAAGCACCCTCTTTTCTGACTCTTAACTTTCTTTGAACCTAGACTCCTAAACTCTCTCAAATCTTCTAGCACTTGAAATCTGGGAACTGTAGATGCTCCAGGAGAAGGCTATCTGTGTGTGTGTGTGTGTGTGTGTGTGTGTGTGTGTGTGTGTGTGTTTAGTAGTGTTCACTGGCAGATCCCCCTGGAAGGGAGCAAGTGTGAGAGGTGCCTTCCCATGTGATCTACCTTGTGACTTGGAGGATTGTTGAACTCTAAAGCTAAGTCACCAACAAAATAGGTTCCTTTAGTGAGCTAAAAGAAGGAACAGTTAGCTCCTTTTCCAGACTCACCGTGCATTGGTCTGGGTAAGTAGAGCTTTAGAAATAAAATGAGAAGTCAAGGATAAAGTGAGACACAGTGTCCAAAGTCTCAGGATAGAATGGATTCTCCCAAGAATTGCTGGAAATCAAGGCTAACAGCCACTGCAAAAATGGTGACTCCACGTGTCCCTAAAAAGCCCCATCTTTCACTTGACCAAGGCCTTCACACTGCCAAGGAGCTCCTGTTGTTCCGTTCAGAGCTAAAAACCCAATCTGTTTCTCATTGCTACTTTCCAAAGCGCACTCCTACCCATTGTATCACCCGATTCTCACCATGACCCTATGAGGTAGGTAGGGTAGCTATTAACTTTCCCTTGGCTCATTTCTGGAAGATTCCCAGGAGTCCCATTTTGTACAATTGTGAGTTGACAGATTTGGCTCCATTTGTACATGTTAACAAAACCCCGGGCCTGATCCAATCCTTGTGTAAAGGGAAGATTCGTCATGCAACATTGACCTAAGTTAGGCAGAGAAAAGCCTCATCATAAGGGAGTGATTGGGGAAGGGAGGCACCTTGGGAAATTTGCGAATTCTACTCCTCCTTTCTATTCCTAGAGTGAAAACCCAGGCTTTGGAATGAGGAGGCTTGAAGTAATCTCCTCATCCACCCCACCCACACCATGTGGATGCGTGGTTTATGCGCATGTGTGTGTTTGGGAGCATGCAGAAACCAGAGGAGGACATCAGACACCGTTTGTCTGTCACTCCTCGCTGTATTCCAAGATGGGCTCTCCCTCTTCTTTTGTATAGACAGGATACTAAAGACAAATAGCCGTTTATTTAGCTTCAACTTCAGCAATTAACGAAGTTCCCATTATGAGCCTGGCTCTGGTGGGAAGGGTTGGGGACAGAGAAATCTGAGGTGTCCCCTCAACCTCTAGATGTTTACAGTTTAGCTGGGAGCTATGAACACACTACACGACATGCAGCAGCTAGCAGAAATTGAAGAGGTGATCGGGGGAATTGGTGTGGCTGTGGAAATTTGTAGAACAGCCCAACAGAGTGCTTTTGATCCATAAAACAGTGTTGGAAAGTAATGAATACTTAGATAGGATTTTTGAACAGATTAAAGAAGCATAGTGTCGTGCATATAGTGAACAGCTCAACAAAGGGTTCTGTTAGCAGGCTTAAGGGTTGGACCTATAGCCAGTAGAGTGCTTGCCTAGCGTGCGTGAGGCCCTAGGTTTGATCGTTTTTGCACTGGGAAGACGGAGGTGGCAGAATCAAAGGTTCAAATGTCATCCAGAGCTACACAAGGAATTGGAGGCCATTCTAAGCTACAAGAAACTCTGTTTCCAAAATTGTGCCTAAGAAGCCATTAAAGGACAGAGTGGATTTGGAGACCCTGAAGATGATAAGGGTTCCACTGTTTTTTTAAGACAAGGTCTCACTATCTTTCCCAGGCCGGCTTCAAACTAAACTCCTGGGCACAAGCTACCCTCCAGCCCCAATCCCCTGTGGGGGGGGGCTAGAACTTCAGGCGTATCTTTCCTTTTTTTCTTATTAAGTTTTAAGTTCAAATGTAAAGTCATAGGTTTTATCGTGGGTTCTTCAAAAGTGCATCTGTCTTGCTCTTAGCCTTAATGGAGGAAACATTTGTTCCAAAACTTGTTAGCAAACCATGTTTGCAGCATAAATGCAAGCTTTTGAGTACTTCCTCAGTGTGCGGCTTTTAATCCTTCTACAATATTAAGATGAGAACACTGAGGTTCAGGGAAGCCAAGTAATTTGTCCAAGGTCACACAACTTCAAGGTGCTCAGACCTCCGCTCTCTAGCTTCAGAGAGTGTTACCAGTCTACCATGGTCAGTAAGGATAGAGTTCTCTATTGATTTCTAAGATACTCAAAGTATTGTATCTTTAATTCATAATCTCTCAGAAGGTATTTTTAGGTTTGTTTTCAGTTGGTTGCTTGGTTTTGATTTTTGAGAAGGGCCTTGCTATGTAGCCCAGGCTAACCTCAAAGTTAGTGTCTATACTAGGCTAGACTTGAACTCAGACTACTCCCTCACCTCCTCGATTGGCAGGATTGCAGGCACCACCACGTCCAACCCTGCATATAGGCTTCTGGGAACAAATAGTTGATCAGTGTTCTCAAGTTCGTTGAATTTAGTTTATAACAATGACCATATAGTTTTGCTCTTTAATATGCAAATGCAATGGATTGTATTGATACTTTTCCTAGTGCAGAATCGGCCTTAAATTCCTGGGATTTTCAATACTTGACTAAAATCCTACTTGGTGTATGCACTCGCAAGGGAAAAGAGACATGTGTATCTTCCATTCTACTATAGTTTCCTTTCCAGTTCTGTCCATTCTCATGGTGTTCACCTAGACTCTAAATGGATTGGCAGAAATACTAATATAAAATATCTGTTTATTTTATTCTAGGCCCTTATATACCTCCTAAAACTATTTAATGTTCTCCCTCACTATTCCTATATTCTGTCTGCCTCTCCTTTCCACTCTCTTGGGTATTTTTTGTTTTTTGTTTCTCCGTCGTGAGTTGTTTTTTAAACAGACTTGCTAACTTTCACTAATGTTCACGGTCTTCCCAAAGATCAGCTAGTCCTTGTATTGATCAGCTTTCCATTTGGGACTGTGTGCTTTATAAATCTTTGCATTTATGTGCAAAGCTTACTCCTCCAAAGCCCATCTGTGTGGAGCATCCTCTGCCCAGGCCCTCTCTCGCCCGGCCTACTCCTACTCATTCTTCAGTATCTACATCATGTCTTTCAGGGAGCCTGCGCTGACGGTCCAGGATGATTTAAGTGCTTATTCCCTGGCCTCCCCCAGCAACTTCTAGCTCTTATCGTCCTGTGTTATAATTAGTGATCTGTTTGTCTCTCCCTTCCCTATCAGACTATGAATTCCTTGAGGGCAGGGACCATGTCCGGTCCATAATTGTATCTCTAAGTACCTAACATGGAATTTGACATCCCAAGTAGGAATTCTGTAGAAGTTTGATTGAAGAGAGTGGCCCAGCCATGGCCTGGCAGGCAGATACAACGAAGGACTTCCCATCACAGTCTGCTTTCTGTATGAGGTTTGGTTGCGGGGCGGGGGGGTGTTTTGCTTTAACTTAGTCTCACTCTCTAACCCAGGTTGATTGTCAACGCAGCCTTTTACTGAATGCTGCCATAGCCTCCTAAGTGCTGGGATTGTAAGTATGAGCTGCTTCACTGGGTGACTTTGTTTTGCTGATTTTTAGAACATATATTGCTCTCAAGGTGTCGTCCCAATGGCTACTCCTTGGTGAGATGCCCTGCTCGATTCCTTTTTCACCCCTGCACTCTAGCAGAGGTCTGGCGAGTTCAGCTCTAAACGCTGCATGGCCACGTTGCGCCCTAATGGGGCTGGCAGTAACAGTCTACAGACTGCCTCGTGGCTTTGCTATTTCAAAGCATTATTCCTGTGTTGGGGCCTTCTCTGAAATGAGGGGGAAAGGATTTCATCCCTCTACTTCTCTCGTTTCCAATCTCATCTGCAACACCCCTCCCTCTCAATTTGTCTTTCTCCAGCTCCTTCTCTAATTCACTATCGACCCTGTAGACTTTTATAACTTGTGCCCAGAGGTGTTTTGAAAATGTGAACTGAAATAGTAGTTTGTAAAATTGGCAACACCCAAGCACGGCTGCCCTAGGTTTTCTTCTGGAAACTTCTGTGGTTAGCAATCAGATCCAAAGAAAGCAGAATGCAGGCTGAAGCGAAAGAGAGGCATAGAAAAATCACAGAATACCGTCAACATTAGGGCTGGCTCCTGCCCGCTCTCAGCTTCTACCTCCACCCCAAGCTAGACTGTTTCTCAAGACCAAAATCCAACTTTTGACTGAGAGCTTTCTTGTTCACTGTGAATTTACTGCTTAAGAAAGATAGTCTCTCTTTGTCACATAAGCTGGATTTCTTCTTCAAGGAAGGACTTAGAAAACTAAAAAGACAAGGTAAACAAAAAACTATTTAAGAGCAAAAGCATTCTGAAGGGAAATCACAGGGAGCAGGCTTCAAAGTGCTTTGTGTTACCTGCTTAAGACAGAATTAAGGACAGAGGCGTGACTCACAAGGGACCACGTGGTCCCCAGGGATGCTAAAGAAGCCCACTGGGTTTATGCTAGTCTACCTCCACTATCCAGGCCAGATTTTATTGTTGAGATTTCATTCACCCATTCATTCTTTCATTGCACAAACATTTGCCAAACCCTTCTGATGTCTAGAAAGCACAGTGCTCGGGACTCCTTACCCTGGACATGTAAACTCCCACCCGATCCCCCCAAACTCTTGCCTTACAGACATAGTTGCAGACTTCTTAACATCTCTACACTTTGAGGTGTGGTAACTGTAAATGTTTTCTTTGCATCCCCCTGCCTGGACAGCCTGGAGACTATGGTTTGGAACAATGTTCCCCCTCTACTGCTATGGCTATATACAGCGTGTGGAGAGCCAATGCTTTCTTCCACGCGTGGTACAGTGCCCAGGGACCCTGTGTGAGCCCCAGGTCACCTGAAATTGAGGGGCGGCAATCTCGTCGGCGCTAAGGAGGGTGTGCTTCTTGCTGTCTTTGCTATACTTAATCCATTGCCATCTGTCTTTGTTTTGCTGACTCACGGCTTTCATTTGGGTTGGCAGTTCTTCTGCTGTTGGCTGCAGCCTTTAACTGTTTACAGAGGGCTGAGATGGATGGAGAATTAGGGGCTTTGCATTCGTTCCCCGAATGAAATCCTACCCAGGTACTGTGGGCCTCTTGTCGAGGGGCTGAGGCCAAGGCCCTTGGATTTTGATGGATGGTGGAGATTAACTGTAGGGTAACACATCATTTAGTCTGATTGCAAGGCCAGATTTCTCCCAAGTGCTGCCAAATGAGCTGGGAGGTCATGTGAATTGTCTGCCCAAGCACAAGGGAGTACCATGCCTTTTAATTACAACAAGGATGAATGATACGTGAGGCTTTGGTTTGTCAGAGAACTTGGAGTGCCCGAATCCTATATTTCATTCAAGAAAGCTATACATGCATACTATTTTGTCTCCATGCTCCACCTCGCCTCTCCCAAATATTCTTTCCTACACTTCGCATCTCATCAGGATGTGGCTTCTGTTGTGTACTCTCCTTGGCTTTGACTGCCCTTCTGGAGCTGCCCCTCAGCAACTCTGGGGGGATCTGTTCTTTATTTCAGTGAGTGATAGGCTCATCAAGGTGAAAAGTTTGGTAGCCTTCACGAGCCGAATGCAATGAGCATACATTAGTTGTTTAAACTGGCATACTTTAAAGGGGGAGACCACCGCTATTAATAATAATAATAATGTTAAGCCAACACAAATGGGTACCTCCTGAGACAAATCAGTACCTGTGTGTCCCCTACATAAGGCTCTTTTCCTCCCTTTTTCTACACAAGGTTCCTTTTCTCCCCTTTTTCTTCCTACCCCAGTTCCCAAGCAGGAATGGTCAACACAAAGCCTGGGTAGGTATAGGTATGCCAAGGGACCCTCAACTCTCTTCTCAGGAGAAACGACCTAGTGCTGACAGAAAAATGGTCTTGAGAAGGTTAAAGTAGCTATGACCCCACCTTCATCTTAGTATAAGTCAAACTTCATGGTTTCTTAGCAGCCATTTTATCAGACCTCCTAGACATGTGCCCGTTGAGTTTCCATAGTTGTTAAAAGCAAAGGGTGGCTCCCCTCATGTCCTTTTTCCCCAGGACTCAACAGCCATAACACAAAGTGGAGGTTATAAAAATGTGTTCTTTGAAAAGCTAGCATTATATAAACAAGCTACCCCATGGAGGTGGCTTTTCAACCTCATCAATCCCAGGAGGTGTTTTCTATCCTTGGGGAGGAAGTAAAATGTGGCCTCCATACATTGGAGCCTTCTTCTGTCTCTAGCAAAACAACCTAAAGTTCTGAAATGATTAAATATATAGTGACCATTGAACTCACCAGATCCTCTCCTAACTATACACCCAAGAGAACTAGAAACAAATGCCCATGATGCCCATGGCCAAGATGGAGGGAATACAAGTGCCCCTCATCTGTTGAGGAGAAAAGTAAAAGTGGCATACTCTTACAATGGGATGTTATTCACACATACCCCAAAATGAAATACCAGTACAGCCCATAACCACACTAAATCTTAAAAACATTATTCTGGGTGAAAACTCTCATCACCAGATACACCATATGTTGTGCTTTCCTGTCCCTTTAAGGGACAAGCCACTCCCACTCCATTACCTCTGACATGCCTGCCACCATCTGGCCCCTTCCCTTTTCTGCTTCCTTGGCGTGCACACACATTCTCTCTGTCTCTTTTCTCTTTTATCTCTTTTCTCTCTCTCTCTTCTCTCTCTCTCTCTCTCTCTCTCTCCCTCCCTCCCTCCCTCCCTCCCTCCCTCCCTCCCTCCCTCAATAAAATGCTTTATGCCTATCTTTGTGTTTATGTGTCTGTTACCCGCCGCCACTGGCCACGCTGCGTGTGCCCTCCCGCTGGTGGGAAGCTGTAGCAGCTTGTCACCTGGCAGGCCCCGTCAGCCTGCCTCAGAGAACGTTTTAAGAATAACACCATGTGATTCTGTTTTATGAAATGGAAGGCAAGGCAAATCCATAGAAAGAGAAAGTAGATTAGTGGTTGCCTAGAATTAGACAGACTGGGGAATTCAGGGTGAGACAAGTTCTTCTAGGAGACCAAGAATATTCTAGAAATCATTGTGGTGATGGTTATACAACTCAGAATGAACAAAAACCACTGAATTGCATAATTTAAATGGGCACGTTGCATGGTGTATAACATATATCTCCATAAAGCTGTGAAAAATTGGCCTCCAATACCAGCTACCCAAGGTAGTCTGGCTCCTCAGTCAGAACATGGAGACTCCCTTCTAGACAGTTCTCAGGCTGTAGGAAGGCTAAGCACACACTTGGACAAATGCCTCATAAGTAAAGGGCAGTGGGAGGAAGCCTTCTTAATACCCACAAACCTTTGGGACTTTCCTTGATAACGTTTTCATTTTCTTTGAGACAGAGTCTTACTAAAAGCCTAAGCTGGCTTCAAACTTGTGATCCTCCTGCCTCTGCCTCCTTAGTGTTGGGATTGCAAGCATGTGCTGCTAACCCCAGCTTGACTAGCCTTTGTAGAAACACCAAACGCTAACTTACAGGATCCAAGAATAGTGTACTAGAAAGAGCCTTTGAGCCTAGCCCATTCTGATCCCCTGGAAGATGGTGAGTAAGAGGAAGTAACTTGCCTATGTCACCGAACTTGTCAGCGGCAGAGAACAACAACCAGAATCTGGTGCTCCAAACACCAACTCCTTGAGGTTTCTCCTGTCCAAACTTTTCCCATTCCCCTGGCCTCTCCAACCTGGTCCCTTTAACATTTCTGCTAAAACTCGGGAGGAGCCAGATCTGAGAATGCAAGCCCCAAATCAGGGGAATTTACCGTTCTGCAACTGCAGTACAATTTTCTTAAATAGCAGGTCAGGAAATCAGCACTGTAAGTCTCCCGCCACCAGGATGTGGACAGAGTGCAGGATTTGACCCCTGGTACAACTACATTTGTGGAAGAGTCACATGCTTTTCTTTATACTGTATTTGGTGGAATTAGAAGAGAAAAACAATATTCATCTTAGGAAAACCTCGGTGACTGCAGATTTGCTGGCAGCCTTATTTCCTCTCACTTTCTTGGAAGAAACCAAGCGAAAAAGCAGCTGTACAAATTAGCCCTGACCAGCAGGCCCGGGACCAAAACAAAACAAAGCAAAATAAAATAAAATAAAATAAAGCCCCAAACAAATCAGGCTAAATATTGAAATCAGAAAGAAAAATATATCCCACTCTCTGCCAACTCAAGCTCCTGAAACCCAAAGCTCCACTTGGTTATCAGCAATATCCTCTTTCCAGGTCGAGAACAAGTTGGGGAACACATTTTGAAACCCCTTCATCGGCATTCCCATGTTGTTCTGACGGCCCTGTCTGACGGCAGTGCAATCATTTTTCATGGTTCTTGGAGTCAGATCAGTCCCATAGTAAAAGATGTGCTTCCTAGGCCATCAGTTAACAGACAGTGTGTTCTAGGCACTGTGTGGGTGTGGAGGAAGACAGGATATGGAGGAGACACGATGCCTCCCTGACAGAAGCAGGTAAGAGGAAGGACAAGGGGACACGTGTATGTTAACAAGTAGCGAGGGGACTAGTCTTTCAGGAATAGATTTTTTGTTTTAAAGAGAGTGGGGGCATTTGGTTGAAAACAGCTTGTGGAGGCAATGTCGTGTGTTAAGGAGGTGAAAGGCACATGGGAATCACGCTGGGGAAGTCTTCTCGGCACCCTTCTGTCAACCTTGGGTTGGATGTTCTCCTCTGGACTCCACTAATCCCTTGGCCTGATCGTGGCCCTTTTCACATTTTCCTATACTTCCTTGCTTTCTTGCATTCCTTCCCTTCCAGCTGAATTCCTAACTGAAAACGCTGCTGTCTGGTTGTTTGCACGGATCTCTAGTAACTGAACAAAGGGCTTAGCATGTGGCGCATGTTCAGGAAATGTTTGTTGATGGGCCAAATAGAGTCAAATAATAGAACTCGAGATAGCTGGGAAGAGCTTTTTGCAAAAGAAGTCAGGCAGAGGCAACCAGTTAGAAGGATGGTTCTCTGGTGCAAGCAAAAGGAACTCCAAGAACAGAGGACGACAGGGATGGATTTTAAAAGCGGGAGCTTGCTTAAAACTGCTGACCTTACAAAATAAAGCGAACCGTCTGTGGGACGGAAACAGGTTCTCCCATGATGCATTGCAGTGGGCCTACAGCTCACAATAGGGTTAACGAAGCCCGCTTCCACTTCGTGGACCAATTGGTCATGGGCTGTCTGTGGGGACTCTAGTCCTTCCGTCCTCTTCATGTCTAGAAGTGAAGCGGATGGACTAGGCCACCGTTGCCGGCCTTCGCCCAGCTGTCCCTTGCCGGCTATGCTGAGTCCCCAGAGAGCTAGAGCGGACCGGTAAGATTCCGCTGGGGAGGGATGGTCGGCCATAGCCCCCTTAATCCTATGCTCTCCGCCCAGCTCCCACCACCTGGAGGTGTCACACAGAGATGCTCCAAACAAAGGAAAGCACCAAACAGGAGACTTCTTTGCCCCTCCATGCCTGTTTCGTTCCACCTTCAGTCTTTCTGCGGCCTGAGGGTGGAGGGGGCGGGGAGTAAGGGAAAACCACGGAACTTTTCAAAATCCCGTTTTCCAACAGCTAAATCAGGTTCATTCTGTGTCTCCTGCACAGACTGCATTCGTCTGGGTAATGTAAACACTGCGAGGCCACAGCTGTCTGCCAGCTGCAATGTTGAAGCCCATTTCAGGGGGCATGAAAAAACCTGTCTGTAACCATCACAGATGAGAAGTGTTAGCTAATGAATGGGCCCTGCTGAGACCAGAGCCCAGCTGAGTTATTTCAGTCTTGGGCCTTAGCAGAGATTTTTATTGGGTAACACATTTCAAATGCTCCAGTCACTCTCTAGACCCCAGATTGGAGCCCGTTGCTCAATCTCCCCCACTCTACCTCCCTTTAAAAAAACCTAATTTACTCCAGGGACATTCCTGGTGCCAGCCCAAGAATCTTGGTGTTTGGAGTGCTGGGTGATTGGTTAAGGAGGGTACGGTAGGGGTTTAGAAATGCCATGGGCCTCCTTAGGCTCCCTGCAATAGTGTAAAGAGCTGCTCTTTCCAGAAGCAAGGCTGCGTGTGGCTTCTAGTTGGACTGATCAACATGAAGCAAGCTAAGAGGCTGGGAGCTTGGAGCAGAACATCAATATTTTGAATATGCATAAACTGTTGGTTTTTTATTTTTCATTTTTAAAAAGGGTGTGTGTGCATGGTATGGTGTGCATTGTGTACAGTGTGCATGTGTGATGTATGTACGTTCGTGTGTGTTTGTGTGTGTTTACATGTGAGTATATTGGAGTATGTGTGTACACATGCCACAGAATACATGTGGATATCAGAGGGCAACCTCCCATGTTGGTCTTCATATTTGCCTTAAGACAAGGTCTTTTGTTGTTTGTTGTTGTTGCTGGCCACTGTACATGCCGGGATAGCTGCTGCCCCGAAAGCTTCTGTGGATTCTTCCATGTCTACCTCCCTTCTCACCCCAGGAGCATCTTCCATGTCTACCTCCCTTCTCACCCCAGGAGCATCTTCTGTGTCTACCTCCCTTCTCACCATTCTGGGATTTGAATTCTAGTCCTCATACTTGTTCGACAAGTACTTTGCCTGCTGAGCAATCTGTTCAGCCCTTAAGCTGATAGTTCCTGCTGGCCCCTTGCCCGCTCTGCTCTTCTCCTCCTCTGCCTCTGTGGGCTCAGGTGAAAGAGAAGGATACCAAAGCCAATACCACCAGGTAGGATGAGATGAGAGCTACAGCCCAGACATTTTGCTGGATAGCCAGCTAGAGAATCAGACTGCCCTAGAATACAAGTGGGTGGCTGATTATCCAGCCCTGTAGATGAGAGGAACCCACAAGAGGAATGAGGACTTGATACAAGCTAGTGGTTTTGTGGTGGTAAAATAAAAATTACAGGAAGTTTACTATTTTAACAGTTTTCAAAGGCACAGTTTACTGGTATGCAGTACATGCAGTCCATTATTGTATCAGCATCACCTCTGCCTAGTTTGGGACCACCTTCATCACCCCAGAGATGACCCCCACATGCTTTAAACATTCATTCCTCACCCCTTCTCCCAACAGCTCGTGGAGACAACTGATGTGCCCTCTAGCTACAAATTCACTTATTCTAGATGTCCCCTATAAGTGTGATTCACAATATGTGGTCGTTGGTGTGAAGTCAGCCTTTCGTGAGTGAGTGCCTACTGTGTGCTAGCCATCAGATTCAACCCGAGGAATGAGCCTTGGATACACATCAGCTGACGGTGGCTGCCACATTTGGGGTAGTACTTAGCTCTTGATGGCGTATGCTGGGGATTTGTTTGCGCGTCCTTTTTTGTCTTCATAACAGCTCTAAAGTAGGAAATACTAATATCCCTTCGTTAAAAGAGCTGTAGTCCAAGGCTTAAAGAAACTGAACAGGAAGGCCTAGTTTGCACTGGTAATTATGATTCCAACTTGAGTCCTTCTATTATTTATCATCTACTTAGCCCTACTTAGAGCCACCCTGCTTGTTTAGAGACTACACATGTACTACTTCCTTTTTGTTATGTGCTGAATGACCCAGCTTGCCCCCCCCCCCACTTAAATACCATGCAGGAGAATAATTTCAGTGGACTCTTGTGAAGATGCCCATGTGTTGTCAGGGAGAAGAGCCTAGCATAAGGGCTGCCTCGTATAAAATGCTCTGTGGTAAAATGTTCTGCCTGGTAAACCTCTCCAGCGCTGCTAAGAAGATGGGCATGAGATCGTAGGTCTAGCCTGAGTGTCCTGGTGTTCGCAGGTCCCTGGGCACACCCAAAGTTTTTGCATTCCTAGAAATCAGACACAAACCCCCTTTCTCTCTTGCTCAGGAGGGTATATGGGAATGAGAATGAGAGGTGTTTGTACCAAGGTCTGTGTATCCACTTAATTTTTTGTCTTTGTTTTCTTTTCTCTTTTTAGTTTGTTTGCTTGGTTTTTTTGAGACAGGGTTTTTCTGCGCAGTCTTGGCTGTCCTGAAACTCACTCTGTAGACCAGGCTGGCCTCGAACTCATAGAGATCTGCCTTCTTCTGCCTCCCGAGTGCTGAAATTTAAAAGTGTACCACCACCACCAAGCCAGACTGGTTTTTAGTTTTTTGGCTTTTTGCTTTGCTTGTTTTTGATAGTTCCAGTTCTTTTGAGATACAGTCTTGTTATATAGTTCAGACTGACCTTAAACTCAAGATTTTCCTACCTCAGCCTTCCAAGTCCTGGGATCATGAGTGTGTACCACAAGCCCAGCTCATATCTAGACTTTAAAATGATGACTGGCCACATCTGACAGGGACTCTCATGTTCCAACTGCCTGCACAAGACATCAGACCAACTGCAGAACTTGGGAAAAGAGAAAAGGAAACCGGGAGTTGTTCCACCATTTCATAGACTCCAGGACGGGTGTTTAAAAGATCCAGAAATGGGGGCAGCCTTGGGGAAAGTTCAATGGAACTAAAAGAGACAAATATTGATACTCAACAGTCAGGTTCTATAATAAGAAGAAGAACGGGACAGCCTGAATTCAAATAAGCAGAACAGATGTGCCTCGTGTGTTATGAGTTGAAAATCTTTCCTTCATGTGGGATCAGTTAAAAATCAAGCCTTGGACTTGATGTATGTTTAATATAAAAACTCTCAATAAAAAGGCTCTAGAGACAAAAATCTAAGTGAGGGCGTGCGTGCTACAGTCACCAGTGCAAATAGTCAACCGGCCAGCATTTGCCTGGGAGAGCTCAAGGCAGGCAAATGTGTGAGGATGACAATTGCTGAGAACGGAGGTAGGGATGGAGAAAAGTGTTCTTTGCCATCAAAGCTGGCCAAAGTTCAACACAGAGACTTTTTCTAAAAAAGTGAGATTTAGAACTTGGAGCTGAGCTGAGTTCCAGGGACAGGGAAAGGAAACACCAGGTCTATTTATTTACTTATTTATTTTATTGCTTTCTATTATCGGAGACAGGGGGGCTCTTTATATGTCCCTACCTGGTCTGGAACTTGCTCTGTGGAACATACTGGCCTTAAACTCACAACAATCCTCCTGCCTCTGCTGCTGTGACTCCTGGTATGGGTCATCAAGTCCATTGAATCTCATGACAGTTAATGCGGAAGAGAAGAGTTTTTCAAAAAATGAGCTCTTGGAAACACATGAACTTATCGCACAGAGGAGTTAATTCTGATTTGAATCAGCCCAGTTCAGGCACTGGGGAAGGTATGGAGAAAGAACGTTAGGCAGAATGTCTGCACTCAGAACCTCCAGAATTTAATTCTTCTCTTTATTTCTCCACACCGGCAAAGAACCCAGCATGAGAACTGGTAGAGAAAGCACAATTACACATACCCTCTCTTGGATGATGCAACACCAAATTGCCATATGCTTCCACAGCACAGCTAACAGCCCCGTCCTTTTAAAGAATGCCTGGAATAAAATAGCTACCTGATCCAACAGAAGAGAAATGCAAACCAGACAGCCACAAAAAAGTCTTGATGAAGGCAGGAAAGGGTCTGAGGATTTGGGGAAGCTGGCTAACAAGGCCAGGCAAGAAAGATTAAAGCAAAATGGTTAGGGCAGACAGAAGGCATGGAAGTGATGCCGTATGATCAAAGTCTAGAGAGAGAGACTCCTTAAAGGTCATGGCCCCAGGGGACTTACTTAGACATGTCAACTAAATTTGGGGATGTAAAAGGGAGGGACAAGTCTTGTGATGCAAAGCAAGAAAAAGCGGACAGAAAGGGCAAGATTAATGTTCATAGAGGGTACTGGATGTACAGTAAACATTCAAGAAAATACAAAAATTTCATTCCAAAGGCTGTTGTGAAGTTATAAAGAATTTCCAATAAGCTGATGTCTGGCCTTCAACAATAATAACAATGTTTGTTAATAACCACTACCATTTCTAGAGTACTTCCTATATGCCAGGCATGACACTGAGTGAGTTCGCCATGTTTTGTTTTTTGTTTTTGTTTTGCTTTTTCCCTCCTCCTTCCAGCCTTACTTTCTCATCCTAGGGTAGTGACATAGGCACTACATCCTTTTTTCAGATGAGGAAAGAGGCTCAGCAAGATGGAGTCATTTGTCCTAAGTGAAACATTCAGTGAAGAACCTCCTCATCCCATCCAGATCTCCTTTCATTCTTAAACACACTCCCTGTCCTGCCTCTGTCAGTATGGTGGTATAGTTAGTTAGCACTCTTCCACTAGCGGAAGGGAGATTTGACCATGGTGAAGTTTCACAACGTTCTTTCTGATCGGAAGGAAAGACAAACGGGAAATAGATGCCTTGGGACCAAGGAGCCCATCAGGAGGCTGAATTTGAGAAAGGGAATGAAAAGAAAGGGTTCTGAGAAAGGCCTAAAAGAACTGCCAGACAGCAGAAAGGTACGCTTTCTTACCGTGCCCGGCTTGACCTTCATCCTTCCCAATACAGAGTTCCCCCAAACAATGCAAATGGCTCTGTCTTGCACTTGTGACTTCTGTGTCTGCTAAGAATTCCATTCGAGGGAAGTACCATTTTGCCAATACTGTTTTAGTGACCACCTGAGGTGTACGTGTTGGGGTCGGGGATTGCATATGTAGGACCCAGCCCCAGAAGTGATCATTCTGGGCTGAAACCTAATTTAAGGACTGGAGATGTAGCTTGGCCAGTAGAGTCCTTGCTTCGCATGCATGGAGCTCTGGGTTCAATCCTCAGTGCTGCATAAAATTAGGCATGGTTTCACATGCCTGAAATCCCAGTGCTTGAGAGGTAGAGGCAGGAAATAGCAGAAGTTCAAAGTCTACTATTCTCTACTATTTAGTGGGTTTGAGGTCAGCCTTTGCTACCTAACATGAGACCCTGTCCTAGAAAGAAGAAGGGGGAAGCATTTCAAATATTGGTAAACTTGGCAGAGGGAGATCTTCATAACTGAATTAATGTTATTTTAAATTTGGGGTAGGAAAACCCCTCTACAGTGGTATGAAGGAACGGCAGAAATAGCTGGGTTCATTGACATTCCGAGATCTAAGCAAAAAGCACAAGGCCTTCCATATCTTCTGTACCCACCATATGCCAATTTCACTGAAACTAATAACAGGAAGAAAGAACAGAAGGTGCGGGAACCCTTTGGGAGTCGTTTTCAATTGCTGGCGACTTGGTACCTCATCCCTCTTCATTACTTCATTTTCGGGGAGAGGAACTCTCCTGACATGCTGAGCAGCTGGATGGTGGTTGCTGTCATTTAACGGAGCAGACAGCCTTTTGAGGGGTTCCTGGAGGAACGCTGACAAACTGAAATTAGGGCAATTTTCAGATATAACAGCAACTTGACTTTCGTTGTTGTTGAGAAGGCTGGCTATTGTTTAGACGGGGGATCTCAATAACTTCTTTAAGATAGCTCCCGAAGGGAAGGGGAGAAAAACTTGAGTATTAAATAATGAGGTGGCCCTCTGTGTGAAGCCACCTCAGTATGCAGTAGCGAGAGCCCCTGCTTGGCAAATCCCTCACGGCAACTACCTCTAGTCAGTGAAGCTCCCTGGTGCTGATGCCTAGATCATGGGCATCATGAACCAAGTGGAAAGGAGGGGCTGGGTGGACTGGAGATGGACAGAGTGGGCCCAATTGCCTTTTCCATATAGGATGGGTTTGCATCTGCAGTTGCTTGAACCCACGGGTGCAGAACCCATGGACGAGGAAAACGGACTTTAATTACCAATGGTAATGAGGCCTATGAGTTAGGCAGAAACATAGGTTTCGCAGAAAAGAAAATGCACGGGTAGGGCCTGAGTTGAGTTGAGGGATCAGGATGAACAAATCCTGGAGGGAGAGAAGGGAATTGCTCGTTTTAGGAGCTGGGAGAAGAGCCTCCAGAACTGAGGAGAATATGGATGTGAATTCTCTTTGCGTGGCAGGCTGTAGAAGCTCCCGGTCAAGTAGGAGTTTCTACCTTCTTCTTTCTGGTGAGCCTAAGTGTTCTGGGTTTTGTGAGTCTCAAGGACAAGAGGCCCAAATTGAGTCTAGAGATCAACTGCGATGTCTCCCAGAGAGGCTCCTTGGTGACAGCATGCTTGTAGGGCCAGCGGGTTGGCTAAGTTGAGCTTCCAGCAGACTGAGAAAGCCTACCTCAGAGGCTCTTTCCCCTGGGGTTTTCACTCCCACTTGTGGCTCTGGATCTCTGGGGAACACTTGCCTGCCGAAAGCTGGACCTGCATTGGTTAACGTTAGCAGTGGAGGCAGCACCCGGCTTTGAGAAAAGTACAGGCGGCAATGGAGACTGAGAGCAAGGACTGGAGCCAAGGAAGCAGGCCCTGCCAACAACTTCCGTTCTTTCCCTTCCCTTCCCTTCCCTTCCCCCATTGCTGCCCACGGAGCCCCCGTGACTGGTTATGGGGATGTGTTTGTTAACAATTAACAAAGAAGGAGGGAGCCCTTTTTGGCAATTTTTTTCTGCCCAGAGGCCCCAGATTTCTCCCTAGAAAAGTGCCAAATACGCAACTTTGGGTGGATATTTGGCTGGATCTCTTTGAAGGGTTTGTCAGTGCCTGAAATGGAAATTGTTAGAAAGCAGAGGAGGGTGGCTGCCAGCAGCCATGAAATGCTAATGACCAAATCATTTATTTTTGCAATGAAATGTCATCCCCTAACACTACAAAAGCAGATTTTCGGTGGGGGGGGGGGAGCTTAGAAGTGCTGACTACCTCGAACGTTCTTCCTAAGCAAGCCAGTGTCCCCCACACTCCCACCCACAGATACCCCTAGCTTTCACTCACCCTTGCTCTTGCCTCCTAAACTAAGCTGCTACCATGGATTGGGAATTTAGCTACAACCTGGGATGAAGGAAGAGGCTGACTGATTAGGGAAGGTAATCAGACTTCGGCCATCCTATAACACAAAGCGAAAGTTCATTTGTTTCTACGTTGGTGTGCGGTCGACTTTCTTCCCACGTGATAAAGTTGGTAGACAGTGACAGACTCTACCCTAAAACACAACGTGGATGTACAGATGATCGTTTCAAGTCTTCCTATCATCGCGGCTAGGAAGACATGGCACTTAATAAGGTTTTCTGTGTGAATCGCCTCAGTTAGCAAGCAAAACAGGATCTACAGTGTGGTACCTTTTAGTTTTGTACTCTGGCACTTTTGCTCGGGGCTTAGAAGGAAGAGGCTGGAAAATTCATTGTGGGCTGACACCAGGGAATGTGGATGATATTTCTGCTGCTATTTCTCTGAAAGCAGCCGTTAAGCTACTGTTCCTTCAGGCCAGTTCCTGGGAGGCTTCAACCACAAACAAAGCCCCAGGTCTTTCTTTTAGTTTTTCCATATAGACTTCTGTATTGGGATTAGTGAAAATTTATACCACCATAAAATTTATTCTAAAGTAATATTTTATACGCCTTTGGCTTGAAAGCATTTCAATACCATCTGCACACTCAAAATGAGAAAGGAAGATGGCTCCGCTCAGCTTTCATTCAGGCAAGCTTTGGGAATTCTCTTTAGATCATACTCATCAGGCCAATTTGTGAGCAACTTGGTTTGAAACAGGCTTTCCCCGGTCATTTGTGAGCTTATGTATGATCTATTAGGTAAGCAGCCCTGGTGTAAAAAATATATATATATTGATCCTAAGAGGGAGGCGAAAGATAACTCGGCAGTTAAGATCACTGGCTGTTGTTCCAGAGGACACAGCACCCATATTGTGCCTATGCTCTCTTTCAGCTTCACTGCACACACATGGAACACAGACAGACCATCCAGATTTGGCAGTTGCTTGCTCTGCCACTGCCTTTGAAAAACCTAGGTTTCTGCTCCTCTGTTACACAAGACCTTTGGAACAGCCCATTGGAAAGCGTGGCTCTGATACAGGTGATGGCCTTGTAAGATGAGCTCGCGAGGGAATTACAGAATAGCCAGCTTCGTCATTTCCTACCCTCTCCCCATCTTTGAAGGGCTCCTTCAACCCACAGTCTCTAATAGAGTGACAATGACTCCACACTGAGAACCGAGACACTTGGAACAACTTGAGGCCATGACACTCTTCCCCCAGGAGAGGACCCTTTAAACTGGGTCACAGCTAAAACGACGCTCTTCTGCCCTTTGTTGCTGGTGATCTGTGAATTGGAAGACTGCTACAGGCATGGTAGAAATTAGGTTCTTTCTCTCCTTGCTTTGACCGAGCTGTGAATTTTTGTTTCCTACTTTCTTTGGAACACAGAGAAAGCATGGAGGCAGTAATTGGTCTGAGTTTCTGGTAACTGTGCCTCTGTCTCAACCTCAGCTGCCTCGTGCATAACGGGAAGCTCTGGGACTGCACAAGTTATTAGCTCCCCCTAACTCTGATATTTTACTAATCTAATAGACTTACCAGTGGAGAGGAATGTAGCTAAATTTTCTCTAGTTTCTTAGCTCCAGGGGAAGCTGTTTTATACCACATCCTTTCTCAATGTTTCCCTTTTAAGAGGAAAACGCAACTCATTCCAGGACCATAAAGAGAACACTTTGCAGATCAGCAGGGGGGAGTTGGTTCTGATTGTTTTCTTTCTGTGGAAGGGGTCTGTAGAAACCAAGACAGGCACCAGACCTGGCCAAGAGGTGCAGAAGTATGAGGCAGGTGGGGCAGTCAGCTTCATCAGCACCAGAAGATTCTTCCCATAATGCCGCCACGCAGACATGAGGAAGAGTGACTGCAGACGTCACACAGTTGATCTAGAGCGTAACTCCAGCTCCTGTGCTTGTTTCTTGTTTCACCTAGAGAAAGTTCATTGCCACTACGCACCTCAGTTTCTTCATCTACAAAATACGAAATAGCCATAACACTGTATAGGAAAGTAGCGGGGCTAAATACTAGATGAGCAACTGATGGGCACACGACAGTGTCTGATACACACCCATTGAGTATTTGGCCAATGTCAGATATTTTTGACCCTTGGTCTCCTGTATCCAGAGATGGATAGCAGAATTTATAGGGCTACCTTACACAGATCCACCCTCTTCCCTGCGTCTAAGATTCTCCGAGGCCTGGGACAGCTCTGTGATCTCAGGCAACATCTGGCTTCTTCTGGAATATGTGGTTTTTCTTCTCCCTGACAGCTAATGTTGGGGCCAATGGCGGCCTTCAGGCAGCCTTCGTCCCCCTAGGTTCATGAGTCAGTGCCAGTGACCAAAAGAATGGAAAAGCCTCCCTGATGAGGGGAGAAAGTGCGGTCAGTTCACCTCAGCCGTAAGCACTTGTCTCCCACATTTGCGGAGGGCTTAACAGAATGCAGACTCGAAACTCGTGGAGTGCCAGAGGATTTTTTTAGAAAAGAATGTTCCCCGGAGGTACTCCGTGCCTAGGGAGGTCCAAACGAGAGAAAAGAGGCTGTGGTCAGACTCGGGGCAGCTGCGCTGTCACAGGTGGGGAAAGGCTGAAGATATTCACAAAACAGGTTCTGCAGTGCCCCCCAGGTAAAGTGGGGAAAGAGCGCCTGGCCATCTGTCCCTGACTGTTCCACAGGCCATCAGAGCAGGAAGAACCCTGAGAAGTGATCTTATCCAAGCCTCTAATTTAAATATCTGATTGCTAAGGCCTGGAGAGAGGGGGACGATTGCCCTAGAGTCAGTATAGCAAATTATTGACAGAACCAGGATTTAAATCCTAAGTCAAAGATCACACCATGCCACCAGAGTGGTCTCTTAAAGGTACACAGACTGCTGTCTCTATGCATTCTGGAATGCTCTGTAGTACAAACATACTAAAAAGTAATTGAGGCCCACCCAGAAGGCCTGAAAAAGGTATTGAGCGGTGCCCAAATTGCAATTCCTCTCGCTTAGCCGCCCGATTTGGGAGCTCCGGTTGTCAAAGCGTTTCAGCCAAAGTGTTCCTCACTCAACTGACTGGGCTTCTTAACTTACCATTTGAAAGCAGCTGTGGTTAAAGCTGAGCTTGCTGACTCAGCCCATGTAGTAAGGATGACTAAACACAAGCATTTCCTGTAGGGGGATGGAAAATATCTTTCAGATGCATTTGTTTCAGGAAAACCTCTCTGATCGGTCAGGAGCTAGCCCACCACGGGCCCGTGAGGAAAAGCAGCAGGCTTGTCCCTGCTCGGCACCAAGGCAGCATTCACAGATGTTTCCTTTCTTTCTTTCTAAACAATATCGTGCCTGTCTCGGCACCATTTTGGTCTGGCCAGCATTTGCACGGGCCTCCATCTGCCAACTGGTAGAGCCCAAAGCAGAGGGGAGCGGATGTCTCCTCTGACTGGAGGGGCCTTGCGCATTCCCCGGCTCAGAGGCCTTCCCCCCAAGGGGTGAATCGGGGCTGATCTGCTTTAGCTCAAAGCAGTTTCAATCCTGAGCCCACCTTGAATCTTTATGCTGACCGATCTGCAAACAATGTGAACTGGCTTCTCTCTCCAGGGTGCACTCTGGGGAATTGCAATCTGGAGGGAAAGTTATCATGTTCAGGTCTGAATACCACACAGACATTGGACAAACGTTAGGACAAGAACATTGACCTTCAGTGGGATTGCGCACCAGCTTAAGGCATTAATCCAGTGAACCCAAAATCTAGATAAATATTTCAAGACTTTTGGCCGGGAGGGACTCTGCCTTGCTCAATTAGAAAGTTGGAGACACCTGGTGCGTTTGGGCGCCGCAGGTTCGCTGTGCAGCTTGAGAGTTAGAAAAGGGGGCGGGAAAAAGGGAGAGGGTGAACATGCTCAGCCATCTCCTGAAAGCCATATATAACAGGAAGAGTTCAGGCATCAAGATTCCCGTCTAAGGGGCCAGCCTCATCCTCTCCCTAGCCCTTGCCTCGTGCTCGACTCGGAGAAAGCAGGACTCACAACCTCAGAATTCTCAGAGTCAAAGATTTCTCTTTTTAAGTGAGTAACAACTTCTTATTACAATGGGGAAATGTTTAAAGACAAGTAACTTGGAGCAATGGAAAAGTAGCCTGGGGGAGGACGAAGTGAGAAGTGAGAGAGGGGAAACAAAGGAGGTGGGGAGAGGGAGCTAGTCCAGGTCTTCGCTATGCAGCAAGGTATGCTTTGAAGTGTTCTTTTGCTTAGCTAAATCTGTTTCTAACTGTGTCCACACAAAAGAAAACCCTCCCAGGCAGTACCTGATCACAATATGGCCTCTCCACAAGGTTTTCTGAGTACGGGAGGATAGGGAGAAAGAGAGTAAATGAATACGGGGCAAAACAGTGAGGATTTGTGTGGCTCCTGGGATGGTTGGAAGCTTCAGTGGAGTGCTGGTTGTCAGTTGTCATGCGTTCAAAAGCTTACTGTTTAATACAGTATCTGTGGGTTCCTTAGCTTCTGGAGGGTCTTGCGTGGCACTTGCCTGAAAGAGCAGAAGACTGAGTGTCCTTTTCTGCGGGGGGAGGGGGAAAGAGACAGGATCTCACAGGATTGTCGCAAGGCTAGCCTAGCACTCAGTTTCCCAAGCACATGGAAGGGTGACTTTCCGTGCTCAGCTTTCACCGCTGTCTGATGGTGGAAAATGAGGCTCAGAGAGGTAAATGCATGGTAGACTAAGGTCCTGGGACCACTGTACTTTCCAGCATAGTCTCTCTCTTTCAAACCAAAATCTTGAAAGAGGAAAGTGCTAGTTTGCATCGGATCTGTGCTTCGGGATTGTTTATGTGAAAGCTTAAACATTGCAAGTGGGTTAGGAGGAGAACTATCAGACTGTAGCTAACAATTCCACTAACCATTACAGTACGACCTTGTCTACTCCCAACCCAAGAGGCCAGGGGGAAATCGTCTTGGAATGACTTGGGTTGGGATTATCTAATACTTTTGTAAAAGAACAATGGGCCTCTAGTTGGCAAGGAACTAATGGTTGCTATTTGGAATAACAGAGGCTAATGTAGGAAAACGGACTGCCTGCCTACTCAGGTAGGTGCCTGAGCCGATAGATACTGGGTCTGCTGCTAGCAGGTCCCTGGCCTCTCATGAAGCCAACAGTTGCTTAGTAGGAACAGGCGTGGCCGAATCCATATGGCTTTTACGTAGAGAGTAGAGTATTTGACCTCAGGTGCTGGCTGGACTGTTAAGGCCATGTAACCCAGTCTCCATCCAATGAAGTCATTCCTGTCTACGAAGTAGCTGCCCAATCTCTAGTAACAAGAGAAATTTATATGTACAATTTCTCTTTCTGTCTTCAGGCCAGCCCTTCTAGTGGCCATCTGTGCCTTTCACAGGCAATGAGGGGACTAGGAGATGCTGAGTGTGTATGTCTCTCATGCAACCAATTAGGCATTGCAAGCAAAAGTTTTAGAAAGCAAAGCCTGGATTCTGTGCCCTTGGTTGCCTTGTTATTTGAAGGAGTCATTGTTTTCTAATTGATTACATTTTAAAGCATAGAATCCGGGTTGCTTAAAGCAGGAGATTTTAACCTGGGGTCTGTTACTCTTGGATAGCATATAAGAAACTCACTAAATTTCACTGAAACTATGTAAAAAGTTGTGGGTTTGCATTTAGCTTTTCCTCCTAGGACAGGGCACACAGTTTTCCTCACATTCTCCAAGGGTCCATATGCAAAAGAGGTTAATAATAATTGTCCTAAAAGAGTAATTGTGCTTATGAATCAACTGCTGTTTATTCATAAGCCAGCCTTGTTTCTCTCTGTTCCATGGCCTGCTCCACTTCCTTCTGCTGCCCATGAAGGAGAAGCACCTATTTGAGAACCCCGATCGTCTCTAATATTGTCAGACTAATAGCCATGCTTCCAATGGTATAGGGATCAGGGAGGGTTAGAACCCTGCTCAGAGGAGTTCACTGGTTCTTGTAGACTAGAATGAGGTATTATTTGATTTAAAAAAACGTTGAAACCCCTGGTTCTCAACACCAGCTGCCGACCTTTATTACAAAGACTGAACTTTAGAACCACACAGCTGTGTGACCTGGGGCAAGTGACTTTATCTCTTGGAACCTCAATTTCTTCATCTGGCAGATGGGGATAATAACAGAGTTGCTGTGGAGATAAGTGAGATAATGGGCACCAGGCACAGGGCATATACGCGTGCTCAGTAAGTACAAGGGTCAACAGTTACCTTCCTTTCTAAGGTAGCCAGTTCACTAAGAAGACCCGAAGTTGATTTTTTTTTTTTCTGAGGGTATAGATACATCTGTGTGGGAGCTACCTTCCCTCCCCGGGAACAAAACCAATAGGGCTTTTGTCACTTTACCAAAACATGGAGTCTGGCCTGTTCAATAGTTGTTGCCTGCTTAAAAGAGTGGAGGAGCCCTGAAACCATGTTTGACTCCTGAACCCAGAAGTTCTGTGTAGGGATTTAGGCTGTCTTTACAGAAGGCCCGAACAATTGGAGCAGTCAGATCAGTGCCAAGCAACAATACTTGTCCAAAGGGCTTCCCACCCTGCTCCTACCTGCTCCTCAAAACTAACAACATTGTGATGGAAGGAGCAGCTGTTGAAGTCGCTTACCAAGGAAGTGAAAGATCCATGCATGGAAAATCTGAAACATTCATGACAGACATAGATGGCACTAGTAAATGCAAATGCTTCCCGCCATCATCAAATTCACATAATATTCAACGTGGTATTCAGATTAGATGCAGTCTTCATCGAAATTCCAGTGGCATTTTTATAGAAATAGAAAAACATCTAAAACTTACATGGCATCATAACAACAAAAAGAAATTAAAAAAAAAGTTCACTCCATCTTGAGAAAGAAAGGCAAAGTCAAAGCCATCATACTTCCTAATATCAAAGTACATGACAAAACTACAGTGACCAAAACAATGGGGTATAGGCATAAAACCACATACATGAAGAATGGTGAGGCAGAATCGAGAGCCCAGAAATAAACCCAAGTGTGTACAATCAACTAATTTTTGATATGGGTGTCAAGAAGATATAATAGAAAATATAGCCTGTTCAGGAAATGATTCTGTGAAAACTGGATTACCACATACAAAGAATAAGTGGGACCTTTATCTTTCTCTCTCTCTCTCTCTCTCTCTCTCTCTCTCTCTCTCTCTCTCTCTCTCACACACACACACACACACACACACACACACACACACACACACCAGCTCAAAGATGACTGAATAACTATGTGGAAGAATTGAAATCATCAAACTTCTGGGAGAAAACTAAGTGGGATGGCAGCTTGCTATTAGCCCCCTAATAACTTTGGGGTATGGGATCTGGATTCTTCTTCCGGGTTCTCAACTGGCCTCTCTGACTCCATTTCAGGGCTGGGTGTCAGTGGTCAGAAGGTGAAAGGCATGTGGAATGAGGAAAGAGGTGGCTGATTTCTGGAACCTTTGCCTGGAGCTATGCAGATTTACTTCCCTGTAAGAAGCAAGTCCTTTTAGGGCCAATTCCTTCTCACCTACATGAATGGTGCCCCTTTCCCAGGAACATCTGCTCTGCTTTAAGCAAACCAGGTGGAAAAATTTGCATAGTCAAGAAACAGGACAGTTTTAGATATCGCTTTATCTTATTACTTTTTTAATTTGGGGAATGGAGGCACTGTGCATACAACAACCCAGGTGTATAGGTCAGATGACAGACACCTCATAAAAGCCTGTTCTCTCTTTTACCATGTGGGTTCTGAGAATAAAACTCAGGTTATCCAACTTCGTGTCAAGTACCCCAACCCACTGAGCTATCGCACCATCCCAAGAGACTCCTTTTCAATGGTACAAAATAGTTCTTCCCCAAAGGGCACACACAGAGGGCTCTTTGATCTAGAAACCACTGGAACTGGTGATTGAGTTACTGCCTGTGTCTAGGAGAGACTTTGTACTGTGGAGGAACACATGCCCGGTTCCCACTTCAGTCTCTGTTCGGGGTTCTACTTGATGTCCTGGGTCTTGTGTAAAACTGCAGGTCTTCACGAACCTGTCTTCTGAATGGAGACTGGCCATTCTAGAATGACAAGCATAGCAGAGAGGTCTGCAGAAGGGGCCCTGTTCCCTGGCTGTGGCTGAGTGTTCCTCGCTCAGAGTGAAGCATTTCCCTTGGAAATAGGAACAAGATGACTTTGTATGGAGATTCCTGTGAGACTCCAAAGCAAGATTTCAACCTGCTTCCTGTGCCGGTGAGGCCCATGCCCAACCCAATCTCTTTACACTCCGTCTGCAGATCACTGATAGGAAGGCAGGACCCAGGCTGAGTTTGGAGGGGAAGCGTGCACTTGACCATTTGAAGGTTACCCACAGAGGCTAAACTACACACGGGCTCTGCTTCTTTAGCTTGAGGGCATGGCGGGCCAAAGGTGCCATGCATTTACACTGGCTCCTTGATTTTATTTGAACAAACTTTAAAGGAATATAAGATGACTTTGTCGCCTTTGACTCACTTGCCTTTGCTGGACGAATAGAGCCCTGTGAGTTCAGGGTTAGCAGGGGCTAATGCGGACCTTGCGTATTTCCTCATATGTTGCTGTCTAGATACATTCCCTTATATACAAACATCTGTGTTTGGAGTCTGGAACTAAAACCAAGATGTTGATTGATTTTTTGTTTTCCACTGTTTCTCTTGTGTGTGTGCACATGTGTGTTTGGGGGGCATGCACATGAAGTGTATGCATGTGGAGACCAGAGTTGGTATCAAATGTCTCTCTTCAGTTATCCACCAGTTTTGTTTTTTCCTCAGGGAGAATCTCTTGCTGAACTGGAGCTCAGCAGTCCAGCTAGTCTAGCTAGCTAGTTTGCTCCAGAGATGCCCTGTCTCCACATCCTAGTCACTGGCATCAGAGTGCGCTACAATGCCTGCCAGCTTTTTGGTTTTTCGAGACAGGGTTTTTCTGTAGCTTTGGAGCCTGTCCTGGAACTAGATCTTGTAGACCAGGCTAGCCCTGAACTCACAGAAATCCGCTTACCTCTGCCTCCCGAGTGCTGGGATTAAAGGCGTGCGCCACCAGCACCCGATCTTTTTAAAAAAAAAAAAATGTGAGTGCTGGAATCTGAACTTCCATCCTCACTCTGGTGCAGCAAATGATTTATCCACTGAGCTATCTCCCTAACCCAAATATGGAGCCTAGACTGGCCTCAAACTCATGACCCTCCTGCCTCTATTGGGTATACCCTACTGATATGCACCACTACACCAACTATATTGTTTCATTTTGTTCTCTGAGACAGGATCTTACTGTGTAGCTATGACTGGCCTCAAACTCATGAAGCTCCTACCTCAGTTTCTTGAGCGCTGACATTATAGGTGTCTGCTACAATACTTAGCATGACTTGGGTTTTCTAGATAGACAAGCATATCATTGCAAATGTGTGTGTGTGTGTGTGTGTGTGTGTGTGAGAGAGAGAGAGAGAGAGAGAGAGAGAGAGAGAGAGAGAGAGAGAGAGATCTATTTTACACATAATGAAACTAAAACTAGCCTGGCAGTGGTGGCGCACACCTTTAATCCCAGCACTCAGGAGGCAGAGGCAGGCGGATCTCTGTAAGTTTGAGGCCAGCCTGGTCTACAGAGCTAGTTCCAGGACATGCTCCAAAGCTACAGAGAAACCCTTTCTCGAAAAAAGAAACTAAAGCTAATAGACATTTCCTACGTACTGTGTTTTAAATGAGATACTTATAACAGTCTTTAATTTGCTCCTTTTTAAAATGAATTTCTCCAAATTGTTTTATCTTAAATTATATTTACTTATTTGTGCATGTGTGTGCATGCCTGTGTCTGGGGGCATACGCCTGCCTTCTCACATGGAGGTCGGAGGATTTAGTTCTCTTCTTCCTCCACTCTAAGGGGTCTGGAGAATATATAATGACTCTTGCCTTTGACTGACTTGCCTTTGCTTGATGGCTTCAGGGCTAACAGATGCTGGCTTCAGGGCTAACAGACACTGGTGGACACTGCACATTTCCTTGTATGGAACGCAGGCTCGGTATCGAGAGCCTTTACCCTATGAGTCACCTCACCTGTTGTACAGTTCCCTTCTTCTAATTGATAGTTTGCTTGCAACCATTTGCCTAAAGATTGTTCAAGAAAATAACTTGTCTGGATGCACAAAAGAATTTGTCATAACGGTAAAATGGTAAGCTTTTTTTAATGCTTGTGCTGTATCTGTTATGAGTCGTTTCATAGAAGTTGTGACTTCGTGAGACCAGGATTACTGCAGTCACGTCGTGCTGACTGAAAACGGCAAGCCCAGCACTCTCCTACGTGCTGGCTCAACCTATCATGCCAACTAGCTCTGGAGCCATGGGGCCTGCATAGATACTGTTACCCCATGCAAACTGTTGGGCTTGGTCATGTGACTAAAGAGCAGAGGGCGTGGCAAAGGTGTCAGGAGTGCCCTGCCATGTTGGCAGAGGTTCCTTGAGGAAGCTTGACGTTAGAGCCCAAACAAGGGATTGTGAAAAAGTCTTCTCTACTAGTTTCTGAAAAGCTTTGATGTGCTGCTAGAGCCTTGGAAAAGCCATGACAGATGCGAGATTTGAGAAGGAATGAGAGGCAAATATAGGGGTGGAGACGAGGGCTCAGTCGCTGAAGTCCTTGTCACAGAGGTGTGAAGAGCTGAGGTTGGGTCTCCAGCATCTACATTAAAAAATTGTGCCTGAAGTCCCAGAACAGAACCAGGGTGGCAGAAAGGCAGCGACAAGGAGAATTCCTGACACTTGCTGGCAGGCCAGACTAGCCAAATCGGTGAGGTCCACAAACAACGAGAAAACCTGCCTCAAAAATAAAGCGGAACACGGTTAAGGAAGGCATCCAACATCAACTCCCACATCCACAGGCATGGAAATACACATGCGTGAGTACATGCGTATGCGCACGCACTCAAATACACATATATACACGCAGACCTATTTGCATATGCAAAGTCACTATATATATATATATACATATATGAGAACAATCTTCCATTGCTGTGTTAAAGGGGGAAAAGATTGTAAACTGCTAACATTAATATGTTTCTCACAGGCAGGCATGGTGGTGTATCCCAAATTCATTTTATCACTCCCCATATCTCAGAGTACTGTAATCAGGCACCATCTTAGCAGGGGCTATTGTGTGAGACTGTACTCTGGGGACGTGAAAACAAGAAACAATCCCAAACCAGGAAATCTAGGTTGCAAAGCCAAAGTGCAGAATCTGGGTGGGAAACAGCCCAGAGTGGGTAGTCACAGGGAGGGAGGGGGCTGGGTGTAAACACACTGAGAAGTTTAGGCGGTAGGAGGCTCGGGCTGCTGAAAATCCCAGGAGTTGGTAGCTCTGGCCTCTCCGGTGAGCTGAAAATGCCATCAGCTACAAGACCTGCAGAGTCTGAGAACTCCGCGGCCATGGCGGGTAGATTGGCCTCTAGAACTGCCTTTCCCACCATCGATTGTTTGAAAGTTCCCCCGCTTTCTCTCTCCCACAAGCTGGTTTCCTGCCAGACCGGGTCAGAAATGTCTGAGACCAGCAGGCAGAAGACTGGGACCCCCCTCAGCTCTCCACATCTCATGCGGAACTCCATACCCGGTCTCTTTCTCTGATTCTCCGATACAAACAGGGCAATGTCCTTGGGCTGGGGTGTTGGTCTGTGGGATAAGTCAGAACCTGCGCAAAGCCCACAGGCTCCAGAGTTTCCTGGTGCCGGCAGTGGCCCCACGTACACAAAGAAGTGCTGCTTCTAAAGGCTGCTGCCAGTGAGGGCCAGGAAGGCACGTAAGTTGATAGAACGCTTGCTTAGCACGCATGAAGCCCCACGTTTCATCCCAGTACCGCACAAATCAACTGTGGTGGCCCACCTGTGTAACCCTACTCTGGAGGTAGAGGCAGGAGGATCCGAAGGGCGGGGCTGTACTTAGCCACATAGAGGGTTCCAGGCCACCCTGGGCTACAAGAAACCTTGTTTCAACAATAAGATCAATAAAATAAAACACACTGATGCGGACGATATGTCTTTTGCCAGCCTTGTACCTACCCCATGTGTAGCCACATCCTGTACACTGGGAACAAAGAAGAGCTATACTAGAATTCAGCTATGCCCTACTAGGCCCCGGCCCCGGCCTGGCAAATATCAGTATTAGTGAAACCAGAAAGAACTTTCTCCACTTTGGTTGTTGAGAAGCAGACTTCAACAGCCCAAATCTAATCTTTATGTATGATCTCAGTTTCCTTGGCTTCTCTGGAGCCCAAGCATAGTTCATCACAGGGCGTTACAGCATCGCCAAGCTTGAACTGTAGCTTGGGCTCTTGCCTAGGCTGCTTTCTCATCTAGAGCTTGGGCTCCTTTTCCAAGCTGCTTCCATCTTTTGGCAGAATCGAGTTCCTTGCTGCTGTAGCACTCAGACTCTCAACTCCTAAGGCTGGACTTTCTTCTTTATGGCCTGGCTGCTTCCTCAAGACCAGGAGGAAATGCTCTCTCCAGAAAGGCCCCCAGTCTTTCTTTTAACTGCTCTTCCACCCTATTAATGGCCCACCCAGGAGCAAGTCTCTTTTGTAAATTCAACATCAATTGGTAGGAAACCTTAATTACATCTTGAGACTTTATTTTTTTATATATATTATGATAAGTTGGCTGGTCAGATTCATGAAAAAAATAAATGCTCTCAAAGATGAGAACTAAAGCTTCTGCCCATCACTATAGTTAGAAGAAAAAAAAATCCAAACTAAACTAAAACACCACTTCCTGTTAGCCAGCTCAGGGATAAACATGAACCTTCTCAGTCCTGAGATTAGTGCTTCTGTCATAGCCCTAACTCACCAATAAAACTGATAGTACCCTCATCCAGCTACAAACATCATAAAGCCAAGTAGCTACTACCATGCACAAGGCCCTGGGATCCATCTCCAACACTACATAAAACCGGGTCTGGTTATGCGCGCCTGCAGTCCCAGTACTTGAGAGGGGGAGGCAGAAAGATCAGGAATTCAAGGGTCATCCTCAGCTACGCAGTGAGTTTCAAATCAGCCTGGGGTTTTTGAGATCTGGTCTTTAAAAAAAAAAAAGTCCGGTGTTCCTCTGAGTCATCGGTCATCTAGTGTCCCAGCACCTAGCAGAGTCAACGTGTGCTGGGAAAAGGGATGTGACTGCTCAGCTCCCTAAAAGAGATGGTCTCAGCTATCGTCTTTTTGTCACATTCCTACAGGGTGTTGAGTCACCTCTTCACCTGTTTTTGTTGTTTGTTTGTTTGTTTGCTTGGAGACGGGGTCTCATACAACCCAGGCTACCCTCCAACTTGTTATAGAGAGTATAACCTTCCACTCCGAATCCCAATCCTCCCACCTCCTGCTTCCAAGGGCTAGGATTCCCTGATCAAACCCCCAGGCTTCATGGACGCTAGGTAAACAGTCTACTAACTGAATAAGTAAATTAGCAAGTCACAGAAGCAATAGTTTTGGCCCACTGTTTCGGCTTGTGGTTCTGAGAGTGACTTCCGTTCCCTTAGGCAGACCCCTTGGTCGCTTGCCCTTTGTTTCCCCTCGTGTGCCATGGAAAAGTGACATGCGTGACTGTTGTGAGGAGAATCAAAGCTGGGTGCAGTGCCTGGTGATGATCCCCTCTGGAGCCTGTCACCGCTGTTGACATTGAGAATACCGGTGTGGGAACAAATGCTTCCATTGTCACAGTTCAGCTACAGGGGCCTCTCCTTTCTTAAGCTGGCAGCTGAGGCTAAGTGTTTGAGCTCCCTGGGCCACCTGTTATGAAGTAAATGCCAGGCAGAGGTAAGGCAGGCCTCAGAACTGGGCCAAAAGCCAAGCGTGAGTCGGGGTATTGATAGAGGGGAGCACAAAGTTGGCAAAAAAAAAAAACCTGATTTCTCGGGAGGTTTGAAAACATACAGTATTGCCTCCAGAGCAGACAAACACCCATAGGAGGGCTTCCTGAAAACTCCTGCTCTGACTCCCCATGCGTTAAAGAAGATTCTAGAACTGGAATGGCACTGTGAGCACTTTCCCAAGGACCCTCCCCTTAGGAACCCTGAATGATAGCCACACCCTTTGAAGTGAGCCTCGAGCTCACAAAGGGCCGTGTTGTTTCCACGGAGAAAGAATGATAGCCTGGCATAATGGTGTCCTTATTCTGTAAACCTTGGAGCGTGTATGACTGTGGCGAAGGCTAAGTGAGCCTGCAGACTGTGACAACAGGGGAGGGGCGTTTAGCAGAAACGCATGCTGCTGGAGCACATGGAAGGTCTTCCTGAGAAGGACCGTGTGGTCAAAGGCAAGGCAGTTTCAACTCTCTTCTAGGCTTGCTGAATCAGAACAAGATATCTTTTATTAAAATTGCAATTATGTTTGATAGAGTTTCCGACTGGGCCTGTGAGGTGGCTCAGTCTGGAAAGGCACTTACCTCCAAGCATGCCTATCAGAATTTGATCCCTGGGACCCACATGGTGGGAACAGAAAACCAGCTCCCATATGTTGCCCTCTGACCCCCATATGAAGACAAAAAACCACAAATAAATGTAAAAAAAAACAAGAAAGAGAAAGTTTCCAACTCGATGGATTTCAGTGAAACATGGCTTAGATTTTGAGGTTATAAAGATTAAAAAAACTGATGAGGAAAAACAGATAAACACATTGTTTTAAATCAAAATGAGAATGCTGGTATTTGTGAGTAAAGAGATCCCTGTCACAGAAAAGAAATAAAAGATAGCGGGCTAGGAGTAGCTACTAAAGAAGTTTAGTGGACAGTTACTAAGGAATAGAGCCCCCAGATGAGACTGGAGCACAGTCTGGACTGACTTCAGAATTCCTACCGAATTGCATCATACATGCATGTTAGGGACCACTTCCAAAAGTCTGACTCATCTCCCAGGCGAAGGAAGCCATGTCAGCATGTGAGTCCCACCCCTGGTGTTAGCCCAGGACATTTTTGCCAGATTTGACACTAACCAGTGATTCCATGAGGCCTGGGAGAAGCTGTGTAGCACAATGGCCAGGGCCCTACCTCCAGCCCTGACTCCGTTAACAAACTGCTACCCTTTTATTCAGTTTGTGTGTCACTTTCTTGGGTGGCTAAAAAAAATGGTTTAACTGACTGATTTAGCCCCTTCCAGCTTACCAACCAGAAAGTTCTATTTCTTAGCTTCAAATACAACAGAGAATCACGACTGGGAAGATGGTCTAACCTTGTGATTTTCATTCACTATAAAAGATCCTCTAGTCCACACCCTTTCTCATACACATGGAGAAACCCAGACCCAAAGAGGGCAAAGGCTGGTAGCGCTCACCCCGTGACAGATCAGGTCCCGCCATCCTCACCCCAAGCATTCTTCACTCCTTTTCTTTTCAAAGAAGAAGTGAACATTGTTTACAACTTTCAAATAGTGCCGAAGAGTTTGTAGGAATGGAAAAGAACAAAACAACAACAAAAACCAGTTCTTTGCCCCTGCCCCCCTCACTCCAGTATGCTCCTGCTCAGAGGTGCTCATTTTTATCAGATCCCATTTTCAGTTTCCCTGATGGTTGCTTGAATCTCTCTAAATAAGGCTTGGACTCCTGCTTCCTTCTTTATCCTTTTTAGCCCTTATCAATCAGCTCTCTGCTGTAAAAACTGAAGATTTCGCTTACATAGCATTACTGTCATTCACCCTTTCTGTTACTTCTTCTTTGGTAACAGCTTTGTGGATTGGTTTTTGTTTTTGTTGTTGTTGTCTTTTTAGGATTTTCTTGTCGTCATTTGGTCTGTTTTCCTGTTTTTAACGCAGAGTGTGATAAAGATTTATTTTTTGGTATACAGTTCTATGGGTTTAGGCAAAAATCTAAAGTAACCTGACCACTGCCATGAACATCATGGGCTCCACGGCCCAAATGAATACCTGCATGTTGTCTTTATAATCAGTTCCTCCCTACTTCCTGAGTGGCCTGACAGCCACTGAAAAGGTTCCTGTGACTTCAGTTTTGCTTTTTGCATAATGCTGTATAAATGGAATCATACTGTATGCGACCTTTGGCTATTGTGTCCTTTCGCCTATGATAACTATTTTGAGTCCTGTATTCATTTATAAACTGTCGTGAGATTCATTTATCAGCGGTCCATTCTTTTGAGTTGCTGAATAGTAGTCCAGTGCATGGATATACCAGAATTCATCAGGCAAACAGTTAAAGAACATTTGAACGGTTTCCAGTTTGACAGTATTCCTTCAGCCCTTCCATTGGTTCCCTTTTAATTTGAGATCATATACTTACCCCTTTATTTTTTAGCCTTTCGCCACTATATGTGAATTAGGTCTGCCTTTTCAACACAGTAAATGCTTTTGCCGGATTTCCAAAGATGGCACTAACACTGTTTTAGACTTCCTTGGAGACAGATTTGAGCATGTAATCTGTCAGAGGGTGAGAAGCTATCCAGCAGCCCTATTCAGGTCAACAGCCATTCTGAATGCCTCCCCTACCATAGGGACCTTCTTTAGTACCAGATGTGCGTGGTGCCGGGAAGAAAGACATGCACTTTCCGTTCTGATCGTTGCTAACTCAGGCAGTAATTTTTGGGAAAAAGACCTTTCTTCATGTGGATTTTAGCTTTTGTCTGTCATGCTCTTTCTTTTCCAGCTGCCTTCAGCAGCCAGCACAAAGCCACATTTCAAAGGAGACTGACAAATTATCCCCAGCTGCCAGAAGGTGGTTGGCTTTCTGTGTGTTCTGTGTCTCCTTCTCCGATAACCAACAGGTTAACTTTGTAAAGGGAATTGACAAAAGCAGGAATTGTCCTTTCACCCATGTGGGGTGTTTTTTTGTTTGTTTGTTTGTTTTTGTTTTGAAAGATGTGAATTTATAATATTCCTCTCCATTCCCACTCTACTTTATACCAGGACATACACTCGCTAATCACAACTCAACCCGTGTTTTGCAAGCATCTCGTTAATGCATTCTTTTCTCGGTGCTCATGGGATCTAAATTATTTTAATTAGCTACATTGGTGTCTTCCTCCAGTGAGTAAGTATTTAAAGGCTCAGTAGTGTCAGCGCTGACCATGTAGAATTGTATGGTGTTATTTTCCACTTGCATTTCCAATCATCTTCATATGTGTCTTATCTGGCATTTACTTGGCATAACCAGAGAGTCTAATTACCCGGCACATAGCAGGTGCTTCTCCTTAGAAACAGCTTAGAAAGTCTGGAAAGGTTCAGACACAACGTGCATGAGGGACTGATCAACTGCCTTTTGAGTTGATGTACATAGTGTCCATATAGTCGACGCTGAAGGATTCTGTTAATGCAGAAAATCGGGCATTCTTCGGCACCCGTAGGAAGGCCAATTGGTGTAGCTCACACACAAGGGCAGCTGCAACGTGGGCCAAAGCATTAGCGGTGTTCTCCTCGGCTTCCCCTGGAGAGGCTTTTTCTAAGAAATTCATCTTTTCAAAAGCACAGTCATTATGTGTTAGTAATAAAAATGTAGGTGTTTAAGGAGAGGGAAATGCCAATTACCCTGATTGAATCATTGCACATTGTCTACTTTTATGAAACTATAACACTGTACCCTATAAATATGTATAATTTGAGTGTTAATAAAAAGTATTTGAAATATAATAGATATACCAAACTAATAAGAAACTAATTATAGCATCATTTAAAAATAAAGTGAAAACATCTGAAAATGTTCATATGAAAAACATTTATATGCTAAATAGTTATACAGTACAAAATGCTGTATCATTATTTCAAATCATGTTTAGAAGGCTGTTCATAATAACACGAGGAAATGCTCACAGCCTAAATTAAAAGGAGGAAGGGGAGATATACAAATACAAATGAGCATATGGCCTGCTACCATGTGTGTTGCTGTGTGTGTGTGAGTGTGTAGAAGACTAGAAGGGAATAAATATAAATTTTAACAGTAGTTAACTCTGTTATGGGATTATGAATTATTTTCTTTTTCTTATTTTTGGAATGGGCTTGTCATGCTTTAAACTCTAAAAAAAAATAATCTTTGATTTGGAAAAATCCAAATTGATGATAAATAATAATAAGATACAGATTTCACTGATGGAAACTGGAAGAGAAAGCCATTTGGGATGCTATGTGGAGAACCACAGCAGTGCTAAGTTTCCAAATGAAGCCCGAAAGTCTTTTCAGCATTAAGTGCTGGGAGTCTGTGCTTGGTACTGAGAGCCATTCACTAGTTTCTTGTCTTCTAGCAAATTCTCATCCTTCCCTCTCTCTACTCTCACCCATTTTCCTTCAACTGTCCAAGTCTGTGGAACAAATGCTGGGGAAACCAGACATAAATAAAACCCAAAGGATTTAATATACCACAAAGCCTCCCTTCCTGTGTCCTAATGGCTTTGTGCCCAACTGTACTCCCTAGAGTGGAGGAAAGCTCAAAAGACAGAAATGCTTAGGAACTCTGGAAGGATTGAGACCCAAGATGTACAGCTCCCCCTCCCCAACTTTATTTGACATGATATAAACTGATGAGCTCTGTTGGGGGGGGGCATGGAAATTGGTGCTAAATAAAAAACTAGCCACCAAAGGCCGATATCTTAAGAAATCACAGAATCCTAGACTTTTATAGCAGAAAGGAAAATATTTCAATAAGAATAAGATTCCTTACAAATACTGACCCTATGCTGAAATAAATGTTAGTTTAAAGAATATCGCCTATCAGAGCACCGCCATTTTACAGATGAGGAAATCAATGCACAGGGGAAAGTTTTGAATCGCCTTAAACCTCATGGTTTCCTGCTTACAAAGTTGAGACTAGAGCCTACATCTTCTGGAGACTCACAGATAAAACACATTTTCCAGTTAGATGTTTTCCTCAACTATAACTATTCTACTTACTGTACATGGCGCCTGGGTATTTTACCGTCAGTTCAAGAATACCAGAGACGATGTCAAATACATTCTGTTTCCCTTCTTTCCCTGTCACCGGGAATCTGAACCAGAGTGTATTTGACTTTTGTTCTCCTTCAACCCCTCCCCACCCCCAGGCTACTAACGAATTCTGTCCATTTTCCTTCAAAAACACCTTTAGTCCCTATCCTTCTGACAAATTAACCCATACCTCTGGAAGAACACACCTGTGAGGGCCGGGAAAACAGCCCTATTAGTAAGATACTTGTGGGACAAGTGTGAGGAACTGAGTTTAACCCCAAGAACCCATGGAAAACATCTGGGCATGAGGGTGGGCTCTTGTAATTGTAGCCATGGGGAGGTAGAGACAGGCTGATCCCTGGGACGTCTAGCTAGTCACCCTAATTCACAAGCCCCAAGTCTCAGTGAGAAACCCTGTCTGAAAAAATCAGTTAGATGGCTCCTGAGAAAAATTCTTTAGCCTCCAAATATGCACACACACATGTTCAGCAGCTGGAGAACTCTGGATTTCTGCCCCAACATGTCAAAACTACCTGAGTGTGAGCCACTTGCTCAACAAAGATAGCTTATTATCATGTGACTTCTAAGCACCATTGTCTTCAAGCAATGAAATTTCATAACTAACTGGAAATGTGGGGTCCAGTGGGTTTGCCACCAGAAAGTTTGAGTAAACATACTTTTTCTCACTCCTTTAAGAATAACCCAAAGTCAATTATACATAAAACAAATAGACATTTCGAGAATAATTGGAACACCATACTGACCCCCCCATAAATATATATAATTACCATGTGTGAGTTTCAAAACCCATACGAATAATGGAGGAGAGTAGTGAGTGCTTGCCTGATAATGCACAGAGTCTTGGGTTTGATCCCCAGTACTGAAGGGGGTGGAGGAGGAGGAGAGAGAATAAAGTGGAGGCAATCAGTTGGCACTATTACATATCATCAGTAATCAAGATGGTGTTGGCAGAGGGACAGACGCATAAAGCACCGGAGCAGCAAAACTCAGGAGACCTACATAAAGATGGCTACTTGATTTTATTTAAAGATACAAATATAACTCGATGGGATAGAAGCCTTTTAAAGCTTATTTATTTATTTAATGGGAGGGCATGCATGTATCTTGGCACTCTTGTGGAGATCAGAGAACAAGTTTTCCGGAGCCGGATCTCACCTTCCTCCTTACCTAAGGCAGGGTATCCATTCAAGGAAATTTCTGTTATACCCCAGGCCGCATATCCTAGGCTAGCTGGCCCCCAGGCTCCCAGCAGAGGCATAACCAAGTTGATAAGTAAAGTTAACGATCAGAAACTCAGAACTCAGTATCATATTTTATATTTTAAAAGTTCAAAATGGATCGTGGCCTTAGATATATTTCAGAGTGAAAAGACTCACAAAAGTAAATAGAAAAGAGTCTCCAGGTCCGAGAGTTTAGTCTAAATGCTCATAGACAAGATGGCGCAATGACAAGTCTCACGGACAGGTCCACAACTAGCAGCGGGTGAAAATGTGAAAGACTCCAGGAGCAAGGGCTAGCACATGCCTGCAGTGCCAGCCCCTGCAAGGGGAAGAGAACTGTGTGTAGCAGACCCTATCTCACAAAACACTTTTAAAATGTGCAAGACCCATGCTAAGAGCCGTTCTTAAGACCAGCTGCAGAATTAGAGGAAATACTTGTAATATAGCTGATTAATGAGGAGTGTAAGAAAATGAGTATTAGCTGGGCAGCTGTGGCGCACGCCTTTAATCCCAGCACTCCGGAGGCAGAGGCAGGTGGATCTCTGTGAGTTCGAGGCCAGCCTAGGCTACAGAGCGAGTTCTAGGATGGCTAGGGCTACACAAAGAAACCCTGTCTCGGAAAACAAGAAGAAAAAAAAAGAAAATGGGCAAAGGAGATGAAGTTATGTTAGAGCAAAGAAGAAGTATGGATGGTAGATATGTGGGTGCCACTAGGGAAATACAAACTGAGACCACAGTGGAACTCGCGCACCTACGAGAGCAGCTGAAATCAAAAGCAGGGACAATAGCAAACGCTGAGGAGAATGCAGAGAAACCGGATCTCTCAGACGTTGCTGTGGGAATGAGAAATGCTACAAAAACACTCTGCAAAACAGTTTGGCAGTTTCTTACAAAACTAAACATGCAATTACCATAGGACCTAGTAATCCCGCTTCTGGGCATTTATCCCAGAGAAATGAAACTATATCCACACTAAATCTTATACATGAATGTTTATAGAAGCTTTATTTGTAATAGAAAAAAATTTTTAAACACCCCAAATGTCCTTTGATAGGTGACTAGTTAAACAAAGTGTGGTACAATTTTTTAAAAAAGAAAAGAGCAAATGACAATTTGGAGGGGCCGTGAGGGTATGATCTGGAGTGACAAAATTGTACAAAGTTCTTTGCCTCTGCCTCCCCTGCCATGGAGAACTCTCGATTCAGTTCCTTCTGATCCCAAAGACGTGTCAGAAAGAAGCCTTCCAGGTGATTTCAGCTTTGTGGCAGTGCATTCGAAGGGAGCATCTCTAAGGCAATTACTTTTTAAATGTTATCATTCATCCCACATCGGCAAGACGCACATTTCTAAGATGAGAGTTTCCATGCACTGCAATTCCTGCCCCTCGATTCGTTTTCAAAGATGAAAGATAAACGCTCCACTGGACTGTGCTCAGACGCGGGGAAAGGGTGATTAGGGCTGATAGCACAGGCGAAAGAGTAACGGGGACAGAGAAGATAAAGCAAAGGGGAAGCAGAAAGGGAGGAGCGAGCCCCTCTGTAGCTGCTTAGGCTGTCCCGTTGGTGTATGGTGCTGTCTTTCCCATCTGCAGCCCCCGACTCTGAGTCTGGCAACTGCTGTATCTTCCTCCGGGAGGCCTTGCAGAGGCCCCAGCGCTAGGTTCGATCCCATCTTGATAACAGTTGAATCTATCCTTTATAGTCTGTGTTGTGTCTGTGATTACAAAAGTGTGAGGTGAAAGATTTAATGTTCAATAAGGTTGTGTGTGATCTAGTTAATGTATGGCTAACCTGTTCAGCCCTTTGCACAGCAGCTTGTCCTGTCCCCTCAGTTACAGGGATTCATCACTGAGCCACGAAGACTCCCCCACCCCAGCCTTCCTCCAGCCCATGGAGGTCCTTCCCTGGCTGAGTTCCTTGCTCAGTCCCCAGGTTACAGTGAAAACTGCTCTCTCCTCACCTGACACCAGAGCTGCTGTTCAAGTCGCTCTTGTTCCCTCGACCTGTCTTGTCTGGAATTAGCTTTTTGCCCTACACTCTCCATTAACTCAGCTTTGCCCCCAGCTGCGCTTCTAACTGCTGCTCTTGGCTGAAAGGCTTTCTTCTCCAAGTTTCTCCCACTCACTCCTACCAGCTTCTGTTTTTCTCCATCCTTACGTAGTCCTCAGGCTCCTGGCATCTGCTGCTGCCATGCTATACGTTGGTCTGATGATTTTCTTCATAGTGTCTTCATAGGGCAAATGTCCCGACCCTAGTCCCTAACCTCCCTTACCCCCACCCCAGCCCATCCCATCACTGGTACTTTGCCCACCAGCAATTTGTGATTGGCTGTTGGAGCCACCTTAGTCTCCACTGCACAGTTCAACTCCAGTACACAGAGAACACGGGGGAGGGGCTCCAGGGGAATTGTGTGCGTATGGACTCATTCTCCCTAGCTAGCTGAATTCTGATACTTGCCAGTGGCTGGATTTTACAACTTGTTTTAGATTTTCAAAAAAATATGGAAGCCAGGCATGGTGGTTCACAGAACACAAGGGCAGATGTTTTTTTTGTGAGTTTGAGGCCAGCTTGGTCTACATACCAAGTACCAGGCCAGTCAGGGATACACAGTAAGAGACTATGTCTCGAAATGTGTGCTTTATAAAGAACTAGAATAGACTCTGAAGTTTCTTGGCACATATGCACAAAAAAAAAAACCATACACTAATTGCCCTGAGTTGATACTCATGTATTTATTTACATATGTGGAATTATCACACTATATTTCATAAGCATGTAAAATTTAAGAAATGATCCAAAATAAAAATATATATAAAGTAGAAGACTAAAATAGTGCCGAGTTTTAGGAGAAGAATAGTTTTAGTGAAATAGCAAGAACTAAGAACTAGGGTGGAGAATCAGCTGAGAACCAGAGAGAATGGATCCGAAGGCTCTTTTCAACACTTCTGAAATTCACACTCTGAGAAGAAACAAGAGCAGCAGAACCTTGCAAACTGGACTTTTCTGGGAGCAACCACATTTTTTTTAAAGCAGGGAGAAAAACTATCCCAGTTCATAAAAACAAGAAATATGTTGACAGTTGCTTTTTTTCCTACATAAAGCTTTCCTCTTTTTATAGCTTGGAGGTTAAAAAGGGAGAAGGAAAGAGCAACCTAGATTTCCAATCCCTAACCCTTCCCTACCTTGCTTGCCTCGTGGAAACCCAGCATGTCCTAAATAACCCGAGGAGCCTGAGAACTCTAGTCGGGTCCATCCAGAAAGCCCTGGAATGAAGAGAGCAATAAAGGGAAACTGGGAAACATCTTGGGCCCCACCACATCACCACTACCCCTTAAGTTCTTCTTTTTTCTCTTTCTGATTGAACCCGGCACCTCCTTGCATGTGGGCAAGCTCTATACCAGTGAATATCCCCAAACTTCTTTTTACTTAAAAAAAAAAAAATTAAGATTCGGTTCCCCAAGCTGTCTAGTCAGGCCTTGAACAAACTCTATAACGCAGGCAAGTTTTAAAATTATGATCCTTCTAACTCAGCATTCCCAGTAGCTGGAATAGCACATCTGTACCCCTAGGCCTAGCCTCTTTAACTGATATTGAAGGGCTCCTGCCCATCACTAAGTGGTACACTAGCTTGTGTAAGGCTGATGGTCCCATCTGAAGCACTGCAAACAAAATCAAGTGAAATACTAAAACAGGATCACCCATTCCCGGAGCATCTACAAGGGAGATCTGGAGTTCGTGACGTCTTCTGGGAGAGGCCCAGCCATGGAGGCCACTTAGCCATCTTTGAGTTCTAGTCCCTTTCCCAGGTGTGACCTGTTTTGCCGGGTCATCTAAAGACTCTGGACCCCTGTTTCTTCTCTTGCATGGGGTAGCAACAGTGTCTGATTCTGAACACTGTGCAGATCACCTGAGAAAGGCTCTTGAAACTGTCATATGGTTCTTGGGTAGGGATGGTTCATAAATATCCACCAAGCAAAGGAGGACATGAGATATGATAACCTTGGATTCCTCTGAAAAACAGAGGGGGCTTTCACAGTCCAGCCCTTGGGCTGGCTGCCTTGTGGCCCCTCGGGTTTAACGGCTGGGACTTTGTTTGCTGTCCTGCCCCCTGGGTGGACCGCTGCTCTCCCTGCAGTTACTGAAGGACTTGCAGGGAGAGGCTGGGCTTCTGTCTCCCACCCCCTCAAATGAAGCCTGCTCTGTTTGCTCACGGTGAATTTTAAAACATAGAAGATGATAAGCTTGTTTACAAAATGAATATGTGTGTTTGGCTCCATTTCCCATCTCCCTCCCAGATGTCTTTCCCCTCCCCATGCTGAGGGCTTCAAAAGTGCGATGGACTGTGGGAGAGGAAAATGCGAGTTATTGGTCTTCTTGGGCTCACAAATTATTTACAGAGCGCAGGATTTACAGTCAGGAAGGATTTTTTTTTTCCACAGCATCGGGCAAATCCTAGATGCTCTCTGTGTATACAAACCTCCTTTCCAACAGTTATGAAAGGACATTTTAAACTTTAAATGAGAGCCCTGTTCACAGGACATTCTCTCCACTAGATTCCAATCAAAGCATCACGTTGAGAGGAAGGAGGTCACGTGGAATCGCCACCTTGGGGTGGCAACTTTTCCTCAGCCATGCCGGGACTCAGGAAGTAGGCAAGGACCCTTCTGTGTACCCATGGTTCACTCTCTCAACTCTTTGTATGTCTGAAAGCCAGGCCTAACTTGATAACAGTGGGTAGAATTCTACCCAGACTCAGGTCAGCTTGGCCGGTTCCATACAGAAGTTCAGTTTTAAACTCTGCCCTCCATAGAAGTCGCCCATCCTTTCCAGCAGCTGTTCTCCTCCGCCAGCTGCCTAACCAACTGCCATCAGGCCAAAATTACCCCCACCTCAAGGTCTGCACCTCAGGACATGATAAACACACTCCCTGGGGCTCCTTCTCCGACCGCTGCACAGCAATTACCCACCTTGGAAGTCAGCTCTGGTCTTCACTGTATTTTTTTTTTTTATTATTTTAACAATAAAAGGGCAGCCTTCAGATAGCCCTCACTCTCTGCACATGTGGAATGAGATAAAACAGAAAAGTTTGCTGAGTCAGATGCCCAGAACTGGATCCAGCCAGAAGTGAAGTGAATGTGGAACCAATCAAGAAGCTTCATGTGTTACAAAGGTCTAGCTTAATGATTCTCTTTAAACCCGTTTCTAAAGTTTCCAACTGCTGCGCGAGGAGTGGAATTCTTGCCCGCTAGTCCCAGTTCCTTGTTTTTATTTGGAGAGAGGATGTTTTGCAGAATTTGTGGGTAAAGGGGGATTGGGGTGAAACTGAGGTTAAGAATTCACAGGGAACAGAGGTAAAGAATGAAGCCATTGCTCCTCTGGTTGAGAGGTCGGCATGCGGGCAATTAATTAAATGTATATTAATTTTCCAGCAATGCAATCTGGAAATCAGCACATCCAACCGAGTGTTTAACACGTAGGAAAAGTCAAACTTGTCTTCTCTCTACATGGCCCTGCCTGGGGTTTTTCTGGAAGGAAGACTTATTTGAAACAAATGTCAGGATCGAAGTGGTACTTGTGAGGGGCATGGAGAAAGCCATAGCAGATAAGGTTGTGTCACCCATGAAGAGCATAATCCCCGACCTCAGACCCTCTGAAGGTTGGCATGCCGGTCCAGCGCTCATGTTCGCCCACCTGTGTGTCCAGGTGTCTTCGCTTGTTGGCGTGCACAGCCAAACCTGGTGGTCATATTTCTTTCATGGGCTACATGAAAACTGGAAGTAGAATAATGGGTCCATTGTGTGGCCCCCTGCAACTTGGTGTCACAAGAGGGGAATCTCAAAATGATGGATGGAATTATATCTGGATAGCCAGCGAGGAGCTGTCTGAGGCCAACAGTAGAATGTGGCTCTGTTTTAGAGGCCACAGCTGGAATTTTCAGGTGTTCTGAACCCAAAGAAGGAGCCCCCTAAGCTTCTGTGCTGTTAGCTTGAATGGGATGTCTCAGTTTCCGCTCGGGACCCTGGCAAGAGGGAAGGGGAGTCTTGGATTTGGCTGTAACCCCCAGCTAGGGAAGGCCCCTGAGCTAGAGAGCTGTCGTGGAGGTGCTGTGAGGGAAAGTTTGCCACAGTGTCAAACTCTCTTCCCGGATGCCTGCCCGCCGTCTGTCTTGTTTTTTTTGTTTTTTTTTTTTTCATTCACTTGTACATACATTCCTGTAGTATTTACCGAACACCTATTTCAGGCATGAGCCAGGCCAGGAGTATACAGAAGGCATTTGTTTTCTCCTCTCCCTCTCAATGGCTCTTCTCTCCTCTCCCTCTCTCCCCATAATTCAGTGGTAACAGGGCTGGATGGAGGAATATTCAAACTCTGTCCCTGTAGGAGACATCTGCGCCAGGCATTTCCGGTAACCCCCAAGGAGAGTGGCAGATTGATGAGACTCTGGTTGGAGTTAACTAGGGAGTGGAAGGAGGTGGGAGTAGGTGGAGACTGGCAGCCAGCAGTCGGCCCGAGCCCACTCTATAACCCCCATTGATAGGACCTTTGGTCTGTGCCAGGCCCTGTACATGCTGTCTCTCATACCATACCTCATTCAGTCTTCCAGTCCTTTGAGGTCACTATTACGATAACACCATTTTTTGTATGAGGAAATTAAAGCCAGGAGTTGGAAGGGCCAGGGCCAGGGCCATGTAGGACGTGGCAGAGCCCTCACTCAAGGTTAACTCTGCATGCCCTATATTCTTTGGCCTCGGTTTTAAGGTTTTAAAAACAGTCTTGTTATGTAGCTCAAGCTGACCTGGAATTCACTATGTGGGCTGGGCTAGCCTCAGACCTCATGTCCAGCCTCTCTAGATGCTGAGATTACAGGCATGCACCCCACCCACCCAGCTTAAAGTTTGTATGTATTTAGTGTTTGTTTGCTTGCAGCCTGGGGCACATGCTAGGGAAACACTGTACCATGGGGCTATAATGATGGACACTGAGCTTTCGAAAATGCCCAGACATGGGCAAGATAGTTTAGTACCTGAGCCACCTCAGCCTGTCAGGATGATCTTGGAATGAACCTACACTGGTTTTTAATAGATGTATAGCCTAGGGTGGTATTTACTAAGCACCTCCATCTTCCTGTGTACTTGAAATAACAAATTGTGCTTATAACATGTTTTTTTTAAAGAAAAAACCCACAGATCTATAGTCTCCAACAAGCAAAATCCCCCAAAGAGAGCCTAAAAAGAGAATTCCTTCCTGGAGATATATTACATTTCATAAATAATAATGGGGTGGCCCTTTTCGAAGCGTCCTGGATTCCTCTGACAAATACGATTGCCTCTTTGCCTTTGTTGAGATTTTCCTCCCTCGTTCTTTAACACAGCCATCACCAAAAGAACCAGGGCAGCTGCCATTCTGTGCCAAGAGATTGCCTTGCCATTTTCCAGGTGTATAAAACTCAAGTAGTGCCAGCTACTTCCCCATCTCCTCTCTGGGGTCATGCCTTGTGAGATCTTACTCTGTTTCAGCTTCGACTTGTAGGGAGTCAGGGGCCAAATGCATGTGAACATGCCATAGAAAAGGAGCACCTGCTCTAGTCGCTGTCCCAGTGTGAACACACTAATCCCTGGCTTTACAGGAGCTTCGCCTTCCACGCAGCACAGCCAGGCTCCTCTAATGGGCCAACGCTTCTGGTTTTAATACCCGAGGTTTGATTTCTAACAGGTGGGTGCCACAGTTGTTCTGCTCTTAGTCTGAGCCAAGTTCATGGCTCAAACAATGTAAGATTCTTCATAACGGGCCCATGAAACCACAAGATGGTATTAGTGGAGGGAAATCGACTCAGTTGCTCTCTCCAACACTTCAAGCTAGTAATTTTTGACTAGGAATGAAGAATTCCCCACCCTTGCTGCTTTCTTCATCCTGGAAAAAAGTAGACAACTGTCTGTCTCTCTGTCTGTCTGTCTGTCTGTCTGTCTGTCTGTCTCTCTCTCTCTCTCTCTCTGTGTGGGGGTGCATTATAATGTTTGTGACAATCTCAGTGATTTAAGAGTACAAGAGCTGTAGAAGCCAGCACCAATGACAAGTCGCCCACTGACAACCATTTGGCTGTTGATGCTTCTCCTTTCCCTTCCCTCCCAGCACTGTCTGCAGTGATACAGGCACCTAGGCTTGGTAAGTGAAGTCGGGAATTCTTTATAAAGACATGGTGAAATCAGAAAGAGACATGGTCCCTGCCTCGGGGTGGAATAGGGACTATGTGACCTACTTCCATGAGAAACCCAAGGCATTGAGGATGTGTGGCCAAACCTTTCCACATCCGGAAGAGTGGTTAGGTGAGTGGAAAGGCAGATACAGGGTTGCCATATCTGGTGGCTTTCTGTAGAAGCCACATGTGTTTCCTTTACCAAAGCAGGATTGGAGGGGGGGCTTGGGAGATTCCTCAGTTGGTGAGGTCATTGGTGTCCAAGCTTGAGGACCTGAATTCAGGTCCTCAGGATCCATGTAGAAAGCTGGCTTAGTAGCATGCCTGTGACCCCAGTGTTTGGGTGATATAGGCAGGCAAGGCCCTGGAGTTTGCTAGGCAGCCCCTCGAGCCAAACTAAGGAAGTTCTGGTTCAGTGAGAGGCCCTATCTCAAAAAGTAAGGTGATTGTCAACCAAGGAAGTGTTGATCTTTGGACACCACATGCATGTACGTGTATATATATATGGGGGGGGGATTGGGAAGGCCTGAATATCCCACAATTCCCCGAGTTCATTATGTTCTAAGTATACATGCAGATCATGGAACAAATATGTCCTGTTGAAATTGGGAGTGGCTTTTTTCTCTCAATTTCTCAAATAAGAAGAATGATAAAATATAAAGTGACCTATAGTTGTCTGCCCTAAGTACCTTTGAATGTCTGCCTCTCCTTTACTGTCATTGCTTTGCTTTTCCCCTGCTTAAAAAGCCATCAGCTTCCCCATCACCTTGGGCCCTGATAACCTACAGACAACCTGTTACTCTCTTTCTCTCCTCTTTATTCGTCTTGAGATGTGGTGTCACTGTGTAACCTTGACTGGCCTAGAGCTCACTCTGTAGACCAGGCTGGCCTTGAAATCGTGAAGATCCGCCTGCCTCTGCCTCCCGAGTGCTGGGATTAAAGGTGTGACCCGCCTCTTTCCTAGTTTATTTTGGGGGGGAGGGAGTTGGTTTTTTGTTTGCTTGTTTGTTTTTGAACATTCTGCCTATGTTGGCATACACTAGAAAGACAACTATGGAGGACCTGGGGGCTTGCACATTTTTCTCATCTTGTCCTTGTCACTTCTTGGCTTTGTATCCTTAGCAAGGGTCCTTGCTTGTCTGGCCCTCAGAGTCTTCTCTAAAATGAGCCTAGTAGTAATACTAGTACCTATCACACAGCGTTGCCATGGAACACCTATAGGACTGTACACAAGGAACCCTCGCTCCCTGCCTCGATAAGTGTTCCTTTTCCTCCCTTCTGCAGTGGAAGTTTTCTGTCCCTGAGGAGTGGTCTTATATAATGTTGAAGCCAGTTTCTGTCTCTGTACATCCCTTGGCAATAAAAACAGAAACCTTTGAAAACTTTCTAAACTATGTGTAAGCAAGTGGAAAAGTCCTCTCTATATATACATGACAAAATAGTCAAGTTTCAGAACACCCCACGGGCTTGTTTACCGCAAAGTCCCGTCAACTCTTGCTCTGGTGGATGCTGTAACATGGTGGAAGGTAAGCGTGTTGAAAATGAAACAGCACCCTCCCCCATCTCCTTAAATCCAATGCACATGTGGCGGGTAGATTTAAGAGCTGGTGCCTTGGCGTGGGGAACTGCTGAGTGTGGTGGGAAGAAAGAGGCCTCATAAATAACTGTGCAGTGCTCTTGGAGTTTGAAGATCATTTGTTCTTCTGGGAGGGGACATCCTCTCGTGGATGATGCCCTCCTTGGCTGTGCAGAGTTTCTGTAACCGTACCATCCCTTCTCAAGTACCTGTTTTCGAGGAAATGAGGTTCAGCTTTCCGAGACAGTACGGCCTAGACTCACCTGGGCCTGCCCTGGCTGGCCCGTGGTGGAGAGCGTACGAGAATGCCTGACAATACGCTTCCTTGTGGTTTCTTCGAAACTCAGTCTAGCTGGAAAGCCTGGCTTTTGTGTCTCAGTGCCTGTGCCATCTCTCGGCCTTTCACTGTGCTAGGAAGTTGCTTGCGGAGGCCCTCTGCAGCTTGCTTTGCTCGGCTTGAATGCCAACTCTGCTCACTCCCCCAAACAGCTCAGCCAGCACACACAATCAGGCGGATTTCCCCGTGGATCTTAGAGCAGTAGGCCGCAGGCCAGACCTCTTCATGACTCCCTCCATATCGCCGTGATCAATTCATCATGATGTCCCGTGACAGCAGATTCACTGCGAAGGGGGAGAGACATCAACAGGCTGGTGGAAAGGCCTGAGGACCAAATTTATTTTTGCAACCATGATGTTGGCCAAGACTCTCTGCCCTTCTGGGCCCCTGTTTTCATGGCATTAACATGTGATGCCTGCCTTTGGGGACCTTACAAGACAGCTGCAGGCATTAAGAGGGATAAGAAGACACAATATGCTGTGTTAGCAGAGGGAGAGTTCTAGTCAAATAAAAAGTATCCAAATTAAGCAGAAATGTGATGTTCTTAAGAGTTGTTGCCATATGTAACCTATATATGATCAAACAAGCTTTTTATGAACTCTCTGGATTCTGCAATTGCTTAAAGCCTTGTAAATAAGCATAAAGGTATTTTTAAAGGTCATTACCATTACTCCATTCTAAGTTAAATAGAAATTTGTCTTTGAACATTTGTCATATTGCTATAGCAGGGCCTGAGTGGTCTTCTATTTCTAGGGAGCAGAGGAATGAACCCTAATATTTCAATCCAGCATAAGAACTTTGTAAAGACTAAGCCTTAGCACGAGGCTCTCAAAGACTGTCCAGTTTAGAAAGGCCATCTCAAGTCCCTATTCTCCCAGGCATGGTGCCACCAACCCAGCTAATGGAGAGAGAAAGGTTGGAAGTTAAATATAGGTAAGACTTCTCGTTCTCAATAAAAACCTAAGTACAAGGTGGATTTCTTCACATGTGCTGGCACAAATCTGTAATTTCAGCTACTTGGGAGACTGAGGCTGCACATACATGCAAACACACACAACTCTCTCTCTCTTACACACACACACACACACACACAGAGGGAGAGGGAGTGGATTCTGCAAGAAGTTGTCAATTAGTGTTTACTTGGATACCTACAGAGAAAGCAAAAGGCACGCAGTCCCTCACCAGCTTTCCCCACCTGTTTTTAGAGCAGCTTTCTATATCTCCTCCTGATACCCAAGACCTGCACCAGCAAGCCCTTATGACAGATTTCTCTCTGCGTGGCTTTGTTTCCTGTTGTCCTGTTAGCTTTCTCATTCAAAACGGAACTTGTGGTTTGTGGAAGTTACAAAATCTGATGTGTATAGTTAAAGACAATTTTCTCAGGAAAGGGACATGTATGTTCAATTTCTGAAAAAACTACATTGACTAGTTTGCTGGGACTGATGTGCATAATACTGCAAACTGGATGGCTTGATTTTTTTGTTTTGTTTTGTTTTGTTTTGATTTTCGAGACAGGGTTTCTCTGTAGTTTTTGGTGCCTGTCCTGGAACTAGCTCTTGTAGACCAGGCTGGCCTCGAACTCACAGATACTCCTGCCTCTGCCTCCCAAGTGCTGGGATTAAAGGCGTGCGCCACCACCGCCTGGCAGCTGGATGGCTTGAGACACAGAACTTTATTGTCTCCCATTTGTGGAGGTTAGAAGGCTGAGATCAAGGTGCGAGTAGGGCCACTCTGTCTTCAGCTCTAGGTGGTGCAGGGCGGGGAGCTTAGCTGTGTAGTTCTGGTATTTGTCAGTAATCCCTGGATTGGAGATGCATCGTTCATTCCAGGCATGTGGTCATCTTCTCCCTGTGTGTCTTCATGTTATCTTTTCTCTGCCCATGTCTGTCTCTGTGCTCAGATTTCTCCTTTTAATAAGAACATCATCAGACATATTGGATTAGAGCCTACCATAATGATCTCATTTTAACTTTTTTGCCTCTGTAGAAACCATGTTTCCAAATAAGGTCTCATTCTGAGACACTCAATTAAGATTTCGACATATCTTTTGGAGAGGGATGTGATTGAGCCCACATACATTTGTAGATGAGTGATGTGGATGTAAAGACCCACCTTAAAAAAATTGCAAATAAAAGATGTTTTTGGTTTTGGTGAGGAGAAGATTATCAAGGAGCAGAGAATTACCCCTTTTGATATTCATAAAATAATATTGTGTATCATATGTGTAAATATATTATCAGATACAATAGTGCAATAGAGGATCATTTCACATATTTATTTTATTTCATTTTATTTTATTGAGACAGTGTCTCACTCTATAGTTCTGGCTGAACTGAAACTTATTATTTAGCTCAGGCTATCCTCAAACATACAGGATCAGCCTAACTCTCCCTCCAAAGTGCTGTGATTCAAGATATTAGCCATCTTGTATTTATTTTTAGTAAATATATTATATATTTCTTTTCAGTGTATATCCTATAGCATATATAATGAACACCGATTCAACCTATTGCATATACATAGGTACTTGCATGAGTATATGTTTTAACCAAGCAGTGATTTCAGGAAGGAGGTACCAGATCAGGTCTCTGTTACATTGCTGGGATCAGAAGTATCATGGCTAAATTTAATCACTGCTACATAAAAAGTACTGGCGAGAGTAATGGATAGTGGTATTTACCAATGAAATACTGTACGTATGTGAAGACAGGATCAACTGTGAGCACTTTTGACAGTATTTAGAAAGGGGGATACTTAAACAAAACTGAGCTGGACCACGGATGGATGACCTTAGCATGGAGGAGACGGCCCACTTTGCTTCTGGTTTCCCAGGACTTGTGGAGTATTCTGGCTCCTCCCTCTATGCTTGGATCTGGGGTGAACCTGTCCATTTGCTTACAGAAGGAGCACTGTGAAGCCTATAGCTGTGCTGCCGTTCCTTCTTTAGCTTAGAGAATTTGCTCTTTTTGCTTTTTTTTTTTGCTTTTTTTTCTTTCTTTCTATTTTTTGGTTTTCAGAGCCCTACCCATTCGCCTGAGTAATCCCAATGGGTGCAGCACAACCCTTCCAGGCACCCATCATCTCCAGCACTCCATGGACCTGAAGCTTCTGCTTCTTATTAGACTCTGTCTCTCAACTGCCAAGACAGTCTGGGTTGGGCTTGAGAATTTCTTCTTTCCTTCCATGTAAAAGCCAAACCAAGGAAGATTTTTTTTTTTTTTTGTCCTCTTTAGAGGTCAATTCATCACAAAGTCGGGGAAAGGAGTCATGAACACTGAGACCATCAGGCTAGGAAGACAGAAAGTCCTTGTCATCAGCAGGCTGAGCAGGCCAGACAATGAGCAGGCCAGGAACCTGGACAGGGCCCTGTGCTCTCAGTCTACAGAGGCTTTTCTCACTATTGCAGGCCTTGAAATGAAACCTGGGAAGAAGTGTGAGGAAGGGGCTGGCCAATAACTAGATTCACGTCCTTAAGGTTTAGACAAGGAGGCAGAGGAGCGTGAAATGATTTCTAGTATCCTTTTATTTGGGGGGGTGTGAATGTGTGTGCACATGTGCGTGCACACACATGTTAATGTATATGTGTGGATGTGTACATGTGTGTGTACATGCGTTTAAGTGTGTGGAGGGCAGAGGCCAGTGTTGGTATCTTCCTTGACTGCTCTCTGACTTTTTAAGACAGTCTCTCACTGAACCTGGAGCTCACAGAGCCATTTAAGCTGCCTGGTCAGTGAGCCCCAGGGAGATGTCCATCTCCACCTCACCCCTGTCCCTCCAGAGCTGGGATTCCCAGCACTCACCACTCTGCCTGGCTTTTTACATTGGTTCAGGGGATCAGACTGTGGTTCAATTCCCAGCACTCCCATGGTGGCTCAAAGCTGTGGCTCCGGTTCCACAGGATCCAACATGTTTTATGGCCTCTGTGGGCATCGGGTATGCATGTGATACACGGACATATGTGCAGATAAAACACCCAAACACGTAAAATAAAATTTAAATTAAAAATGTTTACGGACCAGGGATTAAGGAATGAAAAGAGGTAGTAGGGATCAGACTCACACAGGAAAGAGATTTGAGGCTTTCTTTCTATTTTAGGGGTGTATGTATGTATGCACATATATACAGAAATGATTTTCTTTTCTCACAAAGTCCCAGCCATGGCCCAAAGCTTCTTTACTCTCTGTAATAAGCACACACCTCCCAAATTGTAGGCTCCCTAAAATTGACTGACAGCCTTACTATCAAAAGAACCTTTCTTCTGAACTCTTTCTACCTCTCAGGAGCCAAGAGATGGCAAGTGGCCCCAGTCAGGATACATACCCTTGTACCACGTGGCTACACTCTGGGTAGAGTGGAGACCATGGTAGCTTTGAGTTAGGGAAAGATGCCTGCCAGTTAGGCCCGTTAAAAATCAACCAGACAGCCCATAAAATCAGCCGTGGTTTGACTTGGACATAGGCCACTCTTAAGAGGCCATATACATGCACCCCGCTTTAAAGACTCCTTGCCCAGAGCTCCCAGTTTTGAAAGGGAGCGAGGAATGTGCCTGACTGGGGGGTTGGAAGCCGGCGAGAGCCCTCGCTTATTGACACAAGTGTATCAAGGAGGTGGTAAAGCCCTGGGTGGAGCATCTCATCCAACTCTCTGCCCTCCCCAGGGTAATGCCCTGAAATCATCTCGAGCAAATGGGTCTTTATTTTGAGTAGCCTTGTAAAGCCTACTAAAGGGTTAACTGTGTGGTCGGGGCTGTTGTGGGGTTGCTGAGCCTTGCATGGACATAAACCTACCTTGTCTTTTTAAAATGAGAAGGGACTCTTGGGCTTTGTGGCAAATGGTGTTGGGTTTTGTAGGGGGGAGATTAATCTCAAATAAATGATTAAATTAAAGCATAAACTGAATTAGAGGCATGCATTTGGGATTTTCCTTACATTTTTATGGAAATTATGAAATATATCCCTTTGTTCAACTTTAAAATTAAACCAACTCAACTTCTCCACTCAGAAGGAAAGGAGTTCCCAGGACCTGAGATTTTCAGTTTTTCCTTATGTATGGCTTTGTGTATTTATTGTTAAATTTGTGTGTGTGTGTGTGTGTGGCTAAGGCATGCTTCCCGTTGTTTTGTAGCCTTATTGTGACTTGATTTCGTGTTACCTTTAAGTAACTAAGTTCCCAGGCCAATGAAAAATTCTCTCTTACGAGGAGCCTGGGCTCTTATTTCTTTCACAACCTTTATTTGTGTATGAGATGAACCATGACATTTAAACTATGCTTGATAGCTTAACAGATTATAGGAACAAAACCAGATGGCCAAACAAAAATAATGCTTTGATTGCTTTCAAATTCAATGCCAAAAATTAAAAACAGCTTTCAAAAAGCCTTGACATTTTTTTTCCACAAATGACTTTGAATCATGTATGTATACATGGACCTCCTGACCCCAAATTAGAAGAAGTATATAAAACAAAAATTTAACAATGGCTAGTTAGGAGTATTTTCCTCTTTTATCTTTTCCATAGCTCCATTTTCCCCCAGCAGTTCCTTTTAGAATAAAACTCTATATGTGTATGTATTTAATGGCTGTTTTTTAGTTTAATTTGAATGGCGCCTTTTTAAAGGGTCCAGTCGAGGTGTTTTCCTCCATGAAGAAAATGGACTTGGTTAAGCGTTAGCAGTTCATAATTCTTCCACAGAAAGCCCTGACGAACGCGCAGTTACCTTAACACTGTGTCACGAGGCTCCAAAATAGAACCCGTCCCAGGGTCTTTAGCGCAAATGCAAGTTCCATAAAAGCGGTTATTTCATTTTCTAGCTCATTTCAGTATACCTTTAGCATCATTAGTCTTACTCACAAGCCTCACTCTTTTTGAGAACGGTTAGCCCAACTAATTCTTTAAAACGGGACTGTGAGAAAACACTGATTTTTCTCCACCCTTGAGACGGTGTGCAGGGCAAAGATAAATTGCTACTACCTGAACTGCTAAACTACTTTCAGAGCTTGCAGATGCTTTTCTCTGTCTGTCTGTCTGTCTGTCTTTTTCGCTCTGACCCCCATCCCTCTTCCTTGCCTTCCCCCTCTTCTTGTTCTGTAGAAGACTCTTTATTCTGACTCTGATTCCTTTCTCTTCAAATAAGCTGCAGAATGAACAAACTTCGTTGCAAATCAAAGCTCTGACAGTTCTATCTCCCTGAGCTAATTGCATGTTCTTTTGGAGTTTCCTTTTCCTCTGTTTCCCTTTGTTTTGACAACAAGAGTCTGCGAAAACAATATACAAATGATTACTGTGCTGTCACGAGTATACTGAATTTTAAAAATAAATTAACTGTCGAACCAGAAAGCTTCCAGGAGCTTATGGAGCAAGTCCTTTCTCCAAACTGTTCCAAAAACAGATGTGGAAATGTTTAGCTAATTCCCCTCCCTGCTCTCCATGCAGAATTCCTATGTGTCTCTAAAGACATCAGAGGAGATGGGCAGACACAATTCCCACCTGCCTTCCAGGAGGTTTCGGTAGACTCTTCACTTTGCCCAGTAACACCACAAATACTGATTTGCACTTGAGCTTTTGTGTCTTTTCAAAAGATTTTTAAACAAACATGGTGATGCACACCTTTACTCCCAGCACTTGGGAGGCAAAGGCAGGCGGATCTCTGTGAGTTCAAAGCCAGCCTGGTCTACAGAGTAAGTTTCAGGACAGACAGGCCTACATAGTGGAGCCCTATCAAAAAAAAAAAAAAAAAGCAGCCTGAAATGTCATAGGCCCTATGTTTTGACCAATATTCAAAGACATAGATTGATGGTAAGAAAAATTAAGATTTGCTCTTAGCATTTTTTAAATAAAGCAGAGCACACTAGAGCTAAATACAGCTGAAGTCTACCTCTGGGCTCCACATGCACACAGAAAGTCACACACATACCCTATTCTTGTAAAAACCAACCAACAAACAGATTATTCCAGTCTCAATGAAGCTCTGTTGCCTTTAACCACTGCCTCACCTTTCCTGCTCACCCCAGGTTCTATTTTTAACTTTCAGAACAGTGGTTCTCAACCTTCCCAATGCTGTGACCCTTTAATACAGTTCCTCATGTTGTGCTGACCCCAACCATACAATTATTTTTATTGCTACTTCAGAACTGTAATTTGCTACTGTTATGAATTGTACTGTAAATATCTGTTATGCAGATGGTCTTAGGTGACCCCCATGAAAGGGCCATTCGATCCCCAAAGGGGTCTCGACCCACAGGTTGAGAACCACTGTTTCTGAAGACTAGAAAGTGATGGATATAATAAATAATTTGAGCCAACTATATTATAATATCACATTGTTCCCATAAATTATTTCAACAATATAAAGATGCCCTTTTCATTCCATGGGCACATTTGCAGCTTGCTAATATTAGAGAAAAATAATTGGCGCTGTACTGCATATATATAGACTTTTTGCCATTATTCCCTGAAGAGTATAACCTAACAACTATTTCCATAGCATTTACATTGTACCAGGTATCCTAAGTAAGCTAGATGTGAGCTAAAGTGTCCTGGAGGATGGGGTTAGGTTTTATGCTGCTCATATAAGAAAGCTGAGCATCTGCAGATTTGGGTATTACCTGAGCTTCTGGAGCCAGCCCTCCATAGATAGCGAGGGACGGCTGGATACATTCTGTTATTCAGATTGCCTTTGGCCACTTTAAACATGGCAGTGCTGAGCTGCATAAGTAGCATTTTCAGCCGTTCCCTGTAGGAAGCTTGACACGGTGACACACATTTGTAGTCTCTCACCGCACCTAAAAGTTGCCATTTATAGTCTAGCCTGGCTATTCAACCTGCCCCGTGGATTGACTGGCTCTGCTTTCTGCCCTGCCGCCTTCTCTAGGATTACAGGCAGCCATGCTGCTGTTTTATCTCCCTCCTGGAGAGCTGGTCCTCATGCTTGCCATGTAAGCAGTTCACCCACTGAGCCATCTCCCTAGCACTGATCGCGTGAATTTTCAATGTAAAGGATTCATCTATGATTAGTCCAAATATGGGAGATCTTTGGGAGAGGAAGGGAAGCGAAGGAAAATTTTTGCTGAAGGAACTGGTGGGAAATGTATATGCGTAAACCACATTTGAGAAAACAGAAAGCTCCTTGTAGTCCGTAACTGCAAGGAAAACAAACATTTTGCATCCAGGTGTTAGAAGAGTTTGCCTGGCTGCTCTATAGCTGGGTTCAGGGCGGTATGTTCCATAGTTGAGCCCTGTTTGGTTAAACCAATGAATCTCAGCTCACCGCAGAGAAAATTTGCAGTCAAGGCCAAATGGGGCTCCTGTAATCCATACTCTAAAACCTGTTTGCTAAGCCCACCTGCCAAAAGCGGACAGTAGTCACAAGGTGAGCCGTGCTGTCTCTGTGTTTCCCTACACCTCAGTCTCTAACTGCCCCTCAGCACTGAAGATTTCTGGAGAGTTTAGCTGCAATTCTGTTCGCATTCCACAGCTCCTGGGCTGCTGTGTACAGTTCCAACTAGAGTTGGAACTACCTTCAGCCTGGCACCTACTCTATAGTCTCCCACTTCCCTTCTTAGCCGTTCAGCTGCCTTTGGCCCCTGCAACCCAAGTCTTCCCCATCTCTTCTTTAGATCCTATGCAGCTGGCCCATCTCAGCTAGGTGTTAGGAAAGTCACACAGGGCGGTGAGTGACTTACAGCCATTCCCATTACAAATGACCGCCGTGTGGGTGTACACACGCACACCCTCCTCACTGTCCCTGCAAAGAGCAGGCAGTTAGGGAGAGGAGGCTGTTCTGTTTTTCATGATGTGCCTTCAGCAAAAGGGAGCCAGGCCTAAAGTACAGCCTTGAAGTATTGGGCTCCGACTTAGCAAGCTCGTTATTAAGTACATTCTGCTCTCCTCTTAATCTCTAGCCTTTCACTTCTCCCCCAGAGCTATGGGACCTCGAGCACAGTTTGCCCTGACTTTTAGTAAAGTCTTTTCTGAGTCCGGAGGTGTGTTGTCATACACATAGGCATCTTCATTTATTACCCCTGTTACGTGGCAGTCTGCTGCTGCTGCTGGCTCAAAGGAAAGTGGAGGAAGCAGTTTCTGTCTTGTCCCAGTTTGGAGATTTGTCCTGAATGATTACGGAAATAGTGGAGTCACCAATTGTTTTGCTTCTTGGAGAATATAGGCATTTGGTAACTTTATTTGGATTATTCATGAGAGAAAGGGAGAGGGGGCTACATGAAGGATGCTTGGGAGAGGAAATGGAAAGCTTAACTCCTGGACCAGAACAGCCTTCAGCTGGAGTCTCACTTTGGAGCTTGAGAACGAAAATGGGATGAAAGAATTGTTTCCTTGGCCTATTCCAGAGGCTGCTTATGGAGAAGGGTTTTGTTCAAGACAGATGGTCCCAGGTTGTGAGATCATGGTAAGGAAAGGGGAGGGATGCAAGGGAGAGGGAAAAGGAGAACGAAAGGAAGGGATGGATGAGAGAGAGAAAGCCATTTCTAAAGCATGCTTAGGACAGAGTGGTTTCTTTAGGCACAGATAAGGTGACAGAAGTGGGGTAATTCTCTCTCTCTCTCTCTCTCTCTCTCTCTCTGTGTGTGTGTGTGTGTGTGGTGTTGTTCTTGTTCTTGTTGTTGCTCTTGCTGTCTCTATTGTTGCTTTATGGGGGAAAATCAGCCAGCCTCAGCAGCGACACTTCAGAATAAAGAAAAAGCACAGAGAAGTCACCTTTGGTTCCTTTTTACCCCCTCCCAACACTACACCCGACATTACAGAGAGAATGAAGAGTCATTAGGAAGAGAGGCAACACAGTACAAGCAAGCGGTCCCCATCAGAAACAAAGCACTTCATCCAGGAGAATACACTCTTCTAGTGGGCCTCCACACCACGTCTTCCACTCAAGAATTCTCCACATCTGTCAAGAGCAAAGGCAGAGAAAGAGCTGCCTATTTACAGATGGGAAAAGGGAATGTCCTGGGGTGGGGCTTTTTAGCCTGATGCTATGAGTATAGTAGACACTCAATAAATATTAGTCAAAGAATGAAATCATCTGTATGGGGAATACTTAGCAGGGAACAAAAGTTAATCCCTACACTCATGCACACGCATTTCCTTCCAATTTTTAGGCACTTTCTGTTTGATTTATGTGGTTTTCCACATTTAAAGTGAAAGCTGAATTGGATGATATTTGATGGTGTCCTCCTTTCTCCCCTTGTTGCCTCCCTCTGCTGCCTCGCCTCAGACAGTTCTTCTTAGCTTTGCTCCTTTCTCCCTGTGTCTACTACTCTTTTCAGGGCAAAAAGACAAAAAGAACACAAAAGCTAGCAAGTACAAATGAATCCAAAACAAAGATTTTAGGAGCTAGTTGGTCAATCTACACATACAACGTAAACAAAATGATCCCTTTTAAATATAGCACTTCTTTTAAGTAGTTTTATGCAATATGCATTTTAAAATGTAAAATTAAGAGCAGCATGATTGGATGTATTTTTTTGAGAAGGGGTCTTACTCTGTAGTATAAGCTGGCCTTGAACTTGTGACAATCCTCCTGCTTCTACTTCAGAATTGTTAGGATTTCAGTGTAAGCCACCACAAAAGGCTCAGAATTTTGTTTTTATTTGCTTTTGGTTTTATTTTTCAATTTTGAGAAAGTCTCACTTTGTAGCTCCAACTGTTTTTTCTTTCTTTTCCTTCCTTTCTTCCTCCCTCTCCCTCTCTCGTTGTTCCCGAAATTTCTCTGATTAACAAAATGTCCCACTATATCAGAGAATTTTTTGCTCATCTTGAGTTACAATGCTACTGATGGAGTACCAGATGAGTTCTTTTGGTTGTATTTAATTGAGCCATTCAGCCAATTTCAATATGTGGTTGTCAGGAATAAAATGCAATTTCTCCTTGATTTTTGAAGAATTTGTTATATTCGACTTTGGGGAGGTATGTGCTTGCCACAGCGAGTGTCTGAAGGGCAGAGAGGGCAGAGGACACCTATGAGGAGTCTGTCCTTCCACCATGTGAGTTCTAGAGATTGAACTCAGGGCATCAGGCTTGCCTGCAAGTGCCTTTGCCCAGTGGACCATCTCACCAAGCTTCTACTTCTATTTTAAAATTCAATTTGTTAGCTGAGAAAGAAGGTCATACGGAAGGGCCCGTTGGGATAATATGTATGAGGGTACCACAGCCATTAAGGCAGACTAGGTTGCTCGTTTGAATTAAACACTATTTCCTATGCCTTGATTTTGTGTTTAACATGAAAACTGTTTTGTTTGGGTTTTATGCCAATGTACACAAAATGGGATCATTATCCTGATCAGTGCGGGCTCTCCTGCTACATGAGAGGGAGGGATGTGTGCTTCAGACCAGAACAGCATGAGAAAGCCACTTAGAGAATCCATGTGCCATCCCAGGCCCGTGTATCTCAAACCTGGAACACTGGCCTTGCATGCAGGAGGCCTGGATTTCATCCAAAGTGCCACTGAATAAATAAATAAATAAATAAATAAATAAATAAATAAATAAATAAATAAATACCCAAGGCACCATTTTACTTATCTTTACCATGTAAGCTACCGCAAATTCATTTCTGCCTTACATGGAAGTTCCCCTCATCTCTGGGTTTTTCTTCAAAAACGCATCCTGGAACTTTGCATAAGACATAAGGTAACCTGCCTCTTGTATTTTTATGTGTTCTAGAATTCCTTCTCGGACGCGTTCTTGCCTCCTGTGAGTTACTACCCAACCAACGGCAAGAATGAAGCTCTTCAAGTTCCTCGCAACGATGATCTTCTTCTCCTTCATGTTCTGCAGCTTCTCGGAGCAAAACCAGGTGGATGTGCTGTGCTCGACCGATTGGTTCATGGTCACAGTCCACCCCTTCTTGCTGAATAATGATGTGTACGTCCACTTTTATGAGGTGCATTTGGGCCTGGGATGTCCTCCCAACCAAGTTCACCCACACTTCTACGAGTTTACCTACCGCGTGACGGAATGTGGCATCCGCGTCAAGGCCGTCTCTCCAGATGTGGTTATCTACAGTTCGGAGATTCACTATGCTTCCAAGACCTCATCGTCTAGATATGTGATCCCCGTGTCGTGTGCTGCCCCTCGACGGTCACCTTGGCTCACCAAGCCCTACTCCACGAAAGCTGGAAACAATAACAACGCCGCGACCCCGAAGAATGAGACGTCCTACCACGTGTTTAGCTTGCCAGAGCCGAGCCCGCAAGTTAACTGCAGCTGTCCGCCTTCTGTCTTCCAGCAAAAGAGCATCTAAGGCCCACGTCAGCGGACAGAGTCTTCGGAGGCCCATCTTGTGTAGTCGTCTGACACCACTGACTACTTCTGGGACTCCCGTGTTCACTCAGATGGCATGAGGAAACCCGTGTAGTGCCCAGATTTTGAGGCTTCTGAAAGACCTGTTCCTAGAATTAGTATATAGCATTTTCTACTGCCAGTCAGATAGATGCCATTATGGCTTTTTAAGAAGAATTTTGTGAAGGGCCAATTCATATATAGCTGATTATGCCTTCCTTTTTTTTTTTTTACTATTTTTGTATCTTTTAAAAAAAAATAATAAAATTCTGATGGCACAAAAGTATCAGTTGGATTGTTTTGCTTCATAAACACATATCTTGCTTTATTGGTGTGCCAGGAGTTAATCTACATGGTTTGCTGCCGTCAGTGCCTTGGTTTTTCTCTCTAGGATGATTTCCCACCCCTTCAGGTTCCTCTCCAAAGCCTTTTCCCAGGAGAATCTCTTCCCCTCTATCTTCACTTCCCGTCTTCTGTTTACCACCAACGAGCTTAGCGCTAAGTCTTCCTCGTTTGATCTCCAGCTATACCACTTTTTATGTACAGAAAGGATAAGCTGGCTATCTTCAAGTCTCCAGTGATTCTGGGAAGCAGACAAGTCACGTTCCAATGGTCCCAGGCTAGGTTCCCAAGGCTGAGCTGGATCATAAGTACTTTGATAAAAAGCCCTCCCACCCCCAACATATAAACTGTCAGAAAGCAGCCCCAAAGTGTGGCTGTCCGTTAGCTTTCTCAAAGGCTTGGAGCAACAAGAGGAAGTGAATAACTTAACTATTTATTATGCAGTGAAGTTACATGCAGACCTGGCTCTGGATACCAAGGAAATAGTAGCAAGAAGAAAGGGACTCTGAAATTGAGGTCACGTAGCTAGTAAGCAAATAAGTAAATAAAGATAAATTCAGATAGTGACAAATGCTATGAAGAACTTCAAAGACAGTGACATGGGAAACTGGGGAGGGACCAGGCCTCTGAGGTCCTGCCCTTTGAACTATGTCTTAGATGTGAAGGCAGGGAAAATCTGGGGAGAAAATATTCCAGATAGTAGAAACATCTCATTTAACCCTCACCATAACCTTAAAAAAGAAGAGCTCTTATCACACCCTTTTTAAAAAATAAGAAAACTCGACTTGGTAGAGGCAGGAGGATTGCTACAAGTTCAGACTAATATGATCTACATATTGAGACTATCTCTCACACACACGGGGTAAGGAAGTTGAGGCATGAATGATTAAGAAAGCAGTTCAAGGTCGTATACCTAGTAAGAATCAGACTCTTAAAAACATCATGCTGTACATCATAAGCATAAAGTTCTTATTTGTCAATAAAAATTGCTGTTTAAAGAGGAAACTAATGTTTAGGAGAGATGGCTTGGAAATCATCAAGGGAAAAGATTCAACTATGGTCGTTAAAGAACCAGATTCATCTCAGTATCTCTAGTCCTTTCTGATAAAATGCCAGGTAGCAATCCCTGGAAGCAAGATATGGATGCAACAAATGTTTACTGCAGTTATCTGATATGTCAATCACTGCATTCGGTCTTGGGAACTCAATGGCTGACAAAACTAACACAATCTCATGTGATAGAGGCACGGAAAGATGCCTGCAGAGTTGGAGGCTTCAAAGGCTAGTCAAGGCCAGGGGATGGATCTGCACAAAGATATGAGGACCAGAGCTGCGATCACTGGAGAAAGGGCCAGTAGTCTGTTCCAATATAGTGGAGGCAGGGCAAAGGGGCCGATGATGATGAGAAATGATGAAATTGGGAGGGAGGGGGAGAGAGAGAGAGAGAGAGAGAGAGAGAGAGAGAGAGAGAGAGAGAGATCAAAGATGACAGAAGTGACCACAGAATGATGTGGCAGCAGATAAAAACCAAGATAGAGTAAGCCTGCAATTCATGAAACTGGGGACCACTGAGGAGGATCTTACATGAAAGTTCATTTTGTTGAATTAATATGAAGGAGAAGGCCATTTTAGGTAAAGAGAATGCCAAAAAAGAAACGTCCAAAGAGACCTGCCTCTCCCTTCCCAGCAGCTATGGGTGGGGCTTGGTGAGGCCTGCTCTGCTTCCTGCTGGAGTTTTAGCTGTCTTGATCTTGTGTGGGTCTGATACACGCAGCCCCAGCTACTGTGTGGGTTATGATGTGCAACGTCCCCCATGCTCCAGTGGATGGCCCTACCCGCACACTTACTGGCATCCCTAAATGGACTCATGGGTTAAAAAAAATAGTATATGAGTTTGAAGTGAAAAGTACTGAGGAGGCACTGGGAGGAGGCAGGAGGAGTAGCTTTTATTTAAAAACGTATTGTACAAGACCAGCCTGGTCTACAGAGCTAGTTCCAGGACAGGCTCCAAAACCACAGAGAAACCCTGTCTCGAAAAACCAAAAAAAAAAAAAAAACCAAAAAAAAAAAAAAAAAAACGTATTGTACACATACATACAATTCTCAAATAATAAAAGAAAAACATGCACGCAAAGAACTGCTGATCAGTAATCATATCTTACATGCTTGACAACACAATATCGTCAAGCAATGTCTTTAATCGGTAATAAGGACTGAGATGTGGCCCTGGAAGAGCACAAAGCTATCCTAACTATTGAGTCATGTCGCCAAGCCCTAGAGCCTGAGTGATACACCACTCGGAAAGAATATTTTCCTTCTTTATTGCAGTAGTGCTCAGTTCATTTTTAAGGTAGCATGATTTCTAACACTCCATACCATAGTGTTCACTGTGTTTGTAATAATAGCAAGAAACATTTGGTTGCCATTAAGGAAATGGGTATGTATACTTTTCAATTTCTAGAAAAACCAAAAATGTCTGCACCATTTTTTTTTTAGAATAATTGCTTGTCAGATCTTTAAAAGTTAGAGCTGTACTGAGATGTTCCACTCATATAGGGGGACTCAGAGTAATGTCCAATTATTTTGTTGCTGGGCCAAGGATGCAACTCACTAGTACAATGCACACATAGTGTGTGCAAGGCCCTGGGTTCAGTCTCCCAGCGCGGTGAAATGTTGCTCTCGGAGTCCCATACCAGTGAACCATATTTCTAATATATTGTTCATTTATTCTTTGACCAAACCATATTTTAATTGTGTAAAATGCATGTATATATGCACACACACACACACACACACACACACATATATATATATATATATGTATGCTAAGGGCAAAGAAAGGTCTTATTAATTTTAGTGTATAAGCTCTTTTTATTACATTTTTATTTAGTGTGTGTGTGCCTGTATGCTGTGTGTCTGTATCTGTATGTGTGTATCTGTGTATCTGTGTGTGTGTACATGTGTGTCAAAGCACGTGTATGGAGATCAGAGAACAATGTTATGAAGTCACTCTCTCCTTCCATCATGTGGGTTCTGGGGATCGTACTCAAGTCCTCGGTTTGATAGCAAGAGCCTTTACTCTCTGAACCACGTCTTTGGCCCTATAACCCATTTCTGAGGTGTATGTAAATACTCCTGTTTCTCTTTCCCTCAACCAATAATGAAAATCTGGTCAAACATTAGCTTAAACTGTTCACACACACACGCACGCACGCACACACGCACCTCATTTTAAAAATATGTTATCACAAAATGAATGTTTATTGTAAGACGACAGCTAAACTCTACAAAATGCTTATTGCTTCTAATTAGTGTTAATCCCTATGACAGATTTCTACAATGTCCTGTTTAAACTCTAGTTATAGCTGGTTCTTCTCAAAGAGAGATGAGAGTTTCAGTTCTGTGATTTTCTATGACTCTTTTAGCAAATGACGTGAAATTTTAGCTTCTAAACTCACTTTAGCTATACAATTACCAAAACTGTTGCATTAATGAATTTATCACTGGGTAATGAATTACCCCCCAAACACCAAAAAGCCCTTATTGTCTTCCTGGTGGTGGGAGTCAGGAATCTGGGTAAGACTTAGCCAGGTGCCCTGGCTCTGGATCTCTGGGGAGAGCTGTAGGAGATAGGTGCAGCCATATTAACCCTTGCCCAGAGCTGCAGAATCTGCCTTCAGGTTCACTCAAGAGGTTGCTGGCAGGAGAGCCTATCCATAAGCTGTCTAAGAGGCCTCAGGTTTACTCACAAGTCAGTTAAAGAAAAAGAGAGAAGGTGGGGGGGGCGGGGAGAAAGGAGGGGAAGAGGATGGGAAGGCAGGAGGGCCATGTTGGAATTCACTTTCCAATCTCAGGACATCCTGTAATTTCTGCCATATTCTACCTATCAAAGAAGTCTCTAGATCAGTAGTTCTCAACCTGAGGGTCCCGACCCCAACTGCCATCTGTGAAAACATTACAATTCGTAAGAGCAACAAAATTACAGTTATGGAATAGCAATGAAAGTAATTTCCTGGTGGTGGGGTGGGGGTCACCACAACTTGAGGAGCTGTATTAAAGGGTCCAAGTATTAGGGAGGATGAGAACAACTGCTCTAGGCAGGGCGACGGTGGCGCACGCCTTTGATCCCAGCACTTGGGAGGCAGAGACAGACAAATCTCTGTGAGTTCAAAGCCAACCTAAAGATACAGAGAAACCCTGTCTCAAAAAGAAAAAAAACTACACTGGAAGGGAGTGGGGGGAGGGTGACTGGGGGAGCAGGAGAGAAATGGGAGGAGGGGAGGAAGTGAAAATTTTGAATGGTATTATTTATAAAGCAATAAAAATAAAGAAAGAAAGAAACTGCTATAGAGCCTATGCACACGCTAGGGGAGGGAATACACACAGTGGGCTATGGGGAGAATACACACAGTGGGGCTATGGGGAGAATACACACAGTGGGGCTATGGGGAGAATACACACAGTGGGGCTATTAGGGGGCGGGGCTACTGGAAATCATCATACAGGCCACTATCATACCCTCCATCTGATTACATTGGCAAACTACACAGATGCAACATTCCTCCACTGATTCATGTATTCATGGAAACACAGCCCTCTTCAATTTAGTCACATAAACAGATATGTCAACAAATTGACGGGGTGCAAAGCATATGCTCCCACACTGCAGCACCTTTGCCTCAGTCACTTATGCTTTCTTGGGCGGGGGGGGGGAGGGAAAGTCCCACAAGGTGCAGAAGTCACAAGATCAACTGAGGATTGGTAAAAATCCTGCCCCAGGAAGCCCCCCTATTTACTTTGTAAAAAGACATTGGTCTTCATTCTAAATCAAACGAGAAGTGTAAAATAGAAATCAAGCTTCATAAAATGGCATTGGATAGACATACTCAGCTTGTTTCGAATTTTACCCACAATGTTATATATAAATCGAACAATCTTCTTCTAGGGACCTAGGGCTGGAACTCAGTGGTATAGTACTTGCCCTGGAACCAATCTTTTGCACTACAAAACACAAACCAAAAGCATCTCCAAACGCAATTCTCATCAATCAATCAATCTCTTGGGGCAGGGCGTTGAGACAGGGTTTCTCTCTGTAGCCCTCCCTGGCTGTCCTTAAACTTGCTCTGTAGACAAGGCTGGCCTTGATCTGCCTGCCTCTTCTCCCTGAGAGCTGGGATTAAGGCCTTTGGCCACCACACCCAGCATGGCTTTCAGCTGTGTGCACGACTACTCCACTAGTACGCACACAAACTAGAAAGCATACAGATAATTCTAAAGAATGTGCTAGACATTAGTGGACATTGAACATTTTCTTCCTGTGCACCAATCAGTTACTTGCATATTCCAGCAAGTCCTGACTTAAGATGGCGCATGCATATATATATATATTCTTTTCAGATGGATTTTTTTTTTTTATGTTTTTAAGACAGAGTTTCTCTGTGTAGCCCTGGCTGTCCTGAAACTTACTCTGTAGACCAGGCTGGCCTTGAACTCAGAGATTCCTCTGCCTCTGCCTCCCAGGATAAAAGGTGTGCGCCACCACCATCCAGTGGGCTAATCATCTAAATTAATTCAGGTTTAAACGATTAGTGATCAGGTCCAATCAACAACTGTACCTGCGGACTACACATTCTTCAACTCAACCAGCAATTACTCTTAGTCTTGTTCATCTTTCCTTAAATGATGGAGTAAACCAACTGTTTACATCGCAATGAGATTGAGTTGGGGAAAGGGCAGAGAGGGAGAGCAAGGAAAGAGCTACCTTGAAAGAGGGAACCATTGTGGGGTTAGTGAGAAACCAGGCACTAGGGAAACTCCCAGGAATCCACAAGGATGACCCCAGCCAAGAATCTAAGCAATAGTGGAGAGAGTGCCTGAACTGTCCTTCCCCTGTAATCAGATTGATGACTACCTTCATTGTCATCATAGAACCTTCATCCAGCAACTGATGGAAGCAGATACAGAGATCCAGAGCTAAGCACTGGACTGAGCTCCTGGAGTCCAGTCATAGAGAGGGAGGAACAATATTATGAGCAAAGGGGCCAAGACCATGATGGGAATACCCACAGAAACAGCTGACTCGAGCTAGTGGAGCTCACTGACCCTGGACTGACACTGAGGAACCAGCCTAAGACCAAATTAGGCCCTCTGAATGTGACTGACAGTTGAGTGGCATGGGCAGTTTGTGGGCCACTAGCAGTGGGACCAGCATTTATCCCTAGTGCATGAACTGGCTCTTTGGAGCTCACTCCCTATGGGGGGATACCTTGCTCAGCCTAGATACAGGGGGGAGGGCTTGGTCCTGCCTCAAGTGAGTGACAGACTTTGTTGACTCCCCATGGGAAGCCTCACCCTCTCTGAGGAGTGGATTGGGGTGAAGTGGGGAGAAGGTGGAAGGAGTGGGAGGATGGGAGGGAGAGGGAACTGGGATTGGCTTGTAAAATAAGATTTTTTTAAAAGTATTTATTTATTTATTTATTTATTTATTTATTTATTTATTATGTATACAATATTCTGTCTGTGTATATGCCTGAAGGCCAGAAGAGGGCACCAGACCCCATTACGGATGGTTGTGAGCCACCATGTGGTTGCTGGGAATTGAACTCAGGACCTTTGGAAGAGCAGGCAATGCTCTTAACCTCTGAGCTATCTCTCCAGCCCAAAATAAGATTTTTTTTTTTTTTTTTTTTTTTTTTTTTTTTTTGGTTTTTTGAGACAGGGTTTCTCTGTGGTTTTGGAGCCTGTCCTGGAACTAGCTCTGTAGACCAGGCTGGTCTCGAACTAACAGAGATCCGCCTGCCTCTGCCTCCCAAGTGCTGGGATTAAAGGTGTGCGCCACCACCGCCCGGCCTAAGATTGTTTTAAAAATAAAAATAAAATAAGAAGGCAGTGAGATGGCTCAGCAACAAAGGCACTTGCTACCTCACCATCTGAGTTCAAAGCCCAGGACTCAAGGAATAGGAGAAACCCACTCCACAAAAGCTGTTCTCACATGTGCACCACATACCCATACATTCATAATGAGTAAATAAATATCATTTTGGGAGAAAAATTATGAATAATTTGGAGATTAATTTAAGTCTTCAGGAGGATGTACATAAGCCATATGCAAAATCTATACCATGAGAATGGCATCTATATAGACCAGAACATGTAAAGGTTTTGCCATCAGTGATGGGTGGAGTGCTAGAACCAGTCCCCTATGGCTACCAAAGGATGGTTCTAACATGTTTGTGTATCTTTATGTTCGTTCGTGTGTGTGTGTGTGTGGCAAATATTTGTATATTTCCCCACATTACGCAGTAGCTAAGGCTGAGAGACTGGGACAGCCCTTGGCTTACTGATTTATATTTGTGTTCAAACCATGCTTCCCATTGCTTCCTATTTCATGTTTTACTTTCGTTCTTATACCATTCGTGCCCATCTTCTTCGGCCATTGGTGTCGCGTGTATGGCTTACCTGAAGACCCATGCATGAAACCAAAGAATTTCATGGCCTTATTAGCTGAGAGGGGCTGCCATGCATGGCAGGTGATGTGCTCAAAGGAGGGCAGAAGGTACCAAAAGAGGAGTGGCAGGTGTGCCCACTACCTTGTGTTTGCCAGCATTTGTTTGTACCTGTTCACAGACAGGCAAAGGGGGAATAGCTCCAAATCTGAGAAACAAATGCTAATTTTATATGTAAAGATGCTTTACATATGAAACTTGACAGTTGTGCAGAAATCCAGCCATTCGAACGCACCCATGCTCTACAGTTACTAGGAGGAATACTGAAATCACCCAAGATGTGCTTGATGTTGTTTTAACTTTGTCATACATATCGTACTAATATAAATGATTTGCTTTTCAAGGTACTTTAACATTCTTTTTCTTTTAGCCAAATAATCTAATTATGTGTAGCTGTGTTTTGTAGTTCATGCCTGTGAATCCCATAATTAGGAGGATTATGAGTTCAAGGTCAGCCTGGGCTATATAGGAAGATCTTGTCTAAAAATATGAAAAGCCAAAATATTTTAAGCTCTTTATACAACTTCAACACACATACATCATTTGAAAAACATTCAGAGGCTGAGGAAGGGGGTTCTTGAAAGTTTGGAGCCAACCTGGACAACACAGTCAGTTCAGAGTACCCTGGCCTACAACATAATACCCAGTCTCAGAAGAACACAAAAAAAGGGGTCTATTTTTTAAATGATGTTCATCATTTGATTTTCTTTTTAAAATTTCCATTTATTTGTTTTTATTTATTTGCATAGAGGACTTCTAGTGTGCCTCAGTTTACGTGTAGAGATCACAGGACGATTCTCTGGTCAGTTCTGTCTGTCCTGTCTGGTGGGTTACAGAGAAAATTCAGGTCCTCAGTTGGTGGCAAGTGACTTTACACTCTCAGCCACCTCGCTTACCCCATCTGGTTTTTAAAGCTTCATTTGCATGACAAAACTCAGGGAAAACTAGGGTAGGGAACAAAGAGAAATTGCAGCCCACCTTATAGGTAAGACAGGGGGCAGTAGTTTAAGGACAAATTGATGTAGAAATAAGCTTCCTTGTCATTTCTTTTTTTTTTTTTCTGTCTTTTCCTGTCCTTTTTAAAATTGATTTTTGTTGAGCTCTACATTTTTCTCTGCTTCCCTCCCTTCCTCTCCCCTCCACTTCAACCCTCCCCTAAGGTCCCCATGCTCCCAATTTACTCAGGAGATCTTGTCTTTTTCTACTTCCCATGTAGAACTGTGTAAGTCTCCCATAGTGTTCTCATTGTTGTCTAAGTTCTACGTGATTGTGTTTTGTAGCCTGGTTTTCTTTGCTTGATGTTTAAAAACCACCTATGAGTGAGTACATGTGATAATTGTCTTTCTGTGTCTGGGTTACCTCACTCAAAATAATGTTTTCTAGCTCCATACATTTTCCTGCAAAATTCAAGATGTCATTATTTTTTTCTGCTGTGTAGTACTCCATTGTATAAATGTACCACATTTTCCTTAACCATTCTTCATTCTAGGGGCATTTAGGTTGTTTCCAGGATCTGGCTATGACAAACAATGCTGCTATGAACATAGTTGAGCACATGTCCTTGTGGCATGATTGAGCATCCTTTGGATATATACCCATAAGTGGTATTACTGGATCTTGAGGAAGGTTGTTTCCTAATTTTCTGAGAAATCACCACACTGACATCCAAAGGGGCTGCACCAGCTTGCACTCCCACCTGCAAGCGGAAGTGTTCCTTTTCCCCACAACCTCTCCAGCATAAGTTGTCATCAGTGTTTTTGATCTTGGCTATTCTTACAGGTGTAAGATGGAATCTCAAAGTTGTTTTGATTTGCATTTCTCTGATGACTAAGGATGTTGAGCATTTCCTTAAGTGTCTTTTAGCCATTTCAGATTTCTCTGTTGAGAGTTCTCTGTTTAGATCTGTACTTCATTTTTATTGGATTATTTGTTCTTTTGATGACCAATTTTTTGAGTTCTTTGTATATTTTGGAGATCAGACCTCTGTCTGATGTGGGGTTGGTGAAGATCTTTTCCCCTTCTGTAGGCTGTCATTTTGTCTTGTTGACTGTGTCCTTTGCTTTACAGAAGCTTTTCAGTTTCAGGAGGTCCCATTTATTAATTGTTTCTCTCAGTGTCTGTGCTGCTTGGGTTATATCTAGGAAGTGGTCTCCTGTGCCAGTGTGTATAAGTGTACTTCCCACTTTCTCTTCTATAAGTTCAGTGTGGCTGGCTTTATGTTGAGGTCTTTGATCCATTTGGACTTGAGTTTTGTGCATGTTGATAGATATAGGTCTATTTTCATTCATTTACATGTTGATATCCAGGTATGCCAGCACCATCTGTTAAATATGCTTTAATTTTTCCATTTGATATTTTTTGCTTCTTTGTCAAAAATCAGATGTTCGAAGGTAAGTGGATTAATATCCAGGTCTTCGATTCTGTTCTATTGGTCCTCCTGTCTGTTCTTATGTCAATACTAAGCTGTTTTCAGTACTGTAGCTCTGTAGTAGAGTTTGAAGTCAGGGATTGTGATGCCTCCAGAAGTTCTTTTATTGTACAGGATTGTTTTGACTATCCTGGGTTTTTTTCCTTTTCCCTATGAAGTTGAGTACCATTATTTCGAAGTCTGTGAAGAATTTTGCTGGGATTTTGATGGGCATTGCATTGAATCTGTAGATTGCTTTTGGTAAGACTGCCATTTTTACTATGTTAATTCCGCCTACCCAAGAGCATGGGAGATCTTTCCACTTTCTGGTGTCTTCTTCAATTTCTTTCTTCAAAGATTTATAGTTCAGCCGGGCGGTGGTGGCCCACGCCTTTAATCCCAGCACTTGGGAGGCAGAGGCAGGCGGATCTCTGTGAGTTCGAGACCAGCCTGGTCTACAAGAGCTAGTTCCAGGACAGGCTCCAAAACCACAGAGAAACCTTGTCTCGAAAAACAAACAAACAAACAAACAAAAAAGATTTATAGTTCATGTCATTCAAAGCTTCCACTTGTTTAGAGTTACCCTGAGATATGTTATGCTATTTGTGGCTATTATGAAGGGTGTTGATTCTCTGATTTCTTCCCCAGCCCTTTTATCATCTGTGTACAGGAGAGCTACTGATTTTTTTTAGTTAATCTTGTATCCTGCTACATTACTGAAAGTGTTTATGAGTTGTAGAAGTTCCTTGGTAGAATTTTTGGGATCACTTATGTAAACTATCATATCATCAGCAAACAGTGAGAGTTTGACTTCTTCTTTTTCAATTTGTATCCCCTTGATCTCCTTTGGTGTCTTATTGCTCTAGCTAGGACCTCAAGAACTATATTGAATAGATATGGAGAGAGTGGACAACCTTGTCTTGTTCCTGATTTCAGTGGGATCGCTGGGAGTTTCTCTCCATTTAGTTTGATGTTGGCTGTTGCCTTGCTGTATATGGCTTTTATTATGATTAGGTATGTTCCTTGTATCCCTGCTCTCTCCGAGACCTTTATCATGAAGGGATGTTGTATTTTGTTGAAAGCTTTTTTGGCATCTAATGAGATGATGATGTGGTTTTATTTTTCAGTTTGTGGTGGATTACGTTGACAGATTTCCATATGTTGAACCACCCTGCATCTCTGGGATGAAGCTGACATGATGATGGTGGATGATGGTTCTGATGTGTTCTTGGATTAAATTTGCAAGTATTTTATTTAGTATTTTTGCATCAATGTTCAAGAGTGAGATTGATCTGTAATTCTCGTTCTTAGTAATGTTTTTGTGTGGTTTGTGTATCAGCGTATTTGTAGCCTCATAAAAAGAGTGTGGCAATGTTCCTTCTGTTTCTATTGTGTGGAACAATTTGAGGAGTATTGGTATTAGTTCTTCTTTGAAAGTCTTGTGGAATTCTGAGTTGAAACCATCTGGTCCTGGGCTTTTTTTGGCTGGGAGACTTTTGATAACTGTTTCTATTTCTTCAGCAGTTATAAGTCTGTTTAACTTGCTTATCTGGTCTTGATTTATTTTGGTAAGTGATATTTATCCAGAAAGTTGTCCATTTCCTTTAAGTTTTCCAATTTATAGAGTACAAGTTTTCGAAATATGACCTGATGATCATCTGTATTTCCTCTGTGTCTGTTGTTATGTCCCCCTTTTCGTTTCTGATTTTGTTAATTTGGATATTCTCTCTCTCTGTCTTTTGGTTAGTTTGGATAAAGGTTTGTCTATTTTGTTGATTTTCTCGAAGAACCAATGAATCAACTCTTTGTCTCAGTGATTCTTTGTATTGTTTTCTTTGTTTCTATTTTGTTGATTTCAGATCTCAATTTGATTATTTCCTGCCGTCTAGTTCTCTTAAGTGAGTTTGCTTGTTTTTGTTCTAAAGTTTTTAAATGTTCTGTTAATTCACTAGTGTGGGATTTTTCCAGATTCTTTATGTAGGCATTTAGTGCTATGAACTTTCCTCTTAACACTGCTTTCATTGTGTTCCATAAATTTGGGTATGTTGTGTGGTCATTTTCATTGGATTTTAGGAAGTCTTTAATTTCTCCCTTTATTTCTTCCTTGACTCATTGATGATTCAGATGAGCATTGTTTAATTTCCATGTGTTTGTGGGCTTTCTGGAATTAGTATTGTTATTGACTTCTAGTTTTAAACCATGGTGATCTGATAAGATACATTGGGTTATTCCAATTTTTTGTATTTGTTGAGGTTTGTTTTGTTGCCGAGTATGTGGTCAATTTTTGAGGAAGTTCCATGAGGTTCTGAGAAGAAGGTATATTCTTTTCTGTTTGGATGGAATATTCTATAGATGCCTGTTAAGTTCATCTGAGTCATAACATCTGTTAAGTTCCCTTATTTCTCTGTTCATTTTTGTCTGATTGACCTGTTCAGTGTGAGGGGGAGTGTTGAAATCTCCTACTATTAGTGTGTGAGGGTTTAATGTATGATTTAAGCTTTAGAAGTGTTTTTTTTTTACATATGAGGGTACCCTTGTATTTGGGGCATAAATGTTCAATAGTGAGATTTCCTCTTGATGGATTTTTCCTGAGACTAATATGAAATGCCCTTCTTTGTCTTTTTTGATTGATTTTAGCTTGAAGTCTATTTTGTTAGATATTAGGATAACTACTCCCGCTTGTTTCTTAGGTCCATTTGATTGGAATATTTTTTCCCAACCCTTTACTCTGAGATGATGTCTGTTTTTGAGGTTGAGATGTGTTTCTTGTATGCAGAAGAAGAATGGATTCTGGTTTCATATCCAGTCTGATAGCCTGTGTCTTTTTTAGGTGAGTTGAGTCCGTTTATATTAAGGGATATTAATGACCAGTGATTCCTATCTCCTGTTAATTTAGTTTTCATTGTTGGTGATGTTAACTTGTGCGTTTTCCCCTTCTTTGGGATTTGCTGCTATGAGACCATCAATTGTCTGTGTTTTTGTTGGTGTAGCCAACTTCTTTGGGTTGGAGTTTTCCTTCTAGTATTTTGTGTAGGGCTGGGTTTGTGGCTAGGTGTCATGGAATATCTTGTTTTGTCCTTCTATGGTGATTGAAAGTTTTTCTGGGTATAGTAGTCTGGGCTGGCATCCGTGCTCTCTTAATGTCTGCATAATGCTTGACCATGCCCTTCTGGCTTTCATTGTCTTCAATGAGAAGTCTGGCGTAATTCTGATAGGTCTACCTTTATATGTTACTTGGCCTTTTTCCTTTGCAGCTCTTAATATCCTTTCTTTACTCTGTATGTTTGGTGTTTTGATTATTATGTGAAAAGAGGACTTTTTTTTGGACCCAGTCTATTTGGTGTTCTATAAGCTTCTTGTATCTTCATAAGCATATCTTTTTTTAGGTTGGAAAAGTTTTCTTCTATGATTTTGTTAAATATATTTTCTGTGCTTTTGAGTTGACCTTCTTCTCCTTCTTCTATACCTATTCTTAGATTTGGCCTTTTCATGGTGTCCCATATTTCCTAGATATTTGGGGTTAAGCTTTTGTTAGATTTAAGGTTTTCTTTAACTGATGAGTCTATTTCCTTGATTGTATCTTCATCACTTGAGATTCTCTTTTCCATCTCTTGTATTCTGCTGTTCATGCTTGTATTTATGGTTCCTGATTGTTTTCTCATGATTTCTGTTTCTGTAATTCTCTCAGCTTGTGTTTTCTTTATTGTCTCTATTTCAGTTTTCAAGTCTTGAATAGTTTCTTTCATACATTTGGTTGCTTTTTCTTGGTTTTCTTTAAGGGATTTGCTGATGTCTTCCAATTTTTTGTTTGTCTTTTCCTCCATTTCTTTGAGGGAATTTCTCATTTCCTCTTTAAGAGTTTTAAACAGCCGGGCGGTGGTGGTGCATGCCTTTAATCCCAGCACTCGGGAGGCAGAGGCAGGTGGATCTCTGTGAGTTCGAGGCCAGCCTGGTCTACAAGAACTAGTTCCAGGACAGGAACCAAAAGCTATGGAGAAACCCTGTCTCAAAAAAATCAAAAAAAAAAAAAGAGTTTTAAACATTCTCCTGAAGTTATTTTTAGGTCATTTTTTCTGCTTCATCTATATTTGGTTGTTCAAGTCTTAGTGTTGTAGGGTTTTTAGGTTTTACTGGTGTTGTGTTGCTCTTCGTGGTGTTACGTGTGTTCTTACCTTTTCCAGTTATCTTTTCCTCTAATAGGTGTGGTTGGGACTGTCTGAGATTCTGTTAATCAATCTTCTAGGTGCCAGTGAATCCAAAGCTCAGATGGTTGTTCCTTGTGGTACAGTCAGTGCCACAGTTCTAGTTATCCTGTTATTTACTCTGTGTTCCTGGAGATAGCTCAGCACTCCTGGGTTTTGCTTTGTTCCCTTGGAGTTTGCTATGTCAGGCCTATTTTTGCCTTTGACCTGTTTTTGTAAATCCTGTTCTGGAACCACTTCTGCTGAGGTCCCTGGCTTGGAGTTGGTCCTGCAAAGGTCTCTGGCTCTGGTCTATTGCCTTGGAGTTCCCAGACTCAGGTACACCCAGAACCACAAAGGACCTGACTCAGGCCTACTCCCTCTGAGGTCCTAGACTCACTCCTGGACTAGCAGAGATCTCTGGTTCCTGCCTATTCCCTTTGATGTACCAGACCAACGTCCAGGCCCACAAAGGTCCTGGCTCAAGCCTACTCCCTCTGAGGTCCCAGACTCATGCTCTGACCTGCAGAGATCTCTGGTTCCTGCCTACTCCCTTGGAGGTCCCAGATTCATGCCCAGCCTGGCAGAGGTCTGGCTCAGGCCTGGTTCCTCAGAAGTCCAAGGCCCACACCCAGACCCACAGGGGTCCTGGCTTAGGTCTACTCCCTTGAAGGTCCCAGATTCATGTCCGGACCCTCAGCACCCTCAGCAGTCTCTGGCTCTGGCTCACTCCCTCAGCGGTTACACCCCTGTACCTGTTCAGGAGGAGTTCGCTGTGGCAGTCCTGGTCCACCAGTGTCATTTCTACACCAACTCCCTAGAATAATTTATAGACTACAATCAAAATATAGCAATCTCAGGACTGTGGATGTGGCCTGCTTGGCAAAGTGCTTGCCTGGCTTGCGATAGGAGACCTGAGTTTGATCCACAGCACCACATAAACCAGGTGTGGTGGTGCATGCCTGTAAGTCCAGTCTTCTGGAGGTAGAGTCAGGAGAATCAGAAGTTCAAGACCATCTTCAATTACACAGAGAGTTCAAGGCTATCCTGAGTCACATGAAACTCTGTCTCAATGAAGACAGCAACTGTATAAAACTCTTGTGTTTTTATTAGTTAATTCTCATTTACACTTGGTGTTTAGTAATTCTTTTGTGGTGCTGGAAATTAAATCCACAGCCTTTCATGCACTAGACAAGCACTCTACCACTGAACTACATCCTCAGGCCTTTGTTTCTCAGTTCATCAGCTTAGTCTTTGCTCCACTCTGAAAAAAATCACCCTCCAAAGATGATAGCAGTGCCCACACACTGAAAAAGGGAAGTTTTCAGGTTATATGGCAATTGCGTGGAAGATCCTGGCTCTCCAAGTTAGTGCCAATGTTGTTTTAACTTCATGAAAATATTTGATGACAATATCGTCAAACTGCCTGGGCAAACGAGCCCTGTCCATTTGGAAACTGTGCCCCCACCAAAACCAGACTCAGTCCAGATAGTGAGTGTGTTCACTCGTCTGTTCTTTCAGATCAGCGCTGCCTGCTGAGTTCTGGAGCCATTCCTTTTCCTTCTTTCTTTTGTTTTTCTTTTGCCTCACATTTACCTGCACTGTAAAACATACCTTGGGTAAGTTCATCGATTACCTTTGAAAGTCAATGAAAATCAAGGCATAGTCAGGACTTGTGGTGGAGAGAAGGAAGGGTTGGAAGGAAGATAAAGGAAGAAGGGTTGGGGAGCAGGGGCCACCATCACTTAGCTACTTTGTTGTAGCTATGATCAAATGTCCTGAGGAAAGGAATTCAAAGAGTGGGCTAAAGAGGTGACTGAATGGTTAAGGCCGCAAAGACTGCTCTTTTAGAGAACCTCAGTTTGGTTTCCAGCACCCATTTTAGGTGGCTCACAACTACGAGGAACTTCAGCTTCGGGGATTCAACACTTCTTCTGGTTTCTGAGGGCACTTAATACACACCTGGTATCCAATATATACACACATAGATAAAATTTAAAGACAGAAAGGGTTTGTTTTAGCTCGCAGTTCAACAGTACAGTTTATCATTTCGAGGGAGGAAAGTCGTGGGGGCAGGATCTTGAGGCTGCTCTTCCCATGAGATCCACATTCAGGAAGTAGAGGGGCCGAGTGCTCACTAGTCAGCTCTCCTTCTCCTCGGCCCTTCAGCCTAAGACCCCAGCCCTCGGTATGGTCTTTCACACAGTTAGGACAGATCTTCCTGCTTTAACTAACCTCCTCTGGACAGGCCCTCTCAGAAGTGCTCAGGGGCTGACCTAATCTAGATAATTCCTCAGGGACATGCTGCTGGCCTTGTGTCGTAGGTGACTACAGAGCCTGTCAAGCTGACAAGTTACATTAAACAGAACATGGAGGGGGAAAACCCCAGCACATGGAGGAACTTAACAGAGCTCTTGATACACAGTCAGCAGAGCTAGGGTTTGCTCCTTTTCTCTTTTCTAAGTAACAGTTCATTTTTATGCAGGGCTGACCGAGATATTCCATACAAGATGGTGTGTGGCTTTTGCTATGTGTATGTCACAGGGTTGCCATTTAAGTTAGGTGAATTGGTTAAAAAGCACTGTTGTGTGATAGCCCAACCCACCCTACACAAGACCCTGAAAGCCAAGTATGATTTGCCTGAATGCAGGGCATTCTCCAATTCTTTCATCAGCAGCGGTCCTCGCCCAGCTAAGCCCATCTCCTTTAAGCCCTCCTCCACTACTGGGCCCCTAAAAAGACCCCCCTCATTCCATCCAAATCTCCATTTCCCTACAAAGTTTGGTTTCAAACTTCCAAGTTCAAAGCACAGTGACAGCTTTTGAGGAGAAAGTTCAGAGTTCGGAGCCGCTAAAACCAAATTAATTCCACATTATTTTTGGCGAGTGTGTTCCAAATGTTGGTGCCAGATGGACTTCTGGTATGCCAACATGATAGACCTGGGTGAAAGCCTTGTCAGTCTCTCCCAGAGGAACTAAGGCTGTTAGCTACTACCATGGTATCGCTCCATCCATTTCTCTTGGCCGCTCTCAGGTATGCGCTCACATATAAGTACTAGATGCCAGCTGAGGCAAGTTACTGCCCAGAATGTGGGAAAGACAGCAATAGTGAAATATATCCTGACCCTCTAGGAGAGTTTTGTCTGCTACGAAAGCCGGTCCAGTGGAGAGTGATCAAATGCTGGGAAAATGGAGGAGTAAGGACACCCAGGAAGAAGAGGCACTGGTGAAGGCCTTGGAGGATGAGAAAATGTGAGGCCCGGGTGTCTCAGCATGAAAGTATCAAGAGGAGGGGTAGGTCGCATCTGGCTAGGGAGGGCCTGGAGTGTCACATTCCAGAGTGAAGCTTTATGGGTACGGGATTTTTGTGCAAAATTGTTTTCCAGGAAGCACTCAGGACTACTGAAAGAGAGGCAGAAATCAGTGGAAAACTGTCCAGACAGTCTGAAACAGTCTCTGTAATGAGCCAGTGGCAGGCACTCTGGGGGCTGCACTTAAGGGCAAATGTTTAAAGGGAAGAGACAGTCTTTCTTTTCATGCGCTCACCTTCTTCCTTTCTCTTGTGCTGACACCTTCTCTTCTCACTCTTGTGCTCGCTCTGGCTGACCTAGCCCTCTGTCTTCCTGGGGGCCCTCAGCAAAAGAAGCTGCTGGGCTCTGGGTTCAGGCCCCAGTGCTAAAAAAAAAAATGTTGATGGAACAGATTCCAACCTAAAGGGAGGATGGTGCACACCTATAATGCCAGTAAATGGGAAGGTGAGGCAGGAAAATCAGGAGTTTAAGGCTAGCCTGGGCTACATGAGAGGTTGTCTAGAAAACAGAAATCTTGGGGCTGGAGAGATGGCTCAGAGGTTAAGAGCACTGACTGATATTCAGGAGGTCCTGAGTTCAATTCCCAGCAACCACATGGTGGCTCACAACCATCTGTAATGAGATCTGTTGCCCTCTTCTGGCCTGCAGGCATGCAAGGAGGCTGAACACTGTGTATACAATAAATAAATAAATCTTTAAAAAAAAAAAAAAGAAAGAAAACAGAAATCTTGATTTCCGATCTCGCTTTCCTTTCTCATAGGAACAGATGGACTTCACTCTGGTCATTGACAGCTGCGGACTCCAACCTCACTTGCAAGCCCAGTAATTATTAAGAGCTTGAACTGGAGCTCAGTGGCAGAATGCTTGCCTAAGCACAAGGCCCCGTGTCTCGCCCTCAGAACTGCTTTGAAAGAAGAGGGAAAGAAAAAGAAATTATTTTTAGAGACGGGAAGTAAAAGAAATGGCGTACTCCACAGGACCCAAAAACCCTACCAACCAAGTCTTATTTATTTTATTTTATTTTATTTTAGACAGGGTTTCATGTAATCCAGGCGGCCTCGACCTGTGCTTCAGCCTCTGGAGTGCTAGGATTACAGGCAAGAGTCACCACACCCTGTCTTCTTCTTATTTTTTTTTTTTAATGCAAACATCTAATGTTATGGAGACAGAACAGAACTCTGAGTCAATTCTGGAAAAGTCTGTACTATCAGCACAGGGAAAGGTTTTTCCCCTCTTCTGCTGCAACGGAGTAAGCCAGGCTTTAAAAAACACATATCCGCGTGTCCATTTTAAACAGAGATAACATCCTTCGGGAGCCTTCCACTTCCTGGTCCCTCTTCTTCCCTTACTTAGTAAGATAAAATTCGCCCCCAGGAGTCTGATCCCTACCGAACCAGACTCAGAAAATGACGTCATTCAGACTTGCCAGAGCACTGCACTTTTAAGGGGATTTCAGGATTTCCAGTCACTGTTTCAGCTTGTTAGTTTGAGGTTGTTGTTGTTTGGGATTCATTTTGGTTTTTTTTCTGACATTTTTATATAAATGGAGCAATCAGACAACTGTCCAAATGTGCTTCTGCCTCCCTGAACACATTTGACATTTGGCAGGGTGATGTTGATAGAGACTAGAGTGTTTCTTCTTCCTTCTCTTGTTCCTAATGAGATGAGATTCCAGGAAAGTGGTAGAAAAGTCGAGTTGGAAACTAACTGCCTCTGTTTGCATGTACACAGGTTTTCTGTCACCAAGTCCCTCATGGTACACTTTGTCAGTTCACACTGACCAGAGAGCAAATCTCAACCAACCCCTGATAGGGCAGGCACACAGGGACACTAAGGTCACCCTACTTCTCATCACCAGGGGCCTCTTTTGTACGAAGGCTAATCAGGCAGTTCTGTAATCTGAGGCAGTTTTCAATTTAAATGGTCCGAAATCCAGGAATAATTAAGACAATACGAGTGCACACCCATTCAAGGCAGCGATTGTGTGCATCTTTGGGGAGGGAAAAGAACTCTTGAGATCCAAAGACAGAAGCATCAGTGACTTACTAAGCCCCTCCTTGGCAGAAAGGAAAAATGTCCTAATTCATTCCTTTCTCGGGTGAGATCATGGTGCTGGGAGAAATGTAGATTTAAAAATTCCCCTCAAGTTCGAAAGTTTTCAAGGAACTGTTTATTTAAATCATTCATAACTGAGTTTATAAAGTAAGATAGAAATTGCCAAAGGACGCTATCATTTTAGTTTAATCTGATAGTTGTGTAGTTACCGTTTCTTTTAGCCTTTGCTTGAACTCCGAGGGTTGGGGGCCTTTATCAATAACACAGTAGATTCCTCCAGTTGTTTTCTTTCTGTTAAATCTGTAACTGCATCCTGACTTTCTCTCTCTCAAGACTTCTGAATGTTTACAACTTAAGGAAAGTCCTGTTTCTCTAACTCAAGGCCTTTTTAACACACACACACACACACACACACGAACCCCACATACCATAAAAAGCATTCCTATTTAAAATTAAAAGTCCCAATGTCTAGAAATTTTCTTTGTAATTAAAAAAAAAGTTTCAATTCAACTTGATTCCCTAACATCCAAAGTCAATGAATGTTTCCAAAAATTTGGCCCCCAAATTATTTCAAACACCTTCATGGGTGTATCTCCAGTTAAATGTTTCAAGTCTAAGGCAGATTTATTTTTCTCAGCTGCACCCAAGACTATTAAAATTGCTGCTGCCACCTCTCCCCCCTCACCAGCTACAATTATTTGTCAAGGTAATTTCTGACTGTTACTTGGGAAAAAATTGAAAGAAAAAAATTACATGTTATTTTCCAAAAAAAAAAACTGCTTTAAACCAACATTTTGGAAGTGAAGGTGTGGGTTGGGGGCACCTTGTGTGCATTTTCTTTCTGGGTCCTAGTTGCCCCATGAGAAATGCTTGACTCCCCTATCGGAAGCTCGCTAGCATTCTAGTTGGTGAACTGTGCTCCCCTTCTACACCCAGAATGACCTTCAGGCCACTTTTTAAGGTGATTTTTATCACACTCAGTCAGGAAGGGCCTAATAGGTGAGAAGCCATTTTCAGAGCAGAGCTTGCTACAGATGTCCTAAGAAAATCCTTGAGACACCATCTTTGAAAATATATTTGAAGATTGTTCACTCGAGTAAATACTTAAGCCTGCCCTCCCTGGCTTTCTTGGGCCTGTAGCCATATTACTCAGCCTCAAAGAATTCATCAATATTCAACTGGCTCTCTTAATATGCTGATGTAGCAAAAGGAGTTTAATAAAGAAAGCTGCTGCCATTTTTCTTCAGAGGACCTGTCACAAATTCATCTTTCATCTTCCAGCGCTGGAATCTTCTGGTATTTATGTAGGAAAATTAATGTTTATGTGCAGGAATCCAAACAAACGGACCCACCAAGCCGAACCTTAAAAGCCCAAAGAAAGCCTCTCACCCCGAGGACTCGGGAACTGTATAAATGATCTTGCCGAGGATTTAGACGAGTGTTCAGTCACGTCTGAAAAGCCGGCAAACTTTCAGTCCTGTCCACGAGTTATGAAGATATTAATAGAAAAAATTTGTAGGTCCTACTAGTAATGTTAAGTGCCCACCAAAATAATACACGTTATCCGTCGTGTTGGAAAAAAAAAAGTCCTGAAAAGAAAAGCTTGGTCTACAAAATCTTTTTGGCTAATTTTTCTCGGCAGTTTTGCAGACCCTGGAAGACTCTGCCGTCCTGCCCTCTCGCCCCTCCCCCTCAAAAAACCGAAAATAAGCCCAAATCATCAGAATAAGGCCACGCGATTCTAGCAACGCCTTGAAACTTTGCGATCGTCCTCGCAAAACTCAGTTTTCAGATCAGCCCTGAAGAAATATCGCAGTAAAATACAGAAGTACAGAGAGAGTTAAGCAGCGCAAGAAGCGGCAGCGCTGCTCACGGCGGAATTCGTAATTTTAGTATCCGTCTGCTGTTTTCGCGCCTGCGAGCGTGTTTACCCGTTTTACCATTGCTTTTTGCCCCCCTCCTTTGACACCTGGTGGGTTTTGTTGTAGTTGCTCCAGCTCCCTCCTGACGTTCCAAACTATCCTTCAGTCGTTCTACCCTCAGCGACAAAACTTAGGCTGTACTCTGGGAGCGTGGAGGACCCCGCGGCCGCACCGCAGCTACCAGGGTGACACTCAACTGCTGGCGTTTTACGGACGTCCGGATGTTCTCAGTAGTCGATGGCGCCCCAGAACCCACTAAGTCCAAGACCAGACAAGAGGTGGCTGGAGTGGAGGTTTAGTCAAGTGCTGCCAACCAGGACAAGGGCCTCTCCCTCGGAGTCCCCAAGCAAATGCGCTAAGTAGTTCCTGTGTAGCGCCTTGCACCCAGCACCCCACCTGCCCCTGTGGCCCCTTCTGGTCATCTTCTGGTGCCCCCAGATATGTGGCTGCTGCCGGCCAGTGATACCCATTGCCCTTCCTGTTCCAATCCGTCTGAGTTTACAACCCACTGGCTCAAAGATTTGTCCAACCCGGGAAAGGGGTAAAGAAAGAAGCCGAGTTTATGTTTAGCATCCAGGCGTTATTTTATAAGGGATTTCTCCCAGATTTTTTTGTGAGGCAGTCTCTCACATAGCTCAAACTGTCCTCGAACTTATTATGTAGCCAAGGACGCTCTTAAACTTCTGTTTCTCCTGCTCCACCTCCCTAGTGCTGGGATCTCAGGCGTGCACCACCATGTTTGGTTTCTCCAGATTTGTGTTGTTATGACATTTTGTAAATATACAAGCAAGTCGCGAATATAGTACAATGAAAGGCTATTTCCTTCTCACCCAGAAGCAACATCGTCTGTTAGTTCGTGGCAATGTATTCACCCCTCTCTCTGACTCTGTGTGTGTGTGTGTGTGTGTGTGTGTGTGTGTGTGTGTGTGTGTGTGTGTGTGTGTGTGAGCGACACCATTTGAAAATCGCGGCCATCGTTACACTTCATCTCTCTTACTTTGGCACAGACCTTGTCAGAATGTGGACACCCTGCTATTAACTTCAATACCATTCTCTCACCTCCCTAGTAAACAGCGTCGTCCCTAAGGAAATCGACCATACAGAAGAAAGACTCCCTTTCTTTCCTCAGTCAAGACTCAAAACTTGTCATGAAGACTTCCCTTCTTGGGCTGGACATACATAAAAACTGTCGTTCCCTGCCTCGGTGTCATGCCCACCCACCACCCCCAAAGTGGACCGCCAGGACCTAAGGGAGTCCTCTACCTGAAGGAGAGTTTGGAAAGAGTAGTCAGAGCACAGAAGACCTACAGATCTGGGACACGAATGCACCCTGAGCACCCCCCTGCAATCTGAGGGTCCCTTATTTCCCCCATCCCATTTCAGAACCCCCCCCCCCAAGATAAACAATCCCAAGAGGTTTTGATTAGCCACTCTGTGCCCTGCTGGCAGCCCAGAGGACTAGCGAGAGCAGAGTGGCATTTGTGTTCTGGGTCTTTCAGCTGGAGCTGAGCTACCTTGGTTCCTTGGTTTTGCTCTTTTTCCCCCTTTCCCCTTTCTCCTTTTTTTTTTCTTCCAGAACCCGGGGCTATGAGGCTCTGGACGTGGCCACAGCAGGCTCCCCACGTCCTTCCCCAGCCCTTCCTGGCTGCGGGCCAAGGCTGTGGCGCTGAGCGCCTGCACGGCCTCACCCCCCCCCTCCTTCCGCCCCCCCGGGCCTAGGAACGGAGCGGGCGAATCGCTGGGAGGGGCGCGGAGCAGAGCCTGGCCACACCCCCCGGGCTGGCTTTTTCTAGGGCTGCGGCGAGCCACTGGGCGCTGGCTGCTCCCGCTCGCCTCTTGGGGTGCGCTCAGCTCCAGCCCAACTCCAGCCCGACTCCAGTCCGACTCCAGCCCGACTCCAGCTCGACTCCAGCCCGACTCCGGCCCTGCTCCGGCTCTGCTCCAGCCCGGCTCCTGCCCTGCTCCAGCCTGGCTCCCGTTCTCCTCCGCCACGCCTCTCTGTGAGCTCCACACCCCGACTCCCAGCTCCCAACTTTCGGTCCCTCTGTCGCTCAGCGTCCCGCACCCCCGTGACCTCGCGCCCTCCCAAGACCCTGTGCCCGATCTTCTACCCCCCTCAACCCCGACACAGTCCTCCGCCCTTTCTCTCTCGCTCTCCATCTGTCCGGACGTCAGTCGGTCTATCTGTCCGCCTCCCCACCCTCCTTTTCCTTCCTCTGTCCCGCGTCTCTGGCTTGTTCGCTAGTTCACTTGGCGGAGCAGCTTCGCAGGAAAATCCCAGAAACCATTGCAAAAAGCTTACAATGAAATTTAAGAAGTTCTACGATTTCGGCGCCATTTTCGAGTGGAGTGAGAGGTGACTTGCGATCTAAAAAAAGGAGGGGGGAGGGGACTTTTAGGCTGACCTTTCCCGCCCCCCCCCCCAACTATGAGGCTGTTCACTGCAGACTGTAACAGATGCGGGGATAATTCTGAAAAAGAAGTTTTGTGTCGCGCTGAGTGGAGGGTGGGGGTGGAAAGTGTGTTTGGGGGGGTCGGTGTGGGGAGAGGACAGAGTGTGCCCCGAGAACTCAGAAAATAGTCTGAGAAGAGTGAACAGGGAAGAGCAGAGAGAGAAAAGTGAGTGAGGGGCGGTGGCCGACTGTCAGCCTCGCCAGGGTGGGGAGCTATTGGTTTTGACAGACTGTAAATGGACTTCAGGCGACTCTCATCTGTAAGCAGTAAAGACTGTCCTGGAAAGAAACGTAAAATTCATTTTACATTGTCTCTCCCTAACTAAAACTTTTTAAGGTTGTTTAGCTCTTCCTAGCTCTTCGACGTTGGAAAAGTTTGGCTCGAAGGTGCGGAGGACGTGTACACCGTGCATTTTGGGTGTGGGGGCGCAAGGCGTCTGCAACGTTAAAAGAGGAGACGTTCTCAACTGTGAAGAGAGGAAGAGGCGTAGTCTTTGGCTCTTAAATCATTTGGCCAAACACGTCGCAGTTCTGAAGGGGGTGGGGCCAGGGCAACTCCAAAGTATTGATTCTTTGTCTTTTCTATTCAGCGAATGACCCTCTCTAGAAGTGACCAGACGCCTCTTTGTGTTCTTCTTTCGTAAGTAAAATTCAGCCCAAGGGGAAATACGTAAGCCAGGGGAGTGAGACAGCTTTTAAGGAATATAAGTCGTTGTAGTGTTACTGGAAGAAAAGAAATCGGTGAGGTAAAATATAGATGAATTTGGTTTCGGTGTGTTCGTTAACAAAATGATCTAGAAGGACGCTGATGTTACTTCTAATGAACTTACTTTTTTAAAAAAGTAATCAACTAAGGAAATGTTAAATTAGGATTGGCTTTAATCTATTATGTGATGACTCACATATTTGTAGGGGTACATAAAATTAAATTGGGAGAAAGTTATGTTATCTTTAAAGTATAATTGTACCTTTACTAAACATGTTTTTTTTCTCTCTCCCTCTCTCTTTTTAAGGGCGACCATCAACGTTTTTTTTCTCCATTATTCCGTGTCCATGTAAAAATGATTTGTAATATAGCCAAGACAAGATGGAATTTAGAGACTCCAACTTAAGGAGTAGGGCTATTATTATTAATGGCCTTATTTATCATGACCTTATGGCTTTATTATTAGTGCATTTGTTAGCACTGGATCACAATCTGTTGTGTTAGGCATTTTGTACTTAGTTTAATTACATACTCTGTATATTTAATTAATCAATTAGTTAACAGGACCCAGCATTCATTGTACTAGTTTTGAATAACGGACATAATTTTAAATGAAAATACAGGAAGTTTGGTGACGAATCTCTGTTTATGTATACAGAATGTATTTTTACTTTCAAAGGCAGTATAGTTTTATCGTTTTAATTATTAGGCCTGTGTCTAAGGACCGAAGGATTTTTTTGTGTTTTCTTTCTTGAATGTTTTGTTTAAACAAAAGGAAATGAATGAATGTAACTTACTGCTCATGTGTCCATTTTGAGAGTCAAGAACGGGAGCGTGCACAGTGCCGGCCATTTCAAGACATGAGTTTCTGTGGAGTTGCTCGAGAAGGAACCATTTGACATCAAGTATTTAAAGTTGATTTGTGGTTTGATAAGTGACATTGACAAATGTAAAATATTTGTGAATAAGTTTGAATAACCTGCAATGTATGAAAACATCTAGGGGTTTCATCTATAGAACATTCTCATGCTTAAAATCAACTAATGACAAGGTGTTTACTGTAAGAGTGGAGGAAACTATTAGACATGAGTTAAAACCAAAGGAGCTGCCCACAGGATTTTTTTTTAATCAAAAGTTCCTTGCATCAGTTTCCAATAAATGACCCAAAACTGGGGACAATAAATGAGACTTATACAAGGTAGCAGGAACTTTCACCAAGACTTTGGAGCTGGCAAGAGTGATCCAGATGTTACCAAATTGTCTCAATTTATTTAATCTTACTTTTCATCTCCTTTCTGAGGTAAGAGTTACCCCCCACCCCATTATCCACCAATACACTTTTCCAATATTCATGGTGAGGGTGTGTGAAAGCCATACCCTTCGCCTCTCCAGCAGATCCTGAAGCAAGCAAAGTTCTAAGAAGTGCTAGCTTATGCGTACATTGCAGTTAATCCTCACCAGGGAGCAAGGCAAGGAGGGGCTCCTTCTACTCACAGACTTTCTTCATTCGCAGGTACCCCAGTGCGACCCCCACCCTCGTTGGCTCCGAAGGGATGCAGCAGCAATTCATGTTTTGGAGTATTGCAAAGGTTCAAAACATGAAGCGCTGCACCACCCCTTCGCGGGAAAGGTAGAAGGTGGGGGCCAGCAAAGCAGACCCCGTGTGGGTTCTCCTAAAAACCCCAAAGCAGGTAGGTGGGAGGGCAGGGGCTTGGGGTCCATCCTTTCCCTGGGCAGGGCCTTAGTCTAGTGAGGGCCACTCTGCACTGTTCAAGGACCTGGGAGGGGGTGACTGCCAAGCAAGCTGGTCATGCGCTTGGAGGAGGGACAAGGTATCCTGCACTCAGCCCACCACACTCAGTCGTGCCCTAGCAGCGGGAACAGTACTGCAGTGAGTGTTTGGTGCCCTGGAGTATTGTTTCCGCTGCCCGGGTAAGTCTGGGACTTGCACATGGGCACACCCACCCACCAGGTAAGTTTCCGTCGCCTGTAGCATAGGCCCCAATGGGAGAGAGGCCCCAGAACAGCTTCAGACCAGAGCTTTTGTGTTTGTTGTCCGCGAAGCCCTTGCCCCTCTGTGATTATGTGACTGGGTGTGACAGAAACTGTTGTTAGCACCTCATTCCCTGCCCAGGTAAAACTGAAGCGACTGGAAAGCGAGCACTTCCCGACAACCTAGTATAATACCAACCCTAGGACAGCAATGAAGAAAGTCTGCCTTCAGTCGTCAACAACAAAATGGGGAAGGGCTTTCCCCGAAAAGGAATAAGAAGGGGTGCAAAGATAGTCAGGAAGGGTGTCTTGAAGCAATCCCTATTTCTCTCTGCAGTTTCTACCCATAGAGCTTCGCCCCCTGTAGAAAGGACGTTAGAGGTCAGGAAAGATTAAGGGTCCCACAGCTGTGCTGGGGGGGGGCAGCATCGGTGGATCTCCGGCATCAAAAAAACAAACAAACAAAAAAACAACAACCAAAAAAAAAAACATACCTAGAGGCACATGGCCTTGCTGGTGGTGAACCTCAGGTGGCACAGTGAGGAGCAGAGGCCAACAGGAAGCCTCGGAGTGTTTCTAGACTGCTTTTTGTCCCCAAAAGTCACCACACAAGCCTACCCTGACAGTAGGGACTCAAGGACACCCTTGCCCTTAGAAGCTCTGAGAAAACAGCAAGCGCATCAGAGCTGTATATTCCAAGTCCCTTTGTGACCCCCCAAACTCTGCTGTGACTAATGATCATGGCACCTCTGTAGCCCACTCTCATGCCACCTCCACTCCCTTGAGGAGCCCTCTGAGCCCTCAATGAGAAAGGGGGTTCAGAGTCACCTGGGAACTGGAGAAGAGTGTGAATTACCTGAGCAAGGCCTTACTTTTCCTGTGAACATCATTTTATATAACCTAGAGCACCGGCATATTGGAAAATGTAGTGGGAATGGAATCTCTCTGCTTTGTCATCTTAAAAAAATATATAATAAAATACGCATACACACACCCTTCTGGTCTCTATGAGCTACCTTGCAGTGGTTTTCCCCAGGGACTGGGTACAGGGCCCCATAAAATTTACAGTTAGAGGAGGCCTTGTGTGCCTGGGAGTCTAGCTCTAGCCACCGAGTGCCTTTCTCCCAGACTCCCTTGCGCTTGAGCAATGTGTGGGAGGTGGTTTAGGTTCCTTTGGGCCCCCAAGGACCCCCAGGCTCCCAGGAGCACCAAGAGTTCTTGGGACTTCAGCCAATTCCGGTCCACATAACCCCCTCCATTTGTTCAAGCCACGCCCCCAGCTCCTACCCCACCCCGCCCCGTGGCAGGGCCCCTCTGTCCCGGAATCCCCAGGGCAAATGGCTAACAGGTTCAGACTCCCGCGTTCCGCCACATTGGGTTGGAGGAGGGGCACTTTGAGACTCCTTACTCTCCCTCACCAGCTTCCCTTCTCCCTTTCTGCTGTCCAACAGGCTTTTCCCTTTCGCCAGAGGAAGAGCACCGGGGTGCACTGAAGGTGCTCCATCCAAAAGGATCTGGCCCGCGTCATCCGGCTCCTTCCAGCGGGTGCCCGCAGGACTCAGGTGAGATTCAGGCGGATTAGGGGTTTAAAATGGCAGAGAGCAGGGGAGCAAATGATCCGATTTAGGGCCATTGCCTTCCAAAATCTAAGATGTCCTTTGCCCAAGGATGCCAAAACTGAGCTCATCTGCGTAGCGCCTGGCTGCGTGGTGCCCTTTTCTGGTCTGCAATGTTCTTCACACCTTTATTTGCTCAGTTGTGGAGAGCCTAGATTTTCTTCCAAGGGCAAAAATGTGAATAAAGCAATGTTTTAGCCAAACACTTCCATGTCAATTAAGAAGATGGCAATTCGTTCCGGACTATAAATTCTCTTTAACCACTCCCGAAGGTATTCTTTTCAATTGTTTTTTTTTCAAGCATTGCTAAATGCGCATCATAATGCGGGAGACTTGTCTAAAGTGATTCAATTTACAGTCGGCTGATTAATTGATCCTCCATCACCACATTCAAAGAGACACCTCTCCATTGTTTTCTCTTTTTTTTTTTTTTTTTACCCAACACATGTTATTTGTTAGTGAGGAAGCTGTGTGCACGTGGCATTGTATAAAGTTTATTAGGCAGACATGGCTCTTAAAACTATAAAAGGCTGAGCCTGACTCTAACTCTAAACTTCGACATTTCTGTAAGCGGTAGGACATGGCATTCAGGTTATTATGATATACTAGAATGGAACATAATTTTGCAACAATTTTCATAACAAGAATAATTCCAAAGGCATCTTCAGTTAGCAGTACTGGTTTGGTTTTGTTTGTTTGTTTTTTCCAACAAAGGAACACTACATCAACAGTCTTGGGGATGTGGACCCAGAAGACTTATGTTTCAAGAAAGTACAATCATCTTTCAAATGCTGTAATTTAATATGCATTTTACTACAGTAGCTATTGAAAACTACCCAACTAGGGGGTTAAAATATAATCAATCACTAGTGTAATAGTATACATCTTTAAAAAATGTTACTGGTAAGTGTTTTATGATCTGTAAGTCAAAGGATCCGGTCCCACCATTTCATTCTTCCTGCTTTTACCCCCAACCTAGGCTCCCCCCAAATTTGTTCCAGTTGGCATGTAAACTTGTTTTCCCACCAAATGAGTCAGTCATGATGGGAGCACCAATTGATTTGAACAGATGTGTGTCAGTGTTACTTGGAAAAACTAGATGTCAATAACCAGGGCCACAGCAAAAGGCAGTAGGTGTAACTCTGTAAAGCATTTATGCGTGCACACAGACAAGGACAAAAGTAGAATCCTGAACAGGAAAACATTTGGGTATACTCCAGTGCTGGGAGACTAAATAATTGTATGTTGCTTTTGATTTCCATTAACTTGGGCAACTATCCAATTAAACAAAAGCCCAAGAAGGACTCGGCGGTGCACATTATTTTACTGAGTATTCTAAAACACCATAATCTGTCAATCCATCGAGGAAGCGGGAACAACAAGGGACTGGGTTTGCTCCTCGAATCTGGGAGAAAACATGATTCTTCAGGAAGTGAGTTGACAGGCAGCTTTCTCTTGAGACCACGAAGCATGAAAAATACAAATAGATTCAAAAAGTATAGTTGAGGAAGATCAATGAATGTGTATTGATGGAGATTGTGAGGGACCTGAGCTGGGGACTATATCAAGCTGACATTGATTTCTAGAGATCTATTTTCCCATTGGCCAGAAGCACGTCTCATGATCCCGGAAGTTTATATGTTCATCTTTATTTAGACTTATTGCATAACTCTTAAACAAAACACAGTACGTATACACCAGTCATATCAAATATGTATCTCCCTGGCTCAGCACGGCCTGGCCTGACTATGCCCACCCATTAGTATCTGTTCACCTAGCTAGGATCCCCTTGCTTCGTCCTAATATTTCACCCATCTGCTTCCCTTCCTGGCTTCACAATTGATCTCAAGTTCAAAAGGCCTTAGAGCCCAGTGGGGACCTTAAACTACTGACTTCCACTTCCTGTGGTCCCTCAGCCTTAGATCACTCCCCTTAAGCGTCCTCTGAGCAACTGATGGAAACTCAAGAGGGGGCCCTGGCCCCAAGTCAGGGGGCTGGGAATACTGCTTGCTTTGCAGCCTGAATTTCCTGAGGCATTGCCCTGGCTGGGCGTTTGCTGCCCCTCCCCCACCTCCACTCTGTAGCGAGAAAGCCAGCTTTTTGGGCCCTAGAAACAAAATCTTTGCAATCCTCATCTCAGCACTAGCCCGTATTTCCTTTGCTCACCTACTTTCCCACCTGCTGTCCTAGCTGTGTTGTTTGCAACGACCTTGAGATAAGACACCGGGGGATTCTGAAGATGAGGGATGTATGGGAGCCTAGGTACTGAGGCCTCAGCATCCAGACTTCCTTCTGTGCCAGGTAAAGTCCCTACCTGATCATCAGAAACCTACACCACAGTGACTACAACAGAAAAAGGAGGGAACTTCCGTGTTCTAGTGGAAGCGGCCTAGTGCCAAGGCGAGTAAGAGCCTAACTGCTAGACACTTCCCAACTGAGGCCCAAGACTGACCTCAAAATTAAGTAATGACTGTAAGTTACCTCCCCATGCATAAGTCAATGTGCACAGCCTCAAAAACTGTGGAGTGAATTCACTTTAAATCTTTGCTCCTGTCTACAGATTCAACCAAATTAAGAGAGCAAATAGGAGCTAGCCGCAGGGAATCATTCAGCACCGGCCTCAATAGACCCTTTTTAGCCATTACAAATACAGATTGTAAAAACTACCTAAAAACTTAGAAAAATGCCTGAGATAACAAGTTTTTTAAAACCAAGGCCACAGAATCCCACAGTTTATAGTGGCTGATAGTAGGAACAGAAACTGGAGGGGCACTGCCAAACAAAAAGACTTGTTTAACGGTAGAAGTACACCCAAAGCTTTGCTTGTATGTTTGTTTTTGCTTCTTTACAGCTTAGTTGCTGCTTTGTTTTGGGTGTGCTCTTGTTGTTGCTGCTGCATTGTGAAATGTAACTCTCTAAAAGTTTTTAGGGGTCTCGGGAAAAACAGAAATTTGAGGTTCCCCACGCAAGGATCTCAGGCGTCTCGGGGATCATCGTGTCACGAGATACACTGTGCCCTTGTGACAGATTGATAACTGAAAGGTCTGGGAACCACTCGTCTTCCTAGAACAGGCAGGGTGAGTATGACAGGAGCTGAGAGGTCGGGAGGGAAGTGGGCCCCAAGCGAGGAGGGGAGGGCTTACCATGGAGTGGGGGAGGGGAGGAGTTGGCTCTGCGTAGGAGTTTTAATTTGTGTTTCTATTCAGTCCACTGAAGCCTAGGCAGGGTATGTGATTTTATATATAGGCTGGAATATTAAAACACCAAGTGTTTGCTCAAGCAAACAAGAAAAACACCAGCTGCCAGCATTAGAAACTGTAATATATGGAGTCATGGATACCGTGGCCACGAAGAAATTTGCAAGCCACGGAACCAGAAGGTTGCAGAGACTTTGAAAAATGCTCTTTCCATGTGTCTATTACTATTTATTTGTTTGTCTTTGAGACAAGGTCTCATGTAGCCCAGGTTGGACTCAAACTTGTATAGCCAAGGCTCACCTTGAACTCCTTATCCTCTTGATTTCCACTTCCCAAGTGCTGGAATTGTAGGTTATTATATATCTTTCTTTTTGAGATGAGGTCTCATTGATTTGCTCTCACAAAGGCTTTAACTCACTCTGTAGGCCAGGCAGAATTTGAATCTGTAGTTCGTTTGCCTCAGCCTCCTATATCACTGTGATTATAGGCCTCCCTTCCCTTCAGTAATTTTGAGAATAAAATTAGGACTCTCCTGAATGACTGACTAACGATAAAGGGTTGCATAAATAAAAAATGTTTTTCTAAGACATTGGGATGGCTTTCCTTAACTGAAATTGATATTTCTGAAAATATTTTTTGTGTCATAAGGATATGCCACAAACACTGATAAAATGTTTAGTGATAAACATGCAAAATATTTTTTCTGTATTTTCATTTTACATGCATAGGATCAATATGCATAGGATATAAGGCTAAGAGGAAAGATATCAAAATATTATGGTCATCTCTGAGCTGTGCTTTAACATTGAACAAAGATACTGGGGGCTGGGGTTGTGGTTGAGCAATAGAGGAAGGAGACAGGGCAGCCATGATGCTGAGCTGTTTTTGCGATGTGTTCCTAATATGTACTATGAGTATATTGGGGACATTTTGCATTCATGGTTCTGCATCAATCGTATGGGCTAAAGAGACAGTTACCTCCAAGATGTGGCACCACCAGTGACTAAAGAAAGATACTGAACTGTTTTTGCGATGTGTTCCTAATATGTACTGCAATTATATTGGGAACATTTTGCATAAATATTTTTGTATCAATACATAGACACAGGCTGGAAGAAAGAAGCAGCGCATAGTAGGAATAAGATACAGAATTATTTTTGCAGTATATTCCTGAATACATAATATAAGCGTATTGGGAACATGTTGCATACGTAATTTTGTATCACTACATGGGGGAAAGAAACATGACAAACTTTATGAAGAAACACAACGAAACTTTAACAGCACTTATGTATTTATTACAGGTAATATTTGTTTTTCTCTTTATATTTTTAATGGTTTTCCAAAATTTGTATAAACAGAATGTTTCTCTTTTATAGATATAATAAAACTTATTTTATATTAGTACTAGAGTCTACATTGATTTTTTTTTCCTGGGGGAGGGTAGTTGATACAGGGTCTCCCTGTGCAGCCGTGGCTGTCCTGGAACTCACTACATAGACCAGGCTGGACTTGAACTCACAGAGATCCGCCCGCCTCTGCCTCCCAGAATGCTGGGATTAAAGGCCTGTGCCACTATGCCTGGCTTTACATTGACTTTTCTTTTGGTCAGCATGAACCCCTGACCTGTGGGGGGGGGAGGTTTCTGTGTGGGCAGTGGTGGGCCTAGAACACAATTTCCAGCCAGTCTAAGGGAAAACTGCAGGACCTCCATATTCTCTGAACTGCAGACATGTGTTTTGATTTATTCTGGGCAGAGGTGAAACATAGCCTACTTTAAAAAAAAAATACAGAGGCTGGAGGATAGCTCCTCACTAAAGAGGGTGGACCTGCATTCCAGTCCTCAGAGCTCCTGTTCGGTTGCTGTTGAAAGATGGGCTGGGGAGATGAGCCAGTGGTTAAGAACACTTGCTGCCCTTGCTGGGGACTCACACAGCAGCTCACAACCACCTGTAGCTCCAGCTCCAGGGGATCCGGAGCCCTTTAATATCTTCAAGAGTATATAGTGTACATGCATCCATGTGGACAAAAGACTCAAATAGATATTTGTTAAATATAACTTGTATTTGGGTTCTGGGGAGGTGGGCACAGGTAGATCCTTGGGGGCTCTAGCTGATTTGGTGAGCCCTAAGTCCCAGTGATGGTCCTTGTCTAAAAACACAAGGTGGAGCGCTTCTGAAGAATGATAGCCAAGGTTGACCCCTGGCCTCCGTGCACTCACACACATGTACATACATACCCCCACTTACACAAACATGCACACACTAAATGAGCATGGTGGTTGGGTGTGGTAGCTGAAGCCTGGAACCCCAGCACTCAGGAGGTGAGGGTGGAGGTTTGGTGGGAAGTTGGAGCCAAGCCTGGACTATGGGTGAGACCCTCTCTCAAAACACTGTATACACCCAGAGTAACGCTAGTGTCTCCTGGCCAGCGTGCTGGCTCTTAACGAGTCAAGCAGTAGAGAGAGTCGAAAGGCACCCGTTTTCCTTCAGGAGCAGTTCAGGAAGGTGGCACTTGGATGATTGCCCGTGGCCTCAAGACACACCGGCTAGTTTGGGAAATGCCCGAGCCAGGGAAAACCCCTTCCCGAAAGCCCACTTTCGTGGACGTGCTGGCTACATTCCTCTGCCTATTGCCCACATCTGTCTGAACGCTGGGATATAGACTCCATCCGATCTTCCAGTTCAGCCTTCCCTCTTCTTTCCTACTAAGAGAGATGGAGCCATCTGATCACTTAGCAGACCCATGATTGAAGAGGATCTTGGCAGGGGTGGTTCTGGTTTCTTGGGATTTGGTTGCTGTTTTACATTTTTACTTATGTCTGTGGGTGCGTGTGATGGAGGATGTCTGTGTGCTGTGACCCCCTTGTAGAAATCCGAGGACAGCGTGTGGGAGTCAGGTCTCTCCTCCCACCCTGTGGAGTCCCGGGACTGAACTTGGGTCCTCAGCCTTGCCGGCAAGCTCCCTTACCCGCTGAGCCATCTTGCTGCACCCTCCCAAAGATTTTTTTAACGGTCCTCAAATGTGACACTTTAGAAGAGGAGCTGGAGCCCCACTCTGAGCCATTTATAGGCATTCTGGGAAAGCTCTTCCCCAAGAGATAAAGCCCTCTAGCAGAGGCCATATTGTCCATAAAGCAGGGTTGCTGCTGGGGGAGATGCATTCCTCGCAGCGCCTCACGTCCTTCGCTTCCGCTTTACAGCAACCACATGGCCAGACAGACCCTTACAGTGAGTTTTTCGTAAACATTTTACTCTGTCACATCTAGTTAGAGCATCTTTATTGCGCCCCTCACACTGTACCTGGAAAGGAAGACAGGAGATAACCAAGAATTAGGGTGAAGCTGAACCAGAGAGACCTCGGATGCTCAAATCCTCTCCTCAGTGTAGCATGAAAGCAGCGACCAGCAGATCTTGTGACCTTCTTCCAAGCCAGACTCAATCCCCCTGAGAACTTTCTTGCGATCCTGAATGATCAAGGCGACCTCCATCCTAGGCCTTATTCTGATCATTGCTAGGCAAGGATTATGGAAAGGAAGCAAGTGGGTGGGGGGGAACCCTTCCGGAAATGGAAGGACTCACTTCTAGGCCGGAAGATGCAGAGAGAACTCCACCAACTGAAGCCCGGGGCTTCCAGCCTTCTCATTTAGCAGGGGATGAAATAGGAGCCTTCCATTTCTGAATCACAGAATCTCCTAGAATGTGGCAGACAGTATGCCTCCTAGTTGGGAGGAAGCCAAGAGGCTCCGGGTGGGGGTGGTGCAGAAGGGGTGGGGGCTTCCCTTTCTAACAAACCAGTCCTCCCTCATTGCCCAGAAGAGGAAACACAGTTGCAGAGGGAGGAAATAACTCTCGGCGAGGTCATACAAAAAATTGGTTGCTAGCTTGAGCTTTGGTCTTCAGGCCTCTTTCTACTGTTATACACTGGGTCTAAAGGGCAGATGTTGTGACTTTAGAAGACTCAGGGAAGCACGAGGGACTTGAGGAGCACTTTCAAAGGTGGGTAGGGTTGGAAGGGGCTGAGAGAATAAGGGAGTGGATTTTAAGCAGGGGAAAATGACAGAGGCACAGGCAGAGGCAGGAACAGATGGCTTCTGTCACAGGAACAGTCGAGAGCACCTGGAGGAACCTGTCAAGGACAAACCTAGCTTCCAAAGACAAGCTGGGCTAGACCCTGAGGGTTGAACAGTGTCTTGAACAGAAACCCGATGACGTGACTTCCCGGAGTGCAGACTTGATTCAGTGGTGAGAAATTCACAGCAGTTTCTCTGTTTGAAGGAGGGCAAATTTCAAAAACCAAGCTAGGATCTCAAGCATTTCCAACTTTTCTGTTTGTCTTGGGATCCTCCAGGCTGTCCGGGGACTCCCAGGCCAACCTCATCCTGAGGGGAGAATTCATGCACCGGACTCCAGACATTTGGTTTCCCATCAGCTACTGCTGCCAAGACTCTAGCCGCTGGGTCTTCTAATGGTTCAGGGGCTCTTTGCTTTGGTGAACTGCCCCCCCCCCCAATCACAAGACTCTGGGAGAGCTGTCAATCATTGTAAACCCCCAGGCCTCTCACTCGAGTCTTCTAACACCTTTTCCTTTCTCTATTGATTGGCCTCAAACTAGCTCATGTGTCATCAGAGTTTGCTAGGGATTTGTGGTAGAGGGGTTGTTATTAGGGGGTTTTTGAAGCAGGGTTTCACAATGTCATTCTGGGTGGTCTGGAACTCACTCTGTAGATCTGGTTGGCCTCGAGCTCACTGAGGTCCGCCTGCCTCTGCCTCCCAGTGTGGGGAAGGCCCAAATCCCGATGCCTGACCTTGGGTTTGTATTTGTTGGTTAAGTACTGAACCAGAGAGTCTCTCCTAGGCAGGTTTTAAGTGTAGAACTGTATGTAGCAGAGCACTCTCTCACACCCCTGTGGAGTCTTTCCTCAGTTTCCTCTTTTGTAGAGTGAAGATTGGACAAAGTGTTCCATCTCACTCACCACCAATAAGCACCCAGAAAGAGAAATGACACAGAGGACAGGGGGCGTGAGAGAAGGTAGCGATGGGGAGGAAGGGGAGAAGAGAGGTAAGGAAGAGAAGAGAAAGGTAGGGGAAAAAAGAGAGAGATTAGGTCCCCAGACAGAAGTTGTTCTGTGGTCAACTCCACTTGCCTGTCGGTTGCCACAATGTATATTAGACTTCTTTTTAAACTACCGTATTTATTCATTCAACAAACACAATCACCACGCTTTCCTACCCATGAACTAAGCAGGATGGTCTTGTTTAGTTTCTGAGGTCAAGAAAGTTCAGCTGGAGTGTAGACCATCGAGCACTTTCTGAGTGGCAGGCTCTACTATAGGACCGGATAGAGAAGGGAACTGAGGGGTGCCTTGCAGATCCGCTTTCCTGCTACTTAAGGGCTAGATGGAGCAGGGTTGCCTGTCAAACATGGAGGATTTCACACACGTCCAGAAGAACTACTAGACACAATCTCTGCCTGATGATGGTTCAGAAATGCCCTGAGAATTGTCCAGATTTGAACCCATCTTGGTTTGCAAACAGTAATAATCAAAAGACTGCAGAGTTTTGTTTGGGGGATTTGGAACTTTTTTTTTAAGAACTATTTTCTTTTAGGACTGTTTTTGCTCATGTGTAAGCTTATGCACCGTGTGCTTGCTTGGTTCCTGCTGAGATTAGAAGGCGGCAGTGGATCCTGTGGAACCGGAGTTACAGATGGTGGGAGCAGAGCCCTGGTCCTGTGTAAGAGCAACAAGTGCTCTTGACTGTTGAACCATCTCTCCAATCCCTTGGGGTTCTTTTCTTGTTGTTGTTTGCTTGCTTGCTTGCTTGCTTGTGTGTTTTTTTTTTTTTTTTTTGATTTTTCAAGACAGAATTTCTCTGTGTAGTCCTGGATGTCCTGTAACTCACTCTGTAGACCAGGCTGGCCTCAAACTCAGAGAAATCTCCCTGTCTCTGCCTCTAGAGTGCTGGGATTAAAGGCATGAGCCACCACCGACCAGCTTTTTTTATTGTTGGTTGGTTGGTTTGGTTTTTTGTTTGGTTTTGTTTTAAATTACACTTTTTATTCCATTTTATTTACTTTGTGTGCACTCTGGGGAGGGAGTGTGAGTACATGAGTTTGCATATGGCACTTGTAGAGGTCAGAGGACAAATTTTGGAGCTCCAGGAGACAGAACTCAGCTCCTCAGGCTTGGTAGCAAGTACCTTTTACCCTTGACCTAAAAGGCTAGAGTTGACCCTAAAAAGCTGGAGTTTGAGGTACTTTGATTTGCTCAATATTTTGTTGTTTTCTAAATTTTTGCTTTGTTTTGTTTTTGGGTTTTTGTTTGTTTGGTTGGCTTTTGTTTTTTCAAGACAGGGTTTCTCTGTAGCTTTTGGAACCTGTCCTGGAACTAGCTCTTGAAGATCAGGCTGGTCTCGAACTCATGGAGATCCACCTGCCTCCCAAGTGCTGGGATTAAAGGCATGCGCCACCACCGCCCGGCTTATTTGTATTTTTTTAACTATGTATATGTGTATGTCTCTGTGTGGGTGTGTGCATATGAATGCAAGAGTCTGGAGAGGCCAGAGGCATCAGAATCCCCAGGAACTAGACTGTTTACAGGCAGTTGGGAGCCAGTCTGCTCGGTGCTGGGAACTGAGGTCCTGTCCTCTGATAGGGAAGCCTTGTTAACCAATTATCTTTAAGAGGTGGGACCAAGTTAGGGTGTGGCTTTCTGGGATTCTGAGAAAAAAATAGGCGGGGCTGGCGCAAGGCCCAGGTGCGCTCTCTCTGTGGTTCCTTGCTGTACAACTGAGCTTGGACTTTTCATTATGGTTTCGTTGAGTTTTCCCTTTATAACAAATAAAAATATAGTTGTTTATCTTTAAGCTAGCCTGGTTAGTTCCCAAATTGAGTTAGCTTCTACAGTTGGTGCCTGATTCATGGGGCCTCTGGATTTTGTTTTTGTTTTAAAGACAGGGTCTTGATTTGTAATTCAGCCTGGCTTTGAACTGATTATGTAGCCCAGGCTTCCATCCAAAGCAACCTCTGCCTCAGATTTCCTAGTGCTGGAATTACGCACATACTGTGTCGAATCTTCGGTTTTGTTTTCTGGATTTTTGTGGGCTCTTTTGTCCCCACTTTTTTTTTTTTTTTTTGGTTTTTGTTCTGAAATGAACTATCACTGAGTAACCTAGTCAGCCTTAAATTTGTGACCCTCCCACCTCAGCACCCTGAATGCTGGGGTTACAGTTTTGTGTTCCCCATTCCTGGCCCTGATTGGTTGAGCTTTTACAATACCTCATGGGAGGATGGCATAGATGATTCCAGGTCCCTTCGGTAAAAACCAGTTATAAATGAAAATAAGATCCTCCCAGGAAACAGTTTATGCCCAGCCTCCTTGCCCTCTCCTGCTGCCTGCTCATTGCATCCTTTAGTCCAGTTTTTCCCAGCCCGCTCCATCTTCTTGCCTTTGGCCTGAGTGGTGCGATGATCGCCTGGTCACACTGGACACCTCCGCCCTTGCCTGTCTGCACATGAAGTCCATACGCCACTAGCCGTAAAACAATAGCTGAAGGAAATCTGTCCAGTCCTTGCCCCTGTCCGCTCACTGTCTAGGACCCAGTAAAGTACTGCCTTCCACTGAGCACTGTTTCGTCCATCTGTGCCCACCGGGACCTCCTCTGAATGCCTGCCACTTGCCATGTCCAATCATGTGCTACAAGGATGCAAAAGTTTTCGCGTGTGCCCTCTGTCTTCATTAGAGCTATTCACAACTGCCCGAAGGGACCGCTGATGGGTGAAGAAACAAAGCAGCCTCACAATGGAATATTATTATGCCTTCAAAATTGCTAAGAGGGCTCTCCAGCCACTGATAGCTCAGTAGGTAAAGTGCTTGCTGTGCAAGCAGAAGGAATTGTTAAGATCCACAGGGCCCAGCCAGGCCGTGGTGGTGCATGCCTTTAATCCCAGCACTCGGGAGGCAAAGGCATGCGGATCTCTCTGAGTTCGAGGCCAGCCTGGTCTACAAGAGCTAGTTCCAGGACAGGCTCCAAAGCTACAGAGAAATCTTGTCTTGAAAAGCAAAACCAAACAAAAAGATCCACTGGGTCCGTATAAAAAGCAGGACGCTGCTGTGCATGTCTGCAATTCCAGCACCAGGGAGACAAGACAAAGACAGGAAGAGCCCCAGGCTGGCTGGCCAAGCAATCTAGCTGAATAGCTGAGCTCCAGGTTCAGTGAGAGAACTCGTTCCAAATACTGAGTTGAGAGTGAGCGAGGAAGACGTTTTATGTCGGCTTCTGCCCTCACACACATACGCACTCACATAAACACACACACGTATCAACCCCTTCCCATGCCAGACTGCTATGATTTAAGCCAGAACTCATGATGCATGCATTTGGGGAGTCAAGCAGGAAGACTGAGTTCAAGGCCAATTTAAACTATGCAATGAGTCTCTGTCAAAATAAAAGGAAACACACAAACACATGCATGCGTGTGTGCGTGCTCACACACACACAATGGTGCTAGCAAGCTGAGCAATAGAAAGAAGAGAATTAATGACTAAAGAGTATAGAGTTTAGTTGGGGAGGATAAAAACCTGTGAAACTGTATAGTGGATGTCAGTAGCACAGCAATCAAAACATGTTGAACTGTATATTTTAAATAGAATCATGAATATCATGCTATGTGTCTATTGCTATAATTTTTAATTCAAAATCTTCCAGAGATAATGATCATCAAAATTCAGGGACGCAGCTCTGTGGAAGCTCACACCTGTAATCCCAGAATCTGTGAGACAGACAGAGGGATTTCCACAAGTTCCAGAAATGCCTGGACTACGTAGTGAGTTCCAGACCTTCTTGGTCTGCATAGCAAGATTCTATCTCAAAGAACAGTTTGGAGGGCTGGTGAAATGGCCCAGCGGGTAGAGGAATTCATGGCCAAGCCTGTTGACCTGAATTCGATTGCTCTGGAACCTACATGATGAAAAGAGAAAACTGACCCCTCCAAGTTGTCCTCACTCTTCTACATTCTTTCCATGGCACATGCACACTTGTACACTCATACACACACACACACACACACACATACACACACCTGTGTATGCGCACAAACATCTGTACACACATGCATACACACCCGTGTATATACACACACCAACAACAGCTATTATTATTATTATTTATCTAAAAAGTTTCTAGTGTACAGAAATTGCACAGCATGCATGCATCCCTGAATTAGGCACCTTTTATTATCCAAAACTCCAGAACCTTGAACATGACAAGCAAACACCCTACCACTCAGTTACCTCTTCCCCCAACCAACCTATCTTTCTTCCTTTCTTTGTTTTTTCTTTCTTTTGGTCAGGCTTTTGCTCCTTAGCCTGGCTGGCCTCAAGTTCACAGTCCTCTTGCCTCAACGTCCTCATTCTGAAATTATAGGCCTATAGCACGAAGCCAAGCTGTAAATTGCTTTTCTACCCCCTAACAATGACTAATGAGCGGCGTGTTGTTTTTTGTTTCTCCTTCTAGTGTAGCAAAACGTTCCAGGTTCTTCTTGCATGCTTCTTGACCCTGACCTTGAATTAGCCATTTGTCCAAAGAGCCCTGATGCTAGCAGCGGGAAGAATGTTTCAGGGTCACACTCCAGACCTTGCAGATCGTATTTCAAGCTCCGAGCTTGCTTTGTTTTCTGCCTCGAAGTCTCCTCTCTGCTTCCCCTCTTCTGCTCTACTGGCTAAATGCACATTCTGTTTGTTATGCACTACAAGCACCCGAAGAGTGAGGAACTAATGTGGTTTGGCTGCTGTCTCTGCTCATGGTCTCCACCACCGAGAACGGTGACTGGTCCAGAGCCGGTGTGCAGTGACTGAATCCGCAAGATCTATACATTTAAGCTCACAGCTGTCAAAGACGCCGTAATAAAATGAGGTTTTCTGTGGGAGTGCGAGGGCAGACTTTGGAGTGTTCTTATCTCCTGATCCATCTCCCTAGAATCCCTTTACCTTTTAATAGTGGAGCTGTCTTTTCTGTTTTATTTCATTTTATTCACTTTTAAACTCCAATAGAAAAGCTCAAACTTCATAGAAAAGTTACAAAATTGGTACAAAGAATTTTTTTATCCACTTGTTCATTCAGTAAACATATTAGTTATATCATAATCACTTCTGTATGAGTGTCCTTACTCTGAAAACCCCAAGTCCAAAATACAATAAAATCTGAAAGTCTCTGAGCCCTGATATGATGTCACAAGTGAGAAATAACATGTCTTATTTCATGTAACATGTCATAGTCAAAATCGAGGCGAACTAAAAATACTGCTTAAAATACTGCTTAAAGTTACTTGGATGTCATGTATTTACAGCATATGTGACACATAGGGGCTGGAGCTTAGCAGTCACAGAGCCCCAAGTTCTACCCACAGCGCAATTCAGGTGTAGTCCTATACTCCAGTAATCCAAATGCTTGTGAAGTGGAGGCAGGAAGTTCCAGAGTTCAAGGCCATCCTCCACTACGTAGCAATTTTGAGGCCAGCCTGGGGTACGTGACATCCTGTCTAAAAAAAAAAAAAGACAGATGGCTGCAGTGGCCTGCATCTTTAATCCCAGCACTTGAGAAGCAGAGGCAGGTGGTTCTCTGTGATCTGAGGCTAGCCTGGTCTACATAGAGAGTTCTAGAACAGTCAGAGATACATGATAGAGAGACCCTGTCTCAATAGCAACAACAAAACAAAAGACAGACAGACAGATGGAAAGAAGGAAGGAGGAAGAGAAGGAGAGAGAGTGAAAGAAAGAGGAAGAGAGAGAGAAAGAAAGAGAAAAAAGAAAGAAAGAGAGAGGGCCAGGCATTCATGGTGGCGCATGTCTTTAGTCCATATGGCATGTTTGAAGCCCATATGGCTGCCGGTCACATAAACTCATACGCTAGTGGCTGTCTATGGCAAGTGAAACTCAGGGTCCCAACAATGAAAGCAAGCATACATATATGAACATATATATGTTCAGTCGTGTGTGTGTGTGTGTGTGTGTGTGTGTGTGTGTGTGTTTGGTCTTTGTGCAGAGCAACCATACCAAGATGACACAGCGTGCTCTTGTATTACAAGTGTGCATGGTGAAATCATCAATCCAGCAACGGCATGAGTGCTCTCGTGGTCAAGTTTCTGAGGATTCAGAGTTCTTTGGAAGCTGGGTGGTGGCGGCACATGCCTTTAATCCCAGCACTCAGGAGACAGAGGCAGACAGATAACTGTGAGTTCGAGGCCAGCCTGGTCTACAGAGTGAGTTCCAGGACAGACTCCGAAGCTACAGAGAAACCCTGTCTCCAAAAACCAAAAAAAAAAAAGGGGGGGAGGGGGAGTTACTTGATTAATGGGAATCATTCTTTGCATGACACTCACATAAGGGACACTTCTTCATATAGACTGGCTGGATTCTTACATCAGCCTTCTCAGATCTTAGAACGTTTTTCTCTCTTTTCATTTCACATATGTGGGTGTTCCGCCTACACATTTGTCTGTGAAGCATGCACATGCAGTTGCCCAAGGCCAGAAGAACCCTAGGTCCTGTGGAAGAGCAGCCAATGCTCGTAAGCACTGAACCATCTCTCTCCAGCTCCTGAAGATTTTTATTTATTGTTTTGAGACAATGCTGGCTTCAAATTTGCTATGAACAGCCTTGAATTTCCAAGGCTCCTGCTTCTATTTGCCAAGTTCTGGGGTTCTAGGCAACATGACTACACTCCACTTATGAGATGCTGCGTGGGGGTGGAGCCCAGGCCTTCATGCGTGCTAGGCAAGCGGTCCAACTCAGCTGCTGTGTTCCCAGGCTCGCCACCACTTAGAATGAAACGCAACATCTTTTCAGTGTTCAGAGCTCTACTTTCCTTCTTCTTACCCCTCTCGCCCCATCGCCTGCCATTTTCCTCTGTCCCCCATCACACCAGGGCCATATTTGCTTCGGACTCTTCGCTGAAGTGTGGCAGCCAGCACCTCTCTCTTAGGTGTTCTCTGTAATTGCACATAGCCTGCTCCCAAACATCCCAGACTCTGTCTACACCCCAAATATTGTCTCAGACATCTTCTTGACCATGTTACTCAAAACAGCAGCTGCTGCAGTTCCACGAACTTCCCGTGTTTCATTTCTTCAAACCTGACAATATATGCTTAACATGAATCTTGACTTCCTTTTTTGCTTGTCCCCCTACTGATCCCCAATCTCAGTGCTTGCTTCATGGGGGCGTGAAGAACGATCTCCTGTTCCTTGCTGGATCCTCAGGCCTAGCTTACTGCCTGTACACAGTAGGGGCTCACTACTCGCAGAAGGAATGGATGATTGAGCTGGATAGATAGAACAGTATGAATCTTTATTTTAACAGTCGGCCTTGGCGACACACTCAATCCCAGCGTTTCCCAGTACTCGTAGGGTGAAGCCTGGGAAACATAGCCAAAAGATTCTGCCTGGGGATATGGCCTGATTGGCAGAGTGGTTTTGCCTATCACAATAAATTTCTGTATACATTCCCAGTGTCATATGAATTGGACATGGTAGTATATACGTATAATTCCAGTACTTGGGAGATAGAGGCAGGAGATCAAAGACAAAAGTTCAAAGTCATCCTCAGTTCCATAGTGATTTTGAGGCCAGCCTTGGCTATAAGAGATCCTGTCTCAAGAAAACAAATCTCCTAGCTTTTAGCTGCATACTTCAGAGGAAATAGCCCACTTAATCATTTTCTTTTAGGATTTGAGTATGAAAACATATTTATATGAATATTTTGTTAATTAATGTTTTTGTTAATTAATATTTTGCTGGGCTTTGCACATCCTTGGCAGGTATCTTCCAACTAAGCTACAACCTTGCTCTGTCATTAAACATTTCTATTGCCCTTTTGTATCACAGAGAATCTCATATATCAATATAATGGAATTTTGATCAAACTCAGGAACATTTATCCTTAAACATTTTAAGAGGTTATTGTAGTGCCCTCTTAAGGGGTGATTTAGCTTCCTTTCCAATACTATGGCAAAATACCCTGTCAAAACGCAATTTAGGCCGGGCGGTGGTGGCGCACGCCTTTAATCCCAGCACTTGGGAGGCAGAGGCAGGCGGATCTCTGTGAGTTCGAGACCAGCCTGGTCTACAAGAGCTAGTTCCAGGACAGGCTCCAAAACCACAGAGAAACCCTGTCTTGAAAAACCAAAAAAAAAAAAAAAAAAAAAAAACAAACAAAAAAACAAAACAAACAAAAAAAACAACGCAATTTAGTAAGCCAGGTGGTGGTGGCACACACCTTTAATCCCAGCACTCTGAAGGCAGAAGCAGGTGGATCTCTGTGAGTTTGAGGCCAGTCTGGTCTACAGAGCGAGTTCCAGGAAAGACTCCAAAGCTACACAGAGAAACCCTGCCTCGAAAAACAAACAAAAAAAAGCAACTTAGTGGAGAAGGGCACTGTTTTACCTACAGTCCATCATAGCAGTGACGTCATACAGCATCAAGAGCTTGAGCAACATTTTCACATCACACCATAGCCAAGAGGAGAGCTAAATGAACACGCAAATGACCAGTGCTCAGTCAACTTTCTCTACTCTTCTTATGTGGTTTGACTTTTGATGTTCTAGTCAGGGTCTTGCTCTGTTCTCTCGCTGGTTCAGAATTCCATATATAGACTAGGCAGACCTCCAGCTCACAGCTGTCCCCCTGCCTCTGCCTCCTGACTGCTCGGATTAAAGGCATGTGCCACCATTGTTCTCATCTCATTTTAAGGACTTTTATTATCTTGAATTATGTGTAGGTGTGGGTGTCTTCATGTGGACATGAGTGTAGGCACCCACAGACGCCATAGACATTGGATTCCCTGAAGCTATAGTTCTGGGTGGTTGCAAACCACCTGATGTGGGTGCTGGGAACTGAACTTGGAGCCTTCAGAAGGGCAGCAAGTGCTCTTAACCTCTCAGTCATCCTTCCAGTCTTGTGGCTTTCTCTACTCTTCCATACATCAGACAACAGATGAGGGAATGGTGTCAGATACTTTCAGACTGGGACTTCCGTTGTGAATCAAGGCAATCTAGACACTCTCCCACAGACGTGCCCACAGGCCAAGCACTCATTGACACTCTCGTAGTGGATGCTTCTAGATTTCATTAAGTGGATTGGCCATCAGAAGATGCTGTTTCGTAGGATTTTCTCTCCTTGTTCCTATCAAAAGTAAGATACAGTTACAAAGGGCCGCTAAAAAATGAGAAAAGAATTCTGTGTGCTACAAAGTCCAGATCACGTGGACTAGAGCTTAGGAAGAGCGAGCCAGGAACTACGTTTTCTGCAGGGCTACTGGCCCACAGTGGCTGTAGGTAGTACCTGGGTCAAAAGGGCTCTGTCCCCGTGGATAACTTGGCCACATCCAAATGACTTACTTTACTATTTATGTTCTTTGCCTATTTTTCTAAGAAAATTCCTTTGAGTGCATATTTTCAATTTTTGTATATTAAAAAATCTTGTCTATAAAAATATTTCATTTTTCTCTCTGTTTATTTCCATCTTCAAATGAGTTTCTTTCTTTTTTTAGTTGTATTTGTACTTGTAGAAATCTCCCTCTTAACTGATCCGACATTTTTGTTGTTGTTTTTGGTTTCTTGAGACAGGGTTTTTCTGTAGCTTTGGAGCCTGTCCTGGAACTAACTCTGTAGACCAGGCTGGCCTTGAACTCACAGAGATCTGCCTGCCTCTGCCTCCCAATATTAAAGGTGCTGGGATTAAAGGAACGCACCACCACCGCCCGGTGACTGCCCCCACATTTAAGACTTATTTATTTTATCTTGTGCCTACATGTGTACCACACATCTGTCAGCTGCCCATGAAGGCCAAAAACGGGTATCAGATTCTCTAGAACTGGAATTACAGACAGTTGTGAGCCACCATGTGGGTGCTTGGAACTCAAACCGGGTCCTCTGCAAGAGCAATCAGTGCTCTTAACTGCTGAACCATCTCTCTGGCCCTAGTTTTGTGTTTTCTATCATTGAGAAGCAGTTTTTATTGTATACTCAACTCTGTGCTTTGCATTTGGTTCTGGCCATGGATATCATGCTTAGAAAGGTCAAGAATGTAGCTAAGTTGGTGTAGTGCTGGCCTAGCATATATGAAGTCCTGGGTTCGAGCCCCAGCCCCGCATGAAGTAGGTATAGTAGCACATGTCTCTAATCCCAGCCCTTGGGAGATAGTCAAGAGGACTAGAAATCCAGGGTCATCTACTAACTACCAATTTTGAGGCCACCCTGTAAGACATAAGACCATGTCTCAAAATAACAAGAGAAAGTCTTACACCTAGGCTGGAGAGATGGTTCAGTGGTTAAGAGCACTGGCTGCTCTTTCAGAGGACCCAGGTTCAATTCCCAGCACCACATGGCAGCTCACAGCTGCCTGTAATTCCAGTTTCGGGAGATCTGACACCCTCACACACAGGTATACATGCAGGCAAAACATGAATGCATATGAAATAAAAATAAATAAATAATGGTTCAAAGTCTTACCTAATCCAGAGTGATAAAAATTGTTCACCAGTGTTTTCTCTGGGTGGGCACTGGCATGGGTTGATCTTTATCCTTGTCAAACTACCAGCACACCTGTCTGGTGACACTAGACATTTACTGTGCACTTATACCAGGTCCTGTGCCCGTGGAAACGTGAGCCCATGGGAGATATGTGCTAGTGGGAGTCTTGTCCTCGCGAGCGGGATGCATAGAGACGCGGAAGCTGGTTGTTCCTCTAGGGCTGCACAGCTAAGGAAGCCCAGCTCCCCTGATGTCCCAGCCTACACAGGACTGGTGTCAGGACTCAGCCTGGTGCACATGAAGTCTTTGGAAGATGAGGCAGTCAATGGGTTACAAAGGGGTTATAAAACTATTACCGCATGACCTTAGGAAACATCATTTGTTTTGTGTGTGTCTCCATATCACACGTGGAGGTCAGGGAACAAATTGCCAGAGTCAATTCTCTATTTTCTTCCACTCTGTGCGTTCCAGACAGGCAGGCTTAGTGGCAAACTGAACCGTCTTTCCAGCCCCATGAATATGATTTCTTTTTTTTTTTTTCTGTTCTTTTAAGACAGGGTTTCTTTGTGTAGCATCGGTCCTGGAACTAGTGCTGTAGACCAGGCTGGCCCCAAACACACAGAGACCCCCCCTGCTTCTGGGATTGAAGGTGTGAGCCACCAGTGTGCGGCTATCAGCATGATTTCTGATGACTATTTTATTTCGAAAACTTGATATTCCGGTTTAAGTAAACTACTAAACCTTTCTTCTAAAAACACTCTAGCCCCAAACTGTGATCCTTCTATATCAAACTAACTGACTTCCTCCTGCTTTCTCTCTGTACCAGGGAAGAACAAGAAACAGAGAGGAAGGTGGAAACCCAGAGGGGAAAGGGGGGTTCTCAGGAGCAGGAAGACTGTGGGGAACAGAGCAGGGTGGACAAAGGCTCACGTTGTACACAGAGCGCAGAAAGAGCCGCTGCTTGGACTTTCTCTTTAGTCTGCGTTTTTCTAATTCAAAAAGTTCTCTTATTTCTCCAGATCCCCTGTCTAAAGCTGCATACTTGTTTTGCTTTGTTTTTCAGAGACCATCTCTCTATGTGGCCCAAGGTGGACTCAAACTCAACATGTCCAGTTCAAAAATGCGAACTATTTCAAATCAGGGAAAATGTTATCTGGCACGGAAAGCAAACGATAAGGGCTGCTTTCAAGGAGCAGATGGCTGTGGCCAGAGGCTGCCGGTTCTGGGGCAGAAGCCACCCTGGAAAGCAGGTGATAGGAACACACCTGTCAGTTTCCAGGACTCTGACTCAGCAGTTTTTCCTAATGCAAGTTAAACTGTTACCTTTTCACCTAAAATTCAAGTATATCGAAACTATTATATTGAAAACAATATCCGTACATCTATTTACTGTGTAGTGGGCAGTGAACACTTAATAGTGAGCACACAGAAGTTAAAGGACAACTTGCAGCTGTCTGCTTTCTCCTTTTGCTGTGTGGGGCCTGGCGACGGAACCCAGGGCCTTGTGCATGCAAGCACTCTACCAGCTGAGCTACAGAAAGCCTGGCTTCTTTCCATGGGTTCTGGGAACTGGACTTAAGGAAACAATTTATTGGTTGAGCTGTAACTTCCCCAGTCCTCCAAGAGGGTCTGGATTTCAAGGCCGCAGTCAACTATGTAAAGAGTTTGAGAAGATCCCAGGCCACACCAGCCTCTCAAAAACAGAAAGCCCAAAGTCCCCGCTAAAACTGTTTCCATGAATCCCTTCACCTCAACAAGCCCCCAACTCTCCTTTGTCAATACTGGAGACTACACCAGTTATTCTAGTTGTTTCTTCCCCAGAGTTCTCCCCTTCCGCCATTCCTTATCAAATCCTGAAAAAGTCCAGTTGTATTTTTGCTCCATTTGTATTTTGCTCATTTTGTAAACGAGCTTTCGTGGGCCTTCAATTGCCAGTGACTGCTTCAAAAACAGATATGAGGATTAGAAGGGTGGGTTTGTTAGGAGCAAGACAGGTCTCATTCATTCATTCATTCATTCATTCAGTGTTTCTAGTGTGTCTACGTGTATGAGTGTGAGCGTGCTACACAGTACCCGTGTGGAGGTCTGAGAACAACTTTTCAAAATCAATCATTTCCTTCCACCATGTCGGGGTCGGGGATAGAACTCGGGTCATCAGGCCTGGCAGCAAGTGCCTCTACCAGCTGCGCCGTCTCATCAGACCCACAGAAAGGCTTTCAGGAAAAGGAAGGGAGATAGAAATAGAGCAGTACGGGGCGAAAAGTGCTAAAATTCATCACATACATGTAGGAAGCTGTCTCACAATTAAAAAAATCAATTTTAAGACTGGGTGTGTCAGTGCACATCTTTAATCCCAGGACTCAAGAGGCCGAGGAAGGTGGATCTCTAGGTGTTTGAGGCCAGCCTGGCCTACATAGCCAGTTCTAAGCTACAAGATCCAGGCTAGCCAGGACTACATAGTGAGACTGTCAAAATAACTAAACACCATGGTATATATTTTAAAAATACAGGCACGAGCTTCCGTTCTGGCAGTTGACACAGACGTCCGTTTTGAGGAAGCTTGCACTCGGAGTTCTACTAGCAGCCCTTGTGACCATAAAGACAGACGACTACTGATGTTCTTTTTTGCTTTTCCCTTCTCCCTCCTTCCCACTTTTCTTTCCCCTTTCTCTCCCTTCTGTTCCTTTGTCTCCTCTTTCTTAGGACCTTGAACTAGCACACGCTACTGAGCTACACTCTCAGGCCAGGGACAGCCTCTGAGCAGCAGGGACAACGGAAACCATGTGGGTACTTGGCATCACAGTGGAGCAGTGGATCAAACATCTCTGGACTTTGCCCTCAGGTAGCCGATTAGCTCCTGTTCTGAAAGCAGCTTGGAGTTGGGCGGTCTGACTGCTCTGGAGGTTGTTACGATGACCTGACCCACCTGTCATCTGGAGCTTCCTTTTTTATTCCTTTTCACTCTCTATAATGACACCTCCAAAATTAGGGAAATCAACATTTTCTCATACCACCCTGGGTTTTTGTTTTTTTTTTTTTTTTTTTTTTTTTTTTGTAACCTAACATTTTGCTAAGGGAGATCCTATAGCAAAAGCTTGCCCTCTGTTTCCCTCCTGTCTTCCTGGCCAGATCTTTCTCCAAGGCTCCTTCTTAATGTAGCTTCTTCCTGACGGCTTAATTCCCCCCAACTCTAGCTGTGTCTTCCTTTGAATAGCATCCTTCTTCTTTGAGACTGGCTCTTACTTTGTAGCTCTGACTAGTCTGGACCTCACTATATAGACCAAACTAGCCTCAAAATCAAAGATACCTGCCTCTGCCTCTAGACTGCTGGGATCAAAGGTGTATGTCACTGTGGATACTTGACCTTAAGTCTCTCAAGGACAGGGAGAGTATGCTCTTTTCAAGCCCCAAGACAACTAGTACCAAGTTCAAGACACAGGAAGCCCTAAAATTATTATCTACTGAATTTGGTGGCTCCTTTGCTTATGTGGCCTTAGACAAGTGCTTTCTGTGAAGGATTAGCAACTCCACAGTTAAGAAATGGAGGCAGGGAGCAATTGAAGAGAATATTTATTCCCAAGTACCAACCAAAGACCACCTGAGTAGCCACATGAGCTTTCAATACATATATGAATGCTTGCAGAAAGGTGACTTTCGAAGGTTTAGAAAGACCCAGAAAATGTGAGGAGAAAAATATGTAATTAGAGGTGTGATCCCGTAATAAGGTGAATTTAGCAAGCGTGAGGACCTGGGCTCCATCACCAGCAAATGAAAGAAAGAGAGGAAAGAAGGAAGGGGATGGACAGCCGGGAGGAAGGGAGGGATGTAAAATAGAAGAGAAGGAAAGGGAAGGAGGGAAGAGAAGGGAAGAAAGGAGAGAGGGAAGGAGGGTAGGAGGGAGAGAGGGAAGGAGGAAGAAAGAAAGAAGGAGAGAGGGAAGGAGGGAGGGAAGGAGGAAAAAAGAAGGAAGGGAGGGAAGGAGGGAGGGAGGGAGGAAGGAAGGAAGGAAGGAAGGAAGGAAGGAAGGAAGGAAGGAAGGAAGGAAGGAAGGAAGGAAGGAAGGAAATCTGGTAGCATGGTGGCCCAAATGCAATTCCATCACTCATCCTGAAGGTGAAATGTGTTCCAAGTGCAGGCTGGATAGCTAGACTAGCCTAACCAGCAAGCTCCAGATTCAGTAAATAAAGTGAAGGCTTGGATAAATCTCCCAATGACAACTTCTGGCCTCCACATGCACACACATGCATATACCTGCAAACATTAAGCACACCACGTACCGATACAAAGTAAACTTTCTAGGTAGAGGAAGCCATGTGTGGTACAACTGAACCTTTGAATGGGGAGGGGAAAAAAGTCAGGAATGGAAGTTTTGCTGAACAACTATCAAGTTTGAAAGTCACTTTGGCCATGAATTAGAATGAGGAAGCCTGTTACAAACTGCACTCATATGGTATGAAGCAAAAACTTGAAATTTAATTTGACAGTTTATCAGTAACACTTGAGGTTACAAATAATCATTAAAAACCATTTAAAACACATTACTCTTTCAAGTGGCTGGGAGTGTCTATAAAATTCATATTTACAAATGGCAAAGAGCACCCATAATACTTCATGCTAGAAGTTATTTTGTCTGAAGCTGCCCACAAGATCGTAAAATAGGCCAGAAGAAAAAAATCTGAAGAGTACATTGGCAAGAAGGTCTGCAGGCCTTTAAAACTGCTGCCTAGTGCCCCAGGAAGTCAAGAGGCATGCTGTAAGTTCAGCTGGGGCCTCCAAATGCCATGTAAGATGGTCAAGTCATTTCTGATTATTCCCTGAACCCTGCAATCAGCTTCATGCATTTGCTTCGTTGTTAGTGTATTTCTTTCTACAGAAAAGCTGCCTTAAGTGGCAGTGAATTACTCAGGAAGATTCTGGAATAAAATTGCCTCTGTTTAAGTTCCTTATCTGCTACTTACGAGCTACGTGACCTGGGAAAATCGTGCAACCCTCTCTGGACCCGCATTTCTTTATCTCTAAGGTTGGGACGATACAAAAAAGCAAACCCGACTTTCTTATCAGAAGATTTCGAAAGTGCTTAGAGCACTTCTGTTGCCTAACATACACATAATCATGTTAAAAATGTTAGCTATTCTTCATAACCAACAATTAAGGTTTCTTATCCCTCAACCCCCTCAAGTGTTTTCCCTCTGTACATGCGGGTTCCGCATATTTGGGTTCAACCAGACTCAAATGATAAATTTTTGAAAAACAAAATCATCTCCACATTGAACTGTGTTTTGTGTCTCATTCCCTCAACAATACAGGGTAACAGCTATTTCTCCAGCTTTCATGTTGTACTATGTATTGCTGGTAATCTAAAGATGATTTAAAGTATACAAGAGGTGTACCATGACAGACTTACTGAGAAAGTCAATGCAGCCTGCCCCGTCTTGAAGAAACACCCTCAGATCCTTCCCTGAACTTAGTTTTGGAAGCTGCCTCCCAGGTTCTGGAAAGGCATGGGACTTTTGACCTCACCACGCCAATAAGGGCACATCTGCAGGCCATAAAATCATTAGGCTGGGGTCTGGAACTGACCCATGACAGAGCAACCCACTGTGGGAGCAGGGGTGTAGGGAGCAGATTCCATGACAGAAAAACCCACTGTGGGAGCAGGGGTGTAGGGAGCAGACACCATGACAGAAAAACCCACTGTGGGAGCAGGGATGTAGGGAGCAGACACCATGACAGAAAAACCCCACTGTGGAAGCAGGGGTGTAGGGAGCAGAGCCCATGACAGAGCGACCCACTGTGGGAGCAGGGGTGTAGAGAGCAGACCCCATGACAGAGCGACCCGCTGTGGGAGCAGGGGTGTAGGGAGCAGACCCCATGTTGGCTTCCATGGTCTAAAAAACTATCTATACTGTTTCTTTCTCAGCCAAATCTATGCCAGAGTCCAAGCTGCCCCCTGTTGGTGTTAACTATATAAGAACTGCTTGGCCCCAACAATGCTGAGAACAATGAGGAAAATTACTAATGTCATTGATGAAAAGGGATATCGAGGTAGTTAAAGAGGGGACAGGGTTCACCAAGGTGACCCTGCCGTGTGGCAGGGAAGAGTGTTAGAGAGAAGGGGCAGGAGTTACAGGGATCCCGAGGCAAGGAGGAGGCAGGCTCAAGGACTGGTAGAATGGTGGTATGGTGGAAGCAAAGGAGTCCTAAGGGTACGATGGGGATGAACTAGAGACGTGAGCGGGGCTAGTCTGTACATGGCTTTGTAGGCCTCGGGGAAGTTGGTTTTCTGAGGTGCTAAGAAAGTGATGTGATCTGATTTGTATTTTGAAAAGATCATCTTCCTCCCAAAAGTAAAATAAATTGAAAAAATTTTAAAAATAGTAAAACTAAACAAAACTAGAGCTGGTGAGGTGGCTCAGCAGGCAAAGACACTTGCCACCAAGCCTATCAGCCTGGGTTCCATTCCAGGTTGGTGGAAGAGTTCCAACTTCCACAGAGCACCCGAGATGGTCTTCCTCTGTGAAATGTGCTGCACATGAAAATAATGTGTAGAAAGCACTTGCGTAGCATCTGACCATAGCAAACAGTAGCTAGCTGCCGCTGCCACTATTTTCCCTGAAGCCCATGTGCTCTTAAAATGCAAACGAAGTCTTCTCATTGCTGGCATTAAAACCCTCAAGGGCCTTCCCATTGTGGAATGCAGAAACTTCATACTTCTTGCCATAGCTTTCAAGGTCATTCATGGCCCAGCTCTGGCCTTCTTTTCTGGCCTTAGTTCCTACCACTCTTCCCCCCAAGCAACTCCCCATGGTTTGTCACCATCTCATTTTCTTCTGCTTTCTTTCCCCTAAATTTTCCGTTTTCAGCTCAACCATCACCTTTCCTAATCACCCTAATGAAGAGGGCCTGCCTCTCATGTCCACCACAGGCTGTCTTAGGGCTGAGTATAGCTCAGTGGTAGAGGACTTGGTGATGGAGGTGGGTCTTGTATTAATCTGTTGCTTTCATTGGTTAATTAATAAAGAAACTGCCTAGGCCCATTTGATAGGCCAGCCCTTAGGTGGGTGGAGTAAACAGAACAGAATGCTGGAAGAAAGAAGCCGAGTCAGTGAGTCGCCATGATTCTCCCACTCCAGACAGATGCAGGTTAAGATCTTTCCTGGTAAGCCAGCTCATGGTGCTACACAGAATATTAGAAATGGGTTAGATCAATATGTAAGAGCTAGCCAATAAGAGGCTGGAACTAATGGGCCAGGCAGTGTTCAAAAGAATACAGTTTCCGTGTAATTATTTTGGGGCATAAGCCATGCGGGCGGCCGGATGCCGGGGATGCAGCTCTGCCGCAAATATTACAACAGACTTGGCTAGGAAAAGGTCCGGTCTAATATTTTTTGTTGTTATTTTGTTTTGTTTTGTTGAGACAGGGTTTTTTCGTGTAGCCCTAGCTGTCCTGGAACTCGCTCTCGCTCCGTAAACCAGGCTGGCTTCAAACTCACAGAGATCCACCTGTCTCTGCATCCCAAGGGCTGGGATGAAAGGCGTGAGCCACTATGACCCAACTCTCCCAGCCTCATGTGGCAGTAGGTACATGCCTGTAATATCAGTCTGGCCTACGAGACACCTATTGCAAAAATAAAACAAAATAATACAAATGAAATAAAAAGTCTCATTTACTGTTTCTCTTTCCAACTAGAATGAATTTAGCTTGTGTTCTCCAACACATGGGACAGAGAAGACTGTAGAACCTCAAATTCAGGGAAGGACACAACTGACTAACCTTACAAGGTAACACAATGGTAGTTCCGTTAACATCTATGAATCTTCTGCATAGAGAATTAAAACAGTGACCTACCAATACATAGAGATGTGATTCTAGCCATCTGTCACGGAGGACTGCAAAAGCTTTTATATAACAAACCATTCTTGGTTAGCAATATTCCTGAAACAAGTGATTCGATGTTTCTGTTAAAACACACTGACTCCTCACTTGGACCCAACCAAGATAACCAAAAACTGTATAAAAGCCTGGCATCTCTGCCTTCACTTTCTGTCTCTTGTATACTTCAGCTGAAAGGGCAGCGTTAAGTCAGCCTTAACCTTTCCTCGCGTTACCTAGGAATCATGGGACAGAATCTTGGAGGACAGGTGGGAGCAATTATCCATGAGGGCATACCTCTGCAGCTGAGAGATACTTGTAGGAACAAAGGTAACTCCTGCAAGAGAAGAAAGATGACAGGGATAAGGGCTTGGGCTCATCTTGCAAAACCAAAACTGAGACAACTATCAACGTGATCATGCCTTTATCAGGACGGCTTAACTACGCCTCTCTTACTTTCTTTCCTCAGATTGCTCTGTTGCAAGCTAAAACTCATGCTGGTACTCTGGAAGGATTATCTTGGAATCACTGGACACTTTTATTTACCCTTTTCAACATTAAATAAATCTCCTTTTCTGCTTCTCACAAAGACTTGTCTTTTTAATGCATATTGGGGCTGGGTGGCTGAGCCTAACTTGTTGGGGTTGCTAGGGCCCAGGCTTCTGTGACCCTCAAAAAAACTCCATTATAACTCCTAAAATGGATACATGCTTCCCTATGTCCCTCCACAACTTGAGTGAAATTTTGCTTTCTTCATCAGCATAATTTTACAGGACTGCAGTGAAAGTGCAGCCCCAGAGAATTGGGATAGGACAGTTGTGATCATTTGCTCCTATACTAAACAAACATGGAAAAGTACTGTGATCTTTCAAATTTTACTTTTCCTATATCTTAAACTGTTCCCCTAAAAATGGCTGCTGTTCCTCTCAGTAACTCCCCTTTCCTGCCTTACAAACTGTCTATATTTGATCTGAAGAAAGTTGGTTTTTAAAAAATGACATAACGGGGGTGGTGATGTAGGTCAGGAAGTAGACTGTCTAACACGCAGTGCCCTGGGTTCAACTCGTAGCACTACATAAATAGGGTATAATTCCAGAACTTGAGCGGTGAAGGCAAGAGGATCAAAAGTGCAAGGTCGCCCTCAGCAACAGAGTTCAGTTCAAAGCCAACCTAGGCCACAAGAAACCTCTGACTCAACAAAATTACTAGAATTACATACCCTCAAAATTAGGTTTAGCAAATGCAAAGAGGCATTTCTTTCCCAGATGTTAGCTACAGCTCTGGATGAGTTGGGCAATGAGCTAAAACATTATACCAAAAACTGAAACTACTTCATGATGAAATGCAGCAGGTTCAGGCAGGTCTGCTTTAAATCTGGGCTGTCACGGTTTAACAAAACTTCTTTACATTCTTTGCTTTCCAGTAACAATTAATGCTGCTGAAGCATTTGCTATGTGTCCAGTCACTGTTCTGTCTCACCTCCACTGTAGCTAATTAATCCTTCAGATAAGTCCAGCAAAATAGCTCAGCAGGTACTTGCTGCCAAGCCTGATGATCTGAGTTCGAGTCCTGACATCCACACAGTGGAAGATAACCTATTCCCAGAAGTTGTCCTCTGGCCTCCACATACCTTCTATGGCATGAGTATAACCCTCTCAAAAATGTACAAAGAGAGAAAATACAGCACCAACCCCCACTATCAGGTTCTAAAGGTAAGTAATTTGAAGCCAAGTCACTATTAAGGACTAAACAATCTAGCCCAGCATAGGGCCAGAGATCTTGGCTACCTACTCGCTCAACAACCATGTGAGCTCCTTCTATTCTCTAGGCACTGATAAAGTCACCTAATACACACCAGTGAATGACACAGATGGCAGCTCGGCTGTAATCCACATTCTTGGGAGGCAGAGGCAGAAGTGTGGTGAGTTTGAAGCCAGTATGGGTTAAGAGAGCCCTCCTCAGTACAGACAAAAAGCTAGATCAAACTGTTTTGTGAGCTGAGCATGGTGGCACACCCCCTTAACTCAAGCACTAGGGAAGCAGAGATAGATGGATCTCTGGGAGTTCTCGTCTAAAAGTGGTTTGCCTCCTATGGAACTTAATTCTAGCAGGGGGTTGGACAAACAGTAAAATATGAACACAAATGTAAATTATGGGGCATGTTATTCACTTGCATCACTTCAAACTGCCAATATGGATGTGTTGTTTTACCTACAAAAACGGTCATCTCGCATGGCTCAACCAACAGAGGTGATAGTGCAACATAAAGGAGAGTAAGAAGGCTCAGCTGAGGAGGGTGGGTGTGGAGTAGCCACAAGGGGTGACACCTGAGGGAGGAAAGGGCTCAGCAGTTATTCTTGACACTGCAACTGCAAATGGCAACACCAGGCTATGAAGAACGAATGAGAAAACAGAAATGAAATGTTTTTAATAAACTAGGAAGTTCTAGGACTGTGGCATTTTTTTTTACTTAGTTACATTTGTTTTATCAGCTTAGTAGGTGCATGCAGCCACACTTGTGATGGTGGGAGGACAACCTGCAGGCGTCCTCTCTTTCCACCATGCAGGTGGTCCTGCAAGCCTTTTACCTGCTGATCCATCCCACCAGTTTGATGGCAGCAAGTTCTTACTTGGTATTTAAAGCTCCCTACTTCATATCTCACTACAGCAGAAAAGCAAATAGCACTTGGGGCTTAAGATATTTCTTTTACTCCCAAAAATCAAAACAATGTTTTATTGTTATTGTTCTTTGGTTAATAAAGCTTTATCTACACAAAGAAGGTAACAGGACATGTCTGAAAACAAACTTGTAGGTCAAATTGCAGTCTGAACAACCTCTCAGAAATCCAACAGCCGTATTCTTTTAGCAGAGGAAAGTGTAGTAAATAGTACTGAATGTCTGTAATTTACCATCTCAAGTAGGTAGGAGCTTCCCTAAATCTACCAAACCATTCTACCAGATAACCATTACTTGCAATATTCAGTGAGGATTACAGTTACATTAGCTACTAAAACTTAAGGAAAAGGTAACCAATGGAAAACTGTATCAAGTTAACTTATAGGGAAATGATAGGCACGTAGAGTTCTATAAGAGACAGACCTTAGTTTAAGAACTTTTACATTAAAGAACTCAAAAAGCGGTAATTTTTTAGAATTTATTTATTTATTTGCATCTAAAAGAAACTGTTGACAACGATTCACTAAACTAATCCAAGTGAAAATACAGTCAACACTTCTGAAACATACGTTTATTCCACTGAGCAAAACTTCTTAGATGGTTACTGACATGAAACTGAGTGCTTCAGACTGTTCTAAACACATGGTGGTATAGTTAACAATATTCAATCACATCTTTCTTTCCTGAATATATAAAAACTAAAATACCAATTAAAAAACTAATATATCTTCTCTTTAAATGCTTCTTACACATACAATCTCAGTCCCATTTAATAGTGGTAATTTAAGAGATTTATTTTGTTCACAAGGTAAGTGACAATCTACCAAAGAGAACCAATAGTTGGCCTATAGGTTCATAGTGCAAATAAAACTTCAAGAATGCAGCAACTGACATTTCTAAAAATAAAAAAAAACATAAAATTCTTATAAGGTTCATGCAAAAAGTTTTCCTAAGCAGATAGCCGCAGAACTAGAATGCTTGCTAATTTGACTGGCAACATCAATGGGATTCCTATGTTTTGCAGATTTCGACTTGAACTCTTGTCTTAGGCTTTGTATTTGGCTTTTCCAGTTTCACTAATGACACAAACATGCTATAAAATAAAAGAAATTCATATTAGAAAAATGTATTCTGGAGAGGCAAGAACAGCATTAGAGAATACTACTACATTGTCTGGGTTCCTACCAAACAAGGTAATTTGGAACAGTAACTTGAAGAAAACACATTTTGAAAACAAAGCAGAAATATGTTCCATTAGTGTGATTTTTTTCTTTCTTACTATATAACTTTGAAAAACATATAAAGCTGAGCATTGAAGGCATATCAAAATGGGGCCAGTGTAGCCAGGTGGTGGCGCATGCCTTTAATCCCAGCACTGAAGAGGCAGAGGCAGGTGGATCTCTGTGAGTTTGAGGCCAGTCTGATCTACAGAGGGAGTTCCAGGACAGTAAGAGCCATACAGAGAAACCCTGTCTCAAAGAACCCCTCCCCCCAAAATAGGGTTCAGGGTAAGTAATTTTAAAAAGATTAAATAAAACCCGCATTTTAGATAATGCTAACCATGTAGTCTTAACTATTCCTGGACCATGTTCATAAACTCACCTAAGGGACTCTTACCTCCAGAGTGGGAAGCAGGTATCTAAAGTAGAGTCAATTACAAGATTTAAATAGAATTGTTATTTCTCACTTATGACCATCTTTATCGTGTAACAGTGAGACAGTTAGTGTATATTAAAGCTGTTCAGCTATTTCAGCCAGCAAGAAGTGTCACCCTAACCTGGCCACATTTCTGTTCTAAGGACGTCTGCACTTGACTACAGCTGTGACTAATGGGAACCAGCAGTCTGGTCAAATTACAAGATGCTGGGAGTAAACAATTCTTCCCTTTCCTAAATTTTTATGTGGGTTTTTGAAAAATGAGAGTGAGTAAAAAAAAGAAGCATTACTTACATTCAAATCCCTGAAGTACTCATTATAGTCAAGGGCATATCCAACAACAAACTTGTCAGGAATTTCAAATCCAACAACTGTAAAGAATCACAGTTTACTATTTAGATACGGAAAATAGCACTTTAAAATCTAATACTTGAAAACATGCCTTCTTTACACATGTTCTCTAAAGTAACTCTGAGACATTTCACAGTCAATTTTTCAGTTATAAGATGGAAAAATGACTGACCAAAGAGCATCTACTTACAGTCTGGCCTATACCCAACACTTCGAGAGGTCCTTTTCACCAGCAAGCTGTTAATTACAAATATTACATGTGAGATATGGAAAGACAACAGAGCATTACAAAAGAAAACAGTGTTCTTAAGTAGTACCGCCTACATTTAGAATATGGTTAGCTTTGCATACTCATAGGAAGACAGAAATGGAGAGTTCACACGAAAGACAAGGACCTGACTGATCTCTACCTGGAAACTGGCAAGATGTTTCTAAGAGCAGAATACTAACACTCACTTGTCTGTTGAAACACAGCTACTGAGGAGGATGAATGGGCGGGGGTGCCAATAAGCAAAGATGAAAAGATAAGGGATCCAGATCCAGAATCCTTGAAATATAACCCCTAAACTTTAAAGGGCATGGGTAAGAAATGCTCTTTCATCAAGACTTTTAATAACTGGCTCAGAAACGGGAACTTTAGGCTGCGAAACAAATGCGTTTAAAAAACCTTTTATCCCCCCCAGTGGAGACTGAACCCAGAGACTTGATTATCAAACCAAGACACAGACACTGATGAACTAAGTGACTGCGTGCAGATTTCACCAATTTTATATAAATTCATCTCTTTCTGTGTAGTTCAGGCAATTTTAATCACACGTGAATTTATCTAATCACCACCATAATCAAGATACTTTGAATCATGCAAAACTCCCTCCTATATTCCCTTAACCCCTGGCAACCCCAAATCTGTTCTCATCTGTATGACTCTGCCATTTCAAAGTAGGTTACATAAGTAGAATCATACAGTTTTATTTCTTTGCTTCTGGGGGGTGTCTTATTATAATACCCTTGAAAAATAGGGGATTTTAGGTATGTCGAAACAGGGGCAGGTAAGCAAGCAGTTTAAACAGAGCAAAACGCCTGCTTTATGTACTGCTTAAAGTGTATAGCTCCAGTAAGAGTCATCTGGACTGTTGTCTCTCAATAGTTCCTCTTTACTGCTGATTTGATGGTATAGGTGTACTACAGTTTTATTAAAGTTTTGTTGCTTCTAATTCTGGGCTATCACAAATGATGTTATGAACATTCTATGTACAAATTTGAGTAGGGTAGTACGAGACAGGCATGAAAGCTCAGGCTGCGTGTCTCAAATTCAATGTGATTCTCCTGCCTCCACTTTCCAAATGCTGGGATCACAGGGGTGAACCACCATACCTGGCTATCAACATGTATCTTCCCTTCTCAGGGATAAGCACTCAGCACAAACTGTAAGGCCTTCTAGTAGTTATGTGTGCAGGTTTTTTCTTTCTTTCTTTCTTTCTTTCTTTCTTTCTTTCTTTCTTTCTTTCTTTCTTCCTTCCTTCCTTCCTTCCTTCCTTCCTTCCTTCCTTCCTTTCTTTCCTTTCCTTTCCTTTCCTTTTTCTTCTTCCTTTTTTTTTTTGGTTTTTCAAAACAGGGTTTCTCTGTACTGTAGCTTTGGAGACCATCCTGGAGCCAGCTCTTATAGCCTAGGCTGGCCTTGAACTCACTGAGATCCACCTGCCTCTGCCTCCCGAGTGCTGGGATTAAAGGCGTGCGCCACTACCAGCCAGCACGTGTACAGTTTTTAAAGAAACTTTTCTAGAGTGGCCATACTATCTTATATTCATATCACATAACAACTTTCTAATTTTTATTTTGGGAAAAAACAAAGACAACTACATTATCCAAAAAAATTACCTAAGTTTTGTTGCTTCTAATTCTGGGCTATCACAAATGATGTTATGAACATTCTATGTACAAATTTGAGTAGGGTAGTACGAGACAGGCATGAAAGCTCAGGCTGCGTGTCTCAAATTCTAAGTATTCTCTGAGCACATCTCACCTCCAGCAAAACAAAAACTCACTGAGGTTCATTTCCACCATCTATCAGAAAAGTTCATGAACATAAACTCCTTAATAGGCTTTATTAGAATTATAGAGACTCAAAGACTTTACTCAGATAATTTGATCCTTTAAAAAGACTTTGTAAAAGCCAGCTACTTGGTCACCAGAGATGGCTCAGTGGATAAGACTATTGTTGCTAAGTCTGCCAACTGTATCCCACCACCACCCAGGACTAACAAGGTAGAGAGAATCAACTCCCCCAGGCTGTTCTCTGACCTACACAAGTACATGTGCCACATGCCCACATCTCTGCCACAATAAGTAAGTGTAATTAAAAAATTTTAAGAAACAATCAATCAGGGGAAAAAAGAAAAAAGACATGAACTTTCTTCTACACAAAAACCACAGATTAGTCCAAGATTTTTTAAATCAAAATGAAATTGTAAAAGTAAAAACAAAGCAAAATGTAACAGCAACAAAATAAAAATGATGTTACTTTTAGCAACAACAAAATCTAACTTAAAATAACAGAAGCATCAACTGAGCAGGTTCCCTGTATTCAAATCATCTCCCTACAGCTTATTAGCTTTGTGTCTGTGGGCAATTCCCAATGCTTCAACATTCTCGTCTGTAAAGTGGAGATAACAAGTGCTATAGGATCAAATTATAACTAAGGATAAAAACAGAAAGAACTATAAAAGCAAAAGTCAAACATCCAGGTATATAGCAAGGAAGATGTGGTACTGCTTCAGAAAAAGAAGTAGGCATTGTAAAATTTCAATGACACAAAACAGGATGCCTTATCCATCACTCGACTCCAGGAGATCCAGATGTTCAGGGCCCACCCCTTGTGGGTATCACCTTTGGTATCAGTGGTTTCCATTTCACAAGGTGACTCTAGATCCTCTCATGCTACTCAGCACAAGTTTGACATAAATAACATGCTGCAAACCAATTGTTACTTGACTCTACATATGTGTGAGAGTTCTGTATCTAAAAACTGTGTATCAAGTTGGTCTGCAAGCCACAGGCACCCGAGTTTGCCTCTTTAGTATTCACCTGAAAAGCTGGCCATGGCTGTATGTGCTTGTGACCCCAGAGCTGTGAAGTTAGAGATAGATTCAAAAGCTCACCCACCGAACAACCTGCATTGCTAAACTTTGAACTTACAGCTCAGCTAGAGACCCTGTCTCAGGCAACAGAGGAAGATATCCAGTCCTGCTCTGGACTTTACATATGTGCATGTGTGTACTCACCTATATACTGCACATAACACACATACTCTCTAACTATACTAAAAACATAAATATTTCCCTACATGATTCAGCATAATTATTTATATGACATTAACACTGTAACATGTATTAAAGTATATGGGAAAATATGCATAGGTTCTGTGCACACACTCTTGACATTCAAAAATTAAATTACATTTACTTATTTGTATGTGGGTTGGGGTCATGTGTCGTGGTATACACATGGATGTCAGAGGGAAAGTTTTAGGAGTCAGTTCTCTCCTTTCACCATGTGGGTCCTATGGTTTGAACTCAGGTTATCAGACTTGGTAGTAGTTGACTTCACCCACTGAGCCATCTCACCAGTCCTGACATTTTTCTCATGAAGGACTTGAATATCTAGGGAGCTTAGTGTCTGTGGTGTGTGGTGGTTCTGAATCCAAGGCCTTGACTATAATGAAGGGCTTTTTTTCCTTTTTTTTTTTTTTTTTTTGGGTTTTTCGAGACAGGGTTTCTCTGTGGTTTTGGAGCCTGTCCTGGAACTAGCTCTTGTAGACCAGGCTGGTCTCGAACTCACAGAGATCCACCTGCCTCTGCCTCCCGAGTGCTGGGATTAAAGGCATGCGCCACCATCGCCCGGCTAATGAAGGGCTTTATTAACACACAATAAAATTACAAAGGATGCTATCTAAGTTTTAAGATCACATTACTTTTTAATAATAAAATGAGAGCTGAAAGCATTTCTCCTTACAAAGAAGCAACTACTTAGTGCTCTAAATGAAGAAAACATTCTACTTTAAAATGTCATACATACCTTGCGACCTTAACCATTTTGGGGTTGTACTGCTTGACCAAGGAAAGCAAAGTCTGCATTGTTTTACCAGTGTCAATTATATCCTTTCAAAAAGAAAAGAGACAATTAATGATAAATAAAACCAGCACAATTTTAAAATCAGTCATTATACAAACACAAAATATTAGAGCTCCAATGTTCTGTTATTCCATGGCACAATGGCATCATTTTTTCAGCACATACAAAAAAAAACCTAACAATTCACACACAGAGATAGTTTGGAAGTTGTAACCCATCTGGCTCGCAGCACGTAGTGGGAATGTTAGTCCGAGAACTAGATTGCACAGGTGTAGCAAGGTAAAAAACAATGACTTAAAATAGTTACACAGCACACATACACAAATATTTCTGTTGTTTTTCACACAGGGTCTAGTCTAGCTATATGGCTCATGTTGGTGGCCTTAAACTCAAGATCCTCCTGCTTTAGACTCCTGATAGCAAGGATGACAGGCATAAACCACCATGTATAATTCTGTAAAAGTATATTGAATTTTTTTCTTTGTAATTTCAAGATAGGGACTCTTTCATCCAAAATTCTGATACTGGGAGAAAAGGTGTTTTGTATTATGTTTTAAGGCATCCAAATTACTAAGTTTTACTATATAAAATGACTTTATCAGGGGTAAAACACCTGTTTAAGATCTGCAGAGCCACAGATCTTGAGTACTATTAAAAAAAACAGTATCAGAAAACAAATAAAAATCCATAAAGCAATGTGAACCACAAGAAATATCAGGGTTAGAGACTTGCGAAAATGAATATTCTATGGTATGGCGGGCAGAATATTGATGGGCACCAAAATTACTGCCCCCTGGAGTACACACTGGAAGAACTTTTCCCTCTTAGAGGTGATCGGGATCCATGAATGTAACAAGATATAGAATAATTTCAGCAGGCCAAAAAGAGAATTCTCCTGCTGATTTCGAAGAAGTGAGCTGTCATGCTAGGAGAAGTCTATGTAGTAGAACATGAGGGATGAACTTGTAGATGAGAGCCATCATTGGCCATTAGTCAGGGAGAAAACTGTCCCTCATTTGGACATTCACACAAGAAACTTATGGAACTATATAATCCTGAGTATATTTTTATTTGTGCAGTGTGTGTGTACACACCTGCTATGGTTCAAAACCAGCTTGGTCTACATAGCTAGTTTCAGGACAGCCAGGGCTACATAGTGAGACCCTACCTTAAAAAAATAAGAAAATAAGTGAAAGAAGCCAGACATAAAGTGCAATTACTATGTAATTCCATTTATATGTTAAGTCCTCAATAGACAAATCTTAGAAAGTGGAGATGGTAAAGGAAGAAATAAGAAATGAAGGCTAAGGGGACTGATTTCCTCTGTAGGGAAATGAAGATGTTTTTATAGCGTTACTTAAAAAAATAAGTAAGGGCCACTAAGATGGCTTGGTGGGGAAAGTCATTTGCCATGTAAGTCTAGTGACCTAAATTCAACCCCCAGTTTCCACGTAAAAGGTAGAAGGAGAGAACCTATTAAACACAGTTGTCTTCTGACCTCCATGAGCATAATGTGGCACATTCACCCATGCAAACTTTTTTTTCAAGATAAGGGTATTCTGTGTAGGTTTCTCTGCCTTGGAACTCAATTTGTAGTCCAGGCTGGCCTTGAACTCATGGAGATCCGCCTGCCTGCCTCTGCCTTCCAAGTGCTGGGATTAAAGACTTGTGCCATTACCACTTGGCAACAAACTTTTGCTGTTGTTTTGTTTTTATTTTCTTGGTTTTGGTTTTTCGAGACAGGGTTTCTCTGTGTAACAGCCCCAGCTGTCCTGGAACTAGCTCTAATAGACCAAGCAGGCCTCGAACTCACAGAAATCCATCTGCCTCTGTCTCCTAAGTGCTGGGAATTAAAGGTATGTACCACCACCGCGTGGCAACAAACATTTTTCATTAAAGAAAAGCCAAAAGTGGTGGATAAGTACAAGGAAACAATGTTTTCTGACACAGTATAGCAATTAGTTGTACTTATCACAGTTGAGAAAGCATATACAAAACCTGTGCAGGGTCAGGCCAGACAAAATCACAGTGTGGAGAGAGGAGGTGGGCATCATGTCTTGCCTTCAGTGAAAGAACTATTAGCAACTGATAGCTGCTGTGAGAGGAGAGTCAGTTTTCTTTAAGGACATGGCTCCTGGTGGGTTGACCACTCTCTGGTGAAGGCCACACATCCAAGAGCAGCACTAACTGTACTGTTGGATTTTTTAAAAAGACACAAAAAGTTGGGTAGATAGGGAAGGGAGGACATCTGGGAGGAGTGGGAAGAGGGAGTGAACATAATCAAAATGCACTGCACTAAATTCTCAAAGAACTAAATAAGAGAAAAAATTTAGAAAAGAAATACTAATTGAACAATGGTAGTATACACCTGTAATTCTATCATCTGAGCAGCATGAGTCCAAAGTCAGCACAGGTTGCACAATGGGTTAAAAGCCAGCTTGGAGGCCAAGTATGGTGGCACACAACTGTAGCATTTAGATGGCAGAGGCCGGTCATCCTGGTCCACGCTGTGAGACCCAGTCCAGATGAGGCTACACTAAGACCTAGTGTCATAAAAGAAAAAAAGCCATCTTGAACTGTACAAGATCCTGCTGAAGGAAAGAAGGAAAGATGAAGGAAGGATAGAGGGAAGGAGGGAGCAGAGATGGAATAAGGGAAAGAGAGGGAGGGAAGGGATGAAGATGATGGTAGATGCCTATAATCCCAGCACCTGACTTGGGAGGTGCAGGCAGGCAGATAGGAGTTAAGAGTCTAGCCTGGGCTATTTAGCTACCTCTTTTTCAAACAAACAAAAAACAAAACAAAGAACTGAGGGTGAAGCCTAGTGGTAGAACATTTGCTTAGCATCCTCTGGGTTTGATTCCTAGCACCACACGTAAAAACAAAGAAATAAAATTTCCTTTGTTAAAAAACAAAATACATGCTGGAGAGGTGGTTCAGTGGTTAAGTATACTAGCTGTGTAATCATGAGGACTGGAGTTTGGATCTCAGTACTCACATAAAAACCAGGCATCTTGCTCCCAGATGCAACCCAGGTCTGAGAAGGCAAGAGGTGGGAGGATTGCTGGAGTTTTCTGGCTTCTAGCATATGTAAGAAAATGCGAGCCCCAGATTCAGAGAGAGACCCTGTCTCAAATGAATAGACAGTGCAACAGAAAGGGCACACATCCTCTCTGGTCTCTGTATCTGTGCACAGGCATGCATACTTGCACATACATGCATATACACTCAAGACATACAAAACACATGCACAAAAATAAGTATTACAAAAAGTAGAAAGAAACAAAGAGTTTACAAAAATGAATAAGCAACTAGGGGCAGAAAAATTATAGAAAAATGTTCTGGAAAATGTAGAAAGTATAAAGAAAATGAAAAATAATGGAAACAAGGTTGGTTATGTATTCTGAAACCACATGGGAAAACCTATTAAAATGTTTACTGAAGAATTGAGAATTAGCGTCAAGGTAAAAGGATGATCACCAACAGGTATACAGAGTTCAGTAAGGCAGACAGATATGAAATAGGGAGGCCACAAAAAATAAAGGGGTATGTGTGTAGGCTGTTAGACAATGATAAGTAAAAAAGTTTTGAAAGGGCCGGGCGGTGGTGGCGCACGCCTTTAATCCCAGCACTTTGGAGGCAGAGGCAGGCGGATCTCTGTGAGTTCGAGACCAGCCTGGTCTACAAGAGCTAGTTCCAGGACAGGCTCCAAAACCACAGAGAAACCCTGTCTCGAAAAACCAAAAAAAAAAAAAAAAAAAAAAAAAAGTTTTGAAAGGGATAGGAAGCTGACATGGAAATGTAAGATTTTATGTAGGATAGGCAAAGAAGGTCTTAATAAGAAAGTGACTGCTGAGTAAAACGATGGTTCTTAAAGCTTAGCATACATCAGAATCAGCTCAAGGTTTTCTCAAGAAAAGCTCGCTGGTTTTCATCAGTATGTTTTTGGCTGATGCTTTTGGTTTTTAGGGAACACACTGAAAAGCAATGGGTTTCAGAAAGTGATGGTTTGAGTCTTCACTCACTGCCTGGTAACTTGGCAATCTGTTTACCCTTCCTGTGCTTGTTTCTACATCATTTACAGTAGTTAACTGGCAAAGTGAGCACTGGATAAACTTTACTGATACTATATACAAAATACTCAAGGACATAATAGCAAACAGAAAATAACACATGAACTATAAATATTTTATAAGAATATTTGATACTCATATTATTTAAGATGAAATAAGAATCTTATGTTTCATAAAATAATATGTAGGATAGTAAATCACATATATACACATACCCCTCTATATAGTTATAGCTACTTTTAAAAGAAAAAAATCAAAACCAATAGAAAGTGTGTAACTTTTTCATGAGTAGCAAATAACATCACTTATCCTTTTTGTTTGTGCTTTTGTTGTTATTTTGCTGTTTTTAAAAACAAGGACTCTCTGGTTTCAAACTTATTATGTAACCCAGGCTAACCTAAGCAGAATTCAAGAGCCTCCAGAGTATGTGCGATTCCAGGCATGTCATACTGTACATGACTTCTCTTTGTCTTTAGAAAACACAAGTCCCAGCCGGGCGGTGGTGGCGCACGCCTTTAATCCCAGCACTCAGGAGGCAGAGACAGGCGGATCTCTGTGAGTTCGAGGCCAGCCTGGTCTACAAGAGCTAGTTCCAGGACAGGAACCAAAAGCTATGAAAAAACCCTGTCTTGAAAAATCCAAAAAAAAAAAAAAAAAACAACAACAACAAGAAAAGAAAACACAAGTCCTCCATTAAAACAAAAAGATTTTTATCCCTGGCTTACCTTTATTATAATACATGCTAATTTAGAAAATTTTAAACAGTATATTAAAAGTAAATGCAGAACTTACTTCAACAATCAAGACATTCTAGAAGAAAAAGAGAAATGAAAGTTAGTATATGAAGATATATTTTCCAATTATCAGTGAAATCATATAACAAACTCTAAGAAATTACCCAAACTCTTGTTTATAATTGTTTGATTATACTGAATCCTACTTGAAACAAGTGTGCTAGAACTTAGATGTCCTTAATATTAAATCTTTCATAAAGAATTATTTGACCCATATGTTCATTTTTTATATAAAAAAAGCTTTTAATCCTTAACAAAAGATCTTTGACAACTTGTGAAATTTCTCTGGATCTCAGTGTCCCACATGTAAACTGAGAAACCTGAACCAGCTGGCCTTTTATGTATCTTGACTCTAATATTCCAAGAACTGCAATCTGTACAAATGCCTCCCAAAATCAGGTATTTAACATAACTGAAAATGCAATTAGCATTTTATTTTCACATCAAGCTAAAACTAGAATGGTTGCACACATATCTGAGGGACTACACTAAGGAAAAATACCAACATAAACCCCTAAACCCATTCCAATGGGCCTAGAACTAATTATGTAGTCAACTCTGGCCTCAAACTGTGTTTCTTACACTATGCTAAGATTTATTTGAATAGCTACATTGTTTTAAATCAGCATATTAATGTATTTTCAGTTTACTTAGAATTTATATAGACCTCATAATAAAAACATAGTTATGTTATTCTTTCCTTTTATTCTGTAGCCCAGGCTGGCCTAGAACTCATTATGTAGCCAACTCTGGCCTCAAACTGGCAGCAACATTCCTGTTTTAGTCTACTGAATGTTAGTCTACTGGGTCCTCACTCACGCCACTTTCTGTGTTTATGCTAGTTGAAAGAACAAGGCAGCATTTCACATGCCTACAATATTCACTGCACAGATTTATTCTATACTGTTCATCTATAGCACTCAATGCACTCTGTCAAACAACCATAACATTAGAATTTTAATGTCCTCTATATTATTCTAAGCCAGTGGTTATCAAGGTAGAATATATAGATAGCATCTACTGGGTTTCATGAAAATTTGACCTTTTCACCTTGTGGTGGTTTGAATGAGAATGCCCCACATAGGCGCTTACTTTTGAATGTTTCGTCCCTAGCTGCTGGAACTGCTTTGGGAAAGATTAATCAGTGTGGCCTTGTTGGCGGGTATATGTCACTGGGAGTGGGTCCTGATGTTTCAAAAGTCCATGCCAGTCCGTCTTTAGTATTCTCTGCATCCAATTTGCAGATAAAATACAAGCTCTCAGTTATTGCTCCAGTGTTATGCTGTCAGCATGTCACCATGTTCCCACCCCACGCCCAGGATGCTCATAGACACACCCTCTGAAACTGTAACCATGCTCCCAATTAAATGTTTTCTTTTATAAGTTGCCTTGGTCATGGTGGGTCTTCCAAGCAATAGAAAAGTAACTACAGACATACTTCATCTTATTTAACCTACAGTGTTAAGTACTTTACAACATAAATTACTACCTAAACTCATACATAATTTACAAATACATATGCTGTGGGTAAATCCTTGAAAAACTGTTTTGTGACTGGGTAGGAAAATCAAAGTTTGGAGAATCATAGCTTATGTATTAAAAGTAAATTGTAACCAAGAAAAACTTCTAATATGTCCATGTTTCAAAGTAGTTTATCATAGAAGGCAGTATCTCACAGTCCTGCATGAGTCTAAGAATAGAATCAAGCAAGGTTAACCCAGAACTTCGGGAAAGCAATTCACAACTGCAACCTATTCTATAGACAACAAAAAGGTCACTTTAAAGTAAAAATCGGGATATGCATAGAAAATAAAACAGACATTAAAAATTTGGGGTAATCTAGAGGCACAGAGTACAGAGCAAATGAATTACATTGATTTATTCAAATTGTGGTTCTGTCACCTAATAGTGACTAAACATCAACATCCTTCTATATGGAAAGGGTATGATGACTCTCTTACAGGCCAACTATGAGGATTACATGAAATAATAAACATAAGATACAAATCTTTAGCAAAACTGAATATACAGTTAACTCATGAGTCAGAAATTGCTTCCCTAGTTCCCTACCTTGAACATTTGAAAGATACCAGTCCCATCAATAAGTGGTTAGCAGCAGCAGTGATAGCTGCTGCAGTATTATAGAATTATAGACTGGTAAACAGCATGGGCTTCTGGGACAGAGACTGAATTACTGAATTCTAATCTTGTGTCTAATACTAAATACCCGTGGTTGAGTCGTAAGTACATATTTTAATTCTTTACATTTATTTTATGCTTCATTAGGGAAGTTGTAACAGCTTGAATGTGGAGGTCAGAGCTATTTAACCCAGGTCATCAGGCTAAGTGGCAAGTGTCTTCCTGCACCAAGACATCTTGCTGGACCCTAACTATAGATTTTAACATAAGACAGCTTATACAAATCAACAAAGTCTAGAAAGATCAAAAATTTGTCCAATCAATACAATTCTAGATTATTGCGCCAATACAGAAACTGAGAATTGCTACCACTGAGAGTTTATTTTATGTCAAGTTGCTACATGTCTACTTAATAATGAAAACAATGATGCTCAGGAGTCAAACAACTTACCTAAAGTAGTCAACAAAGACAAGCACAAGAGGAATGATTAGAATAAAGGTAGATTTTGGATCTAAGGCAAATATCCTTAACTATAAATTAATGTGAAACTATTTACATATATCTGTACTTGCACACACATAAATTTCTGTAAAAGAAAAAATTTCAAATAAACCCATAATCTCATCACCAAGATTTAACTCCGCTTAATTTTTATTCCTTGATTTTCTTTTCTACAATAAACAGAATCTACTGTGGCTGTCATAAAAAGTTATTTTAGAAGCAAATATCTGTTTAAGATCATGGAGCTCTGTAGTGGGGCAGAGCCATTAGGTGAAAAAGACAAGGTCAAACTAAATCACACAGGCCTTGAAGGCTAGGCCCCTTCCAGCACTGAAAACTGATTACAGAAGTGCAGGTTTCGAATGGCTTCTAAATATGGACAAAGCACGATGAAACGGGAGGAGGTCTGCAAGTTGTACACCAAATGGACAGGATAGAAAAAGAATCAACAGATTACAACTTCTCCTCTGAAGTTTCCAAACACCACTGATGGCAGAATTAGTTTGGCATGACCCCAATACAGGACAGGACTATAGAATTTCACAAGTGTTTTATGTTAAAGTTCCCCTACAGATTTTCAGTGAAGTAAACAGAGAGTACTAAAATCTAAGAGCTAAAGGAAGAGCTTTGGTGTCTGCATTCAAGCTCTTCTACTTCCTTGTTGTGTGACTCTGAGATTGTGAGACAGTTTTCATCTCGTAATCCCAAGTAACTTTTCAAACTGTAACTCTATTGATTAATTTCCTGATCTGCAGACTGGGAATAACTTCACTCACCAGATTACTGTGAAATTTACTAAAGTAATACATTTATACATGGCATGGTGTCTGAAAGTAAACAATAACTAGCAGTTTAGAAAACATATTTAATCCAGTACAGTGGCTCATGCTTGCAATCCCAGCCCTTGGGAGGCTGAGGCAGGAGAATCACCATGAGTTCAAGACCAGCATGGCTTACATGTGAGATGTCAGGATGGTATGGGCTACAAAGTGAGACTGTCTCAAAAAAACAAAAGGCACTTGGTGCCAAGTCTGTCTCATAATGTGAACACAATTCCCTGAACCTACATGCTGAAAGCAGAGAACTGACTCCTATAAGTTGTCCTCTGACCTCCACACATTCATAGAAATAAACCAATGTTAAAATATTTATTTACCAGAAACTGCTGTAATAGCTCTAATAATATTATATTACTTAATCCTTTTAACTCTGAGATAGCTACCACTAACATTTTAGCTCTACCTGCTTCTGAGGCACATAGGGTTAAACAACCTCCCCAAGGTCACAGAGTTAGGAAATACCAAGACAGGTTTTTTGTTTTTTTTTTTTTTTTTTTTTTTGGTTTTTCGAGACAGGGTTTCTCTGTGGTTTTGGAGCCTGTCCTGGCACTAGCTCTTGTAGACCAGGCTGGTCTCGAACTCACAGAGATCCGCCTGCCTCTGCCTCCCAAGTGCTGGGATTAAAGGCGTGCGCCACCACCGCCCGGCCCAAGACAGGTTTTTGATCAACACTATCAGATTCCACAACTCACACTTTCAGACACCATACATTACTGATTTTATTTCCTTTAAAGATATAAGTGGGGGCTAGAGGAATAGTTAAGTGGTTAAGAATGTGAAGAGTACTTGACGCACAATCATAAGAACTGGAGCTAAGATCCCAGCACCCATGTAACAAGCAGGGTATCCTGAAAATGCCTGTAATTACAGCTCTGACAAATCTAACACCTTCTTCTGGTTTCTGTGTGCACGTACAGGCTTGCACACTGGCAGACACTACACACACACCTTAAAAATAAAACTACATGTGAATATTTTTTAAAATATTTATTTATTTGTTTGTTTGTTTGTTTGTTTGTTTGTTTATTTATTATGTATGCAATATTCTGTCTATGTGTATGCCTGCCGGCCAGAAGAGGACACCAGACCCCATTACAGATGGCTATGAGCCACCATGTGGTTACTGGGAATTGAACTCAGGACCTTTGGAAGAGCAGGCAATGCTCTTAACCTCTGAGCCATCTCTCCAGCCCCTGTGAATATTTTTTTAAAGACTGCCTTTTGGTCAGGCAATGGTGGTGCAAGCCTTTAATCCCAGCACTCAGGAGGCAGAGACAGGGGATCTCTGTGAGTTCAAGGCCAGCCTGGTCTACAGAGTGAGTTCTAGGGCAGGCTCCAAAGCTACAGAGAAACCCTGTCTTAAAAAACAACAACAAAAACTCCACCGGGCGGTGGTGGCACACACCTTTATTCCCTGTCTCAAAAAAAAAAAAACAAAACAAAAAAACAAACAAACAAAAAAAAACAAAGAAGATTGCCTTTCTCTTTCTCCCTATATGTATTTTCTGAAGGATCCCAAATTAGATTTCCAAAGAAGTATTACAGAAAAAATTAGCAATATGGACTTTTGGGATTAATGTAAGATTCTGCAATCATTTGGCTATACAGTCCAGGGGATAAAATATTAAGCTACACAAGGTACTTTCCAAGAGTTAAGCAACACTTGCTTATCTTATACTAATAAAGTACCTCTGAGTGTGTGATTGACAGTACAGTTATTAATTGATTCTTGGTATAAAAAAAGATTCTTCCCTTCCCCCTTCAAGATACATACCTTTCCAGTTAAAGTTGAGAGATCATCTCCACCAATAACTTTTATGTCACCTGTTGACTGATCATTCTAAATTAAAAAAAAATCTGAATCATTTTTAGGCATATTCTTGTGTACATACAAACTTCTCAAATTATCTTATTTAAACTACAAGATTTAAGAAGTTAGCTATCTAGTGGCCACAACATTATGGAATTCTAAATTAAATGAATTATAAGAATTAAGTTTCTAGAAATGAGTGACTATGTAAATTGCACATATAGATTAGTAAAAATTAAAAATCCTAATTGACCATTACTGATTTTTGATGTTCTGAAGAGTCCTAAAAATAGAGTACATGCATTTCTGAGTGGGATATTATAGCTACTCATCATCAATCAGGCACTTCTCAAGTCACAAAGGACATTTTATTAGCATGGCAGGTGTCTGCTTCTGGTCCTCTAACATTCCTGTGAGTCACACAAGGAAGGAGTTGGTCTGGGTCACATCCAACCCTGAGGGTACCCCCTAAAAGTCCAGCCCATATTCAAGTCATCTTCAGAACTGAGAAACCAGGTATAAACTAGTCTGTTGTAATATACTTCTTAGGTTCTCACTTTCTGCTCTCATAGAAATTAGCAGAAACCCTTATAGGGGGTTCAAAGGAGAGCACTTAACACTCACTATAGCTGGTGAGAATAACTATAATTTGGATGTGCTGGAATCAAGACAAAAAACTGAATGAAAACAGATGAATAAAAGAGCCTGGCCTTGTTCTACTGGGACAGTAATGAGTACTATAAAGCTACAGCGATTACCTTGTGTCAACCAACACAGTGGTTGACAAAAAGTTAAAGGAACCAAGTAAAATCCAGAAACAGACCCAAAAACATATGACAATTTAGTATATGACAAAGATGGTATTTTGAGTCAGTAATTAAAAGATGAATTATTCAACAAATGGTGTTTGATCAATTACTTATCCATTTGAGAAAAAATAAAGCATGATCCCTACCTCATGCCATACATAAAAATAAATTCCAGATGGATTAAAATCTAAATGTAAAAAATAAAACTATAAGTGGATTGGAAGAAAATGTAGGAAGATATTTTTCCTTGCATTCTTAGGAAGAGCAAAAAACTAGTTATGAACTTCAACTGAAAAGTTCTATGAAGAATCTTCCTTATGCATATTACACTTCAAAATAAGAACCCACCAGATGGGACTGAAGAGATTGCTCATCAGTTAAAAACACTTGCTGATCTTGCAATGGACCTGGGTTCAGTTCCCAGACCCTACATGGCAGCTCACAATTGCCTATTACTCCAGTTTCAGGTGATCTGATCCCCACTTCTAGCCTCAAAAGCATCAGGCATGCACATAGGGCACAAATACATACACTGGCATTCACACATACACATAAAGACAAATGCAGAGCCCAGAGGTAGTGGTGCACGCCTTTAATCCCAGCACTTGGAAGGCAGAGGCAAGCAGATCTCTATGAGTTTGAGGACAGCCTGGCCTACAGAGCAAGTTGTAGGATAACCAGGACTGTTACACAGAGAAACCCTATCTCAAACAAACAAAAACAAAAACCGGGAACTTATTGAAAAATGTGATTCTAGTGTTCACCCATCTGTCCACATTTACAGAACTTAAGCCCAGTAACACATTGAGTGGAAACAAATACTCAAGTTGCTGGTTGGATAACAGAAACCAATACAACATCTTTTGAAAAGAATATAGTAAATGCTTATTAAAATTGTAAACATACACACCATTTTGGTCTAAGAAACCCATTTCCAAGAATCAATGTCACAAAAACATTCACAATCATGCAAAGGAACATGCTCACTATATCTGTTACTCATCAAAAAGAATCAACATGTATTTTAACAGGTAATTAACTAAATTAATGAAGTTAATGTATACACAATAATATTATGGAGCTATTAAAAAGAATCATCACAAAATCTAATATATACTTATATGGAGCAATACTAACTAATAATACCAAGAAGCAGACCAATATGCTACCTATAAAACTATTTTTAAAGCCGAGTGGTAGTGCACGCCTTTAATCCCAGTACTCAGGAGGCAGAGGCAGGTGGATCGCTGTGAGTTCGAGGCCAGCCTGGTCTACAAGAGCTAGTTCCAGGAAAGGCTCTCCAAAACTACAGAGAAACCCTGTCTCGAAAAACAAAACACAAAAACTATATTTATTCTGTATTTAAAAGTATGTTGGGGCAGGTACTGGTTATATACACGTGTGTGTAATCACAGCTCTATGGAAGCTGAGGCAGGATTGAGTTTGAAATCACTGTGGGATACCTAACAACAGGCTATCTCAAATTAACATTTAAAAAAAGATAGTCAGTGGTGCCGCTGCATACCTTTAATCCCAGCACTGGAGAGGCAAGTGGATCTCTGTGAGTTCAAGGCCAGCCTGGTCTAGAGTGAGTTCCAGGAAAACCAAGATTCCAGAGAGGAAACTCTACCGCAAAAAACAAAAATGATTGCTCAGTTGGTAGAATGTTTGTCTAGCATGTAAAGGGACGTGAGAGAGAGAGAGGAATAAAATAAAAGTGTACTACTAGTACACGCTGTAAACTAAATGTTTCGCTTTTTAATGTAATTTCGCATATTATTTCTCATATTAGTCTAGCCTAAAACCCAGAATTTCAAACACACAGAACTGATTAATGACAATAAGAAAAAGAACTGTACAAAACCTGAAACTAATTTAGAGGGAATTATGCTGAGTTCTACATAGTAATAACAAGCTTTGGTAAATACTGACATCTTCTGTAGAAAAGTGGTATTACAGCTCAACACCAATTCCTTGGAGCTGTGATTATAGGGTCCAAAGCACAGAACTTCAAAGCACACAGAACACTGACATTCTAAGATTGTTCAATTTCCACATGTTTCAGCTTATGTTTTCTTGAAACTTCTTTTCAAGGAAAAGAGCCCCCTTTTAAATGGGGCTAATAAAAAGGTTCATTTAATAGTTGTTATATGTGAGTGCCTATATTGTTTATAAATGCTATCCATGAATCAATTACCTGAGTTAGAAAAACTATAGCAACCTCCCTCTCTGTCTGGAACTCACTGTACCCTTAACTTAGAGCCGCTCAGAGAGGCCTCATCTTTAAATTCTATGGAGACATGACTGGAATGAATGAAAGGACAGTCCTCTCCAGATCTGCTCTATCTCCTTTCCCCTTTCTTACCACTTCATTAAACAGAAGTGCTCAAGGTATCCTTTATTCAGGTGTCACTGTTAGTAATAAAAACTTCTCAGAGGGGGCTGAAGAAGTGGCTGAAATCGGCTTCCAGCTTCAATTCACAGCACCCACATAGCAGCTCTCAGATGTCTGTAACTCCAATTGTAGGAAGTCAGACACTCTCTTCTGGCCTCTGTAGACTTCAGGCACACGTGTGGTGCACAGACATATATGTAGGCAAAACACTCATACACATAGAAGTGTTTTAATTGCCGGGCGGTGGTGGCGCACGCCTTTAATCCCAGCACTTGGGAGACAGAGGCAGGCAGATCTCTGTGAGTTCGAGGCCAGCCTGGTCTACAAAGGGAGTTCCAGGACAGGCTCCAAAGCTACAGAGAAACACTGTCTCAAAAAACCAAAAAAAAAAAAAAAGGAAAAAAAAAGAAGTGTTTTAATTCCCAAAGAATCTAAGGGGTCTAAATACAGCCTTAACATTTGTTCCTACTTTGTCTATCTCTTAATTGGGATGACAGGAAAGAAGTTTCATTCCTAATTTTCCATCCCTATGATTTTTGAAAATCTGTAAGTAGCAACAAGAGCTCTAGCTTTAGAACAAATTTGCTTATATACTTGAGGTCTTGGATTCATCCAACATTCAAAATTACAAATTTAAAACAATACTTGTTTACTAACAACCCTTTCTCCCAAAATCTCATTATTTTTTCAACTATTTTAGTAGAATTGTATAAAATTGAAATAAAACTCAAAATAGAAGAAACACATTTGTGTACTTATCAAATGTTTCATTTTCCTGAAGGATAAAGAGCAGTGGAAACAGAAAATGTCACCAAATATATAACACTGTACTTCACTGTTTTAAGATGCACATTCATATTTAATACCTCTGAAAACATAATTCATGGCATCACACAACTATAACTGGGGGTATTTTCTTTCTCAGAAGCACAAAAATGTAGTGGTTTTAACTAGTGGACTTTTTCATTTAATGAAATAGATATTTGGAACCCCCAGGTTTTTTCTCACCTAGGTAGTTAAATAACATCTGGAATGACACTGATTATGTAAACTATAGTATTATGTGTATACATGTATATATAGAGAAAACTCTTTAAAATACTCAAAATAAAAAGTGATGACAGGAGCTGGAGAGATGGTTCAACAGTTAAGAGTATGTACTATTCTTGCAGAGGACCCAGGTTCAGTTCCCAGCACCCACATGGTGACTCACAAACATCTGGAACTCCACTTCCAGGGCATCTGATGTCTTCTGCTGGCCCCTACAGACATGAAGCACTTACACAGTGCACATACATACATTCAGGCAAAACACTCATAAATATAAAATAGAAATAAACCTTTTTTAAAAGTAGAATTTGGAATGGCTTAGTTCCTCTATAATTTTCTGCAGTTTTGTTTTAAAAATAAATATCTGTTTTAGCCAGCCAATGGTAGTGCACATCTTTAATCCCAGCACTCAGAAGATAGAGGCAGTTGGATCTCTGAGTTCAAGGCCAGCCTTGTCTACATACTGAGTTCCAGGACAGCAAGAGCTTCATAGATTCTTGAAAAAAATAAAAACAGAAATAAACTATACAATCAAAATTGTAAATGATGGAATTTACATGTAAAGATTACATTTATTTTGTTTCATTACACTGTAAATATTCTAAACCATTTCAGACTCTGACAAAGGTAAAGTGGCCCCAGGTCAGAAGTAGTTACTGTTGTCTGAGAAAAATTGTTAACCTTAATAATCAGACTTTGCTTCAAATAACTTAGGATTCCTCTCAAAGAAATTTAGTTCCAGAAAAATTATTTGCTATCAACACATACAGTCAGGAAAACACCAAGTCTTCAGAGCAATTCTTTTTTTTAAAAAAAAAAAATTGTGTATGGGTGTTTCGGCTGTATGTTTGTTTGTGCACCATGTGAGTGCCTGGTGCTCTTGGACACCAAAAAAGGGCATCAGATCCCTGGGATTGGAATTATAAACCACTGTGAGCCACCATGGGAGTGCTAGGAATTGAACCTGGGTCCTCTGGAAGAAAAGTACTTTTGACAATGAGCCACCTCACCAGTTCCATAATTCTCTTATGACTTACTTATTTTTATTTATTTGTTTTTCAAGACAGGGCTTCTCTGTAGCTTTTGAGCCTGTCCTGGAACTAACTCTTGTAGACCAGGCTGTCCTCGAACTCATAGAGATCTGCCTGCCTCTGTCTCCCAAGTGCTGGGATTAAAAGTGTGAGCCACCACCGCCCAGCAAGACTTATTTTTTATTTTATCTGGGGGCTAGGACATCAGAGCCTCTGGAACTGGAGCTACATAGTTGTGAGACATCTTCTGGTTGCTAGTAACTAAACCCCAGATCTCTCCACAAGTGTTTGTGACTGCTGAGTCACCTCTCCAGCTCTACTCAATAGTTATTCTTAAGAGGTTTTTTTTTTGTTTTGTTTTTTTTTTTTAAAAAAAATATCAAAACACAGCCAGAGTGGTGATGCATGCTTGGACTCCCAGAACTTGGGAGGCTAAGACAGAAGGACTGTTGAGCCACGGAGTTTGAGACTAGCCCAAGCAGTATTACAAATCAAACCAAAATCCAAGTCAAAATAAGGCAGTAGAAAAATTGTCCAAAGTAAGTCCATATCCCTCTTGGGTGACTATATAACAGACAATATTCACCTCGATGTTGGTCATGAACTACAGTGGTTAGTATTCTGTGTTGTGATGTAAAGTATCAATGAATTAATAACAACAATAATCATGGCCTGAAGTGGCAGCACCTGCTAGTAATCCCAGCTACTTGAGAAGCTGATGCAAGATGACTGAAATTTCAAGACCAGCCTATGTAATGAGTTCAAGGACAGTCTAAGCAAGTTAGTGAGAAAGGATCTCAAACTAAAATTCTAAAAAATGACTGGGAGGAGGCTCAGTTGTAGTCCTTACTGAGGTCCTGGGTTCTATCCCCAGCATAGAAAAATAAACAAACAAATAATAGTAATTCTACAATACCCAAGTGAGATGATTATGTAGTATAGTTTGCAGAACTTCAAAGAAAATACAGACAAAACTAAAATGGCCATATATTTTTTAAAATTATAGATTAAGTATACTTACAAAATAGCTCTTCAGTCTGATAAAGTCTACAGTCATAGGAATGGATCCATCACTATTTCTATTCAGTGCTTTAATGTAATCCAGCAGGTCAGCAAAGAATTTATAGCCCCCCTTCAGCACACAGAGGGCCACAATGTGATGGCCTCCCATCTCTTTCATGACATCTCGAGCCAGTCTTTCAGTCCTGCAAAAATAAAATAAGGAATTGAAAAGAAGATTCCAAATATTTATATTTTATAACAAACACCTCTTAAGCATGACACAACCTTTGTTCCCATGAAGGGAATTCTTGCTTCATAACACATTTTTTAAAAATAAAGTTGGGAACTTTTTTCATATGCCAAAGGTAAAGTGGGGAAGTGTTACAGGATCCCTCTATGTAGCCCAGGCTGGACTGTAACTCATAATCCTTGTCTCTACCTCCCTGTGCTGAGATTATAGATATATACCAACGCACACAGCTCAACCAAAATTAAAAACCAGGTACATTCTAGGCATGATGATACATGCCTATAATTCCAGCACTCTGAAGGCTGAGGCAGAAGGATTGCTATAAGTTAAAGGACATTCTGAACTGCAGAATAAGTACTAGGTTACTTAGGGCTACATAATAAGATCCTGTCTCAAAGGAAAGAAAAGAAAAAAAAACAGGTATACTATTATATCTATCATAAAATTAAAAAATACAAATAAAAACAAGATATAATTTTCAAAGCTTACTAGATTGGTGAGTTTTGGTTAAATTGTATTCTCTAATATAAAATATTAGAAGATATTGTGAGGAAAAATGAACACACATACCTCTAGAAGTATAAAATGATATAACTTTCTAGAGGTTAATTTGACAGTATTAAAACATTCAATAAACATCTTTTCCTTGACCCAAAATTTCTACTTACCTAAAGCTGAGCAAGTGCCAGAATGCGTATATAGGATATTTCCTCTAACATACTCTGCTAAGTGCAAAATAATGAAGATCTTAAGTGTTCACCAACAGTACAGAGTCAAACCAGTTATGATACATCCATGAATAGGATAGAGTATTATTGCCTTTAAAATAAATGTGGGGGAACTGGGAATGTAGCTTAGCTGGTAGAGTCCATGCCTAGTACACATAGGAGGTCCTAAGTTCTATTCTCAGAACTGTACAAACTGGGTATGATGGCATATCAGGAGCTGAAGCAGTAGGATCAGAAGTTCAGGTCACCCTCAGCTACACTAAGTGAGTCTGAAGTCAATCTAAGCTATTTGAGACCCTAGAAATAAAACATTTCATATAACATATAGGGCTGGGCATGGTGGCACACACCTTAATCTCCACACATGGGAGGTTGCCAGGGAGAACAACTGAGTTGAGTCTGGTCTATACAGAAGTTTAAAGCCGCACCGAGCTAAACAGTGAGACCCTATCTCAAAGAGAAAATAGTTTATATACACATACACACACACATGCTGTGGGATAATGCTCTTGTACACTGTAACGATTTATCATTCATATTAGTTTAATAAAATGCTGATTGGCCAGTAGCCAGGCAGAAAGTATAGGTGGGGCAATCAGACTAGGAGAATTCTGGGAAGAGAAAAGGCAGAAGTGAGTCACTAGCCAGATGCAGAAGTAGTAAGACAGAATGCCTTATTGAGAAAAGGTACCAAGCCATGTGCCTAAACTTAGACAAGAATTATGGGCTAATTTAAGTTGCAAGAACTAGTTAATAATAAGCCTGAGCTAATAGGCCAAACAGTTTATAATTAAGATAAAATAAGCCTCTATGTGTTTCTTTGGGACTGAATGGCTGCAGGACTGGGAAGGACAGAAACTTCCATCTACACATACATGAGACTATAAAATAATTTTTAAAAGATAAAAACATTTGATAGCTAGAGATGTATCAATATCAAAATGTTCAAAATTCAGTACTATATCATAGTATGTAACTCATGTGTGTGTGTATACACTTTACATACAGTGATACAGTATATGTGCATTAGTAGTATCTAGGTAGGAAATGTGTATAGAAAGCTGACAGAACAGAATTATAATCTCATTTACAGACAGACTAGAGGCTCTTCCCACCTCTCTTCAATGTTTACTGTACTCACTATGGATTCCCACTATTTATGTCTCAAACTGGGTAATTAATAAGACTTCCTGATGTTTTTCTTTTTATGAAAAGAACTTTAAAAATAGAAAATATTGGGGCTGAAGAGATAGTTCAGCAGTTAAGTGCACTTGCTGTTTTTGCAGAGGGCCTAAGCTCAGTTCCCAGAACCCACACAGTGGCTCACAATAGTCTGTAACTCCAGTTCCAGGAGATCCATCACACTTTTCTAGCCTCCTGAAATGCATATCCTGCATATTAATGCATGAAGGCACTCACATATACAAATAAAATAACAATTATCTTTTTAAATAGAAAACTTTTGTTCATCAATAAGTAGGCCTAGCTTATATTCAAGTATCAACTACTTAACAGTTGCTAAGTTAGAATTATTACAAGAAAAAAAAAACCTTCATTTTAGGCTAGGGAGGTGGCTCAGTGAATATGAGCACTTGTGCAAGCATCAGGACCTAAATTCAGATCGCCAGTACCCATATAAAAACCAGGTTAAGCTGCACCTGCTTGTAACTTCAGCATTAGGGGACAGAGACAGGCAAACAGGCAAAACCCTGAGTCTTGATAGCAAGGCATGCTACCCAAATAAGCATGCCCCAGGTTCAGTGAGAGAGACTGATTCAAGAGAAGACAGAGAGCAACAGAGTACGACACCCATTGTCCTTCTCTTGCTTTCACATAAATACATACACTATACATATACATCACATACATATACACACAGAGAGACCTAAAAAAACCCACAAAACTTCAATTAAGATCTTACCAACCTGTCCATAATCAGTCCATGAGGAATAAAGACCTTTTCCAAATCCTTGGCATAATGATTAGGTATACAAAATAAATCTAGGTCATAGCCTGGTTCATCATCACTAATCTGAAAAAGAAAGATAGCTGTTTTAAATCAGAGCATTACAAGATACCCACATTTAATTAAATTTAGAAAATATGCCTTAGTTCAGAGAAATGTAGGTATGAGAGGGTATGAAGGGTAGTTAATATTTTTGTAATAAACTATAATTCTCTAACAAAACCATGGTCTTATTGCTAAAGAGGGTCAAGAATGAAAAGCAAAACATGGCAGAATTTTCCTTCAGGTCACAATAGAAAAAGATAAAAATTTAAAGAGGTATGACAAATGTGGTAAAAATATTTCAAACATAAAGACTAGTATATGCAGTTTCCACTCGATACATTTTGAGCATATTTGAACACTTTTGTGGGGGCATATTATGCATGTGCATATGTGTGTGGAGTCCAGAGATTGAAACTGGGTCTAAAACTTCATTTATGTTTTGAGACTGGGTGTCTCATTGAACTTGTTGAACCAAATTGGCTAGTCTAGCTGGTCAAGAAGCCCCAAGGATCCCCCTGTCTCTGCCTCCCTGTTGCTGAAGTTATTAGAATGTGCTACTAATATCCAGGTGCTGGGGTTCCAAACTCGGGTCATGAAGATGACATGGCAGGCACTTTATAGACTAAGCCACATCCCCAATACCCTAAAACATTTTTTAATTTAACACAGTATGTTCTAATAAGTTAAATAAAATCTCATACAGAAAATGAAAACTGGTGTTAACCATCCAAATCCTAAGAGTACTTATCTTACAGTGGGTGAGGGGCATCACCAAAACACCAACTGATCCAAACTCCCATAGTATGTGATGGTTACAATCCACTAATAAGGTAATTATAAATTATAAAGAAGATACTCCAAAATCATTTTGAGTTGTATCATATTGATTCTACTAGTATGCCCAGAACCCAGGACATAAAATATTTAATAACATTAATGATATGGTACCCTTGGTGGCAAAATTATTATGACAGTTTTATAAATATACATGTACCTATATACATGTACAGAAAAAGTACAGCAGAATCATAAAAGCAGGGTAAATCTGTTGAACACACCTGTTCAGCACACCCAATACTTGGGAAGCTGAGATAGAAGTTTCTGAGTTTGAGGCCAGCATGGTAAGTTCCAGGCCAGCTAGGGTATACAAGCCAAAAAACCCTGTATCCTAAAAAGTATCCTAAAGCCAGGCGGTGGTGGCGCACGCCTTTAATCATAGCACTTGGGAGGCAGAGGCAGGCGGATCTCTGTGAGTTCGAGACCAGCCTGGTCTACAGAGCTAGTTCCAGGACAGGCTCCAAAACCAGAGAAACCCTGTCTCGAAAAACCAAAAAAAAAAAAAAAAAAAAAAACCCTCTCTCAAAACACCAAAAAAATAAAATTAAATTTTTAAAAAAAGTATCCTGAAACTCCAAAATCAACTATCTTTGACAGGGAGTATTACAGCGAGATGGAGGGTCTCATGGATCAGGGCTAACCTCAAACTCACTATGCAACCGACCTACATCTTCTTGAACCTTCTGCTTCTCCCGCCTACTACAAGCATATGCTATCACACCCAGTTTATGTATTAGATGTCAAACCCAGGCATTCATGCATACCAGGCAAGCACTCTATCAACTAAACTACATTACCAGTCCTCTTTACAGTGAAACCAACACCAAACAAAAAACCACGTCATACCAAAAACTACAGGAAACCTTTAACAGATCATAAATTAATCTAACAAACAAACTTATTCAGATAAATAAGCTAGGAAGGAAGAATTACAACACTCATTCTTACATGATATTCAAACCCCATCTAAGAAGCTGGTAGTACCGGGAATGGTGTCATAGGAACTAGAGCATTAATCTGCACATGGTGGCACACACCTCTAAAGCCAGCACTCAGGAGACAAAGGCAGGAGGATTATCACAAGTTAGAGGCAAAGGTGGCCTACATAGTGAACTCTTGCCACCCACCCAAAAAATCCTCCAAACCAAGAAGACTAAAAGAAAACCTGGTTGTATAAGCTCTGGCAGTTTTCAAGGAATACAGGTCAAATCATAACTAAAGCTCGTATCAGTTAATTCCTAGTTTCTCTTTCAGTTAACATTTTATTGGGTGGTTTGACAAGTGGTTTGACTTTGAAAAGAGTTAAAAATACATAAATTTACATTCTTTGTAGAATTCAGTTGCTATTGTTTTTGAGACAAAATCACACTGTATAGGCTCATGCTGGTTTCAAACTCATAACCCTTCTCTCTACTTCCCAAGTGCTAGAACTGTAAACACAAAGCTCAGAATTTAATTATATTTTGAAGTTTCTCCCAGAGGAAAAAAATTAAAGCTTGGGTAGTGTCTCTCTCTCTCTGTCTCTGTCTCTCTGTTTTTGGTCCCTAAAGATCTATTTTGAGTTCAATCTTTGGTAGAATTTTATTTATTTTCAGGTCTGCAACATACAGAAGTAAATTTTGAATTATCCTTAAATATAAATGCATTTTTTCATAAACAGAAAAAATGTTTAAAAATCATGGCAATTTTTAAAAATTTACTTATTATGAATACAGTGTTCTGCCTGCATGTATGCCTGCACGCCAGAAGAGGGCACCAGATCTCATTATAGATGGTTAATGAGCCATGTGGTTGGTTGCTAGGAATTGAACTTAAGACTTCTGGAAGAACTGCCAATGTTCTTAACCTCTGAGCCATCTCTCCAGCTCCGGCAATGTCTAAAAGAATAGAAGAAGCTAATGTATCCCCTTAACATCCACTTAATACTTCACTGGAACACATTTACTAACAAAAATGGAAATTGGACATTTGTATTAAAAAGGATCATTCAAACCAGGTGGCAGTGGCGCACGCCTTTAATCCCAGCACTCGGGAGACAGAGGCAGATGGATCTCTGAGTTCGAGGCTAGTCTGGTCTATAGAGTGAGTTCCAGGACAGGCTCCAAAGCTACAGAGAACCCTGTTTCAAAGGAAAAAAAATGGATCATTCAAAGAGCATTTTACAAGAAAGCATTTTTGTAAGTTTAATAAAATAAAATTTAGTTCATCTGTTGGGAAAGGATGACAGACTACTCAATTTTATCAGCTAATACAACAAACATTCCTTCCAGGCTCATCAGAACGGATGCACTATATAATCTGAAAAAATGAAGTTGGATCATTTCAAAGTACTTTAGAATCAAGATTAGAATATAATTACTTCGGGGGCTGGAGAGATGGCTCAGTGGTTAAGAGCATTGCCTGTTCTTCCAAAGGTCCTGAGTTCAATTCCCAGCAACCACATGGTGGCTCACAACCATCTGTAATGAGGTCTGGTGTCCTCTTCCGGCCTGCAGGCATACATGTAGACAGAATATTGTATACATAATAAATAAATATTAAAAAAAAAAAAGAATATAATTACTTCTTTGAGGCATAATCACCCCATCCACCCACTCACTCTGTTTCTGGCATAAATTTTAACCATATCACACCCAGGATTCGTCAGACTACTGTTACAGGTTCTACAGGTAACCTAAGAACTTCAAGGTGTGTTTAGTTCAAAGACAAATTCAATGTGAACTTTGCCAAGTTCATCCCAGTTTTTTTTTTATGTGTTTAAGACAGGGTCTTGCTGTATAACTCCAGCTGTCCTGGAACTAGATATATAGATCAGGCTGCCTCAAACTTGCTATAATCCTCCTGTCTCTGCTTCTTGAGTGCTGAGATTACAGGTGTACACCAACACACTCTACTCCTAGTCATGTATTCTAAGTATGCAAACAGATCAGCAGGAATTACTCCAAAATAGGAATCTTATGTCAACATACCAAATTGGTTTCTAATCCAAAAGTTATGATGTCCAATAAAAAGATTTATATGTTAGAGAATTTTTATTTTGTTCTTTTGATATTTATGTTTTGTTATTTGAAAAGTAAAAATTTTGCTTTTGATGATTTCAGATGGTCTCAGCTCTGTAGTAGTCCAGGCTAGTCTGAAGCTCACGGCACAGCGCAAGCTATCTGCAAACCTAAGGCAATCTTCCTCAGGTTCCCAAATGATGGGGTTTACAGGTATGAGCCATCATATCCAGTTTATTAAAACCATATTGATACAATTTTTCCCCAAAAGGCAAAATTAAGTCTACGACCCCTATCATTTGAGATACTTTGCGTGTTTGTATTTATGTGGGTGTATGCATATGTGAACATAGGTGCACATATGTGGAGGCCACACCTAGTAATTTCTGTCCATTCTAGAAGTTTGGACATGTTGATTACTAGTTATAAAATTAAATGGTGTATCTATTATCTATTATTCTCACCTCCTCCCTTTCCTGTCTCATCACTACATAGTCTAAGTTGGCTTGGAACTCGTGGCAATCTTCCTGCATTTACCTTCCAAATACTGGGATTACAAGTGTGATCCACTACACCTGATTTATTATTATACAAGTCTTCATTCACAATAGTTTTCTTTTTTGAGACAGTTGCATGAGCTCAGGCTGGTTTTGAACTCATTATGTAGCTGAGGATGACTGAATCCATCTTCCTGCCTTTGCCTCCTAAGTGCTGTTATTACAAGCCTTCACCACCATACTCAGCACACATAGTTGATTTTAGGACTCAAGAACAATGGTATTTTTTTTAATACAAAGAGACTTAAACAATCCTTGGTGTTCCAAAGGTCATATTAGCTTGGGTTCATTTCCTTTTTGTTTTTTCGGTCATGTATCCATGTAACAAGAAATTTCACGTGTAAACCCCAAGAATTTTCATGTGATTGCCATTATTATAAATATGTACATAAGAGGGATTTTGTGCTGGCCATGGTAGCATTTACCTATATTCAGCATTCAGAAGACTGAATCAGAAGTGTCCCAAGTTTGAGGCCAGTCTTGCCTACAATAGTGAGACACTAGCTTAATTAAAATATATTAAAATTCTCCAAAAACATTAAAGCAGATATGTTATCCTCTTGAGAAAATTTATATTATCTCTGGATATGATTAAACCACTATTATAGTATATTGCTAAGATATTCCTAAATGTGAAAACTTAAACTAGTACTATGTTGATCTTCCAATTTCTTTTACCAATCCTACAAATACATGTTGTTTCTTTTCCTTCCAAGGGTTAAAGCTATAAGAAATTTAAAATAAGGAAGTGGACTGACTATTCAGCTCAGTGATATAGCATTCCCCTCTGTATGCTATGAATATGTTTTATTACCATTGGTTAATAAAGAAGTTGCTCTGGCCTATGGTATGGCAGAATAGAACTAGGCAGGGAAACTAAACTGAATGCAGAGAGAAAGAAGTCAGTCTGGCAGATGCCATGTAGCTGCTGAAGGAGAAAGATGCCTGAACCTTAGGCCACAGTCTCATGGTGATACACAGACTAATAGAAATGTATTAATTTAAGATGTAAGAGCTAGGTAGAAATACACCTGAGTCACTGGCTAAACAAGTGTTGTAATTAATATAGTTTTTGTGTGATTATTTGGGTCTGGGTGGCTGGGAAATGAAAGCGGTCTCCATTTACAGCCCAAGAATATATTATAACCACTCTAGGTCCTGTAACTACCATATCTGTAAGGACATGAATTAATATCATAATTTTTCCTTTTACTAATGTGCATGGTAAAATAATAGGTATGTTCACTCTGGACAAAAAAAACTGAAGGTAGTTTCACATCAATCTGAAATGTCTGAATTCATATTAACAGATTATTAAAATGTTAATAATTTGGCAGTCCCAACAGGAAAATAACAACTGAGTCTCAATATTACTATTATTGGTAGTAATTAACACTTTTATGTGCTCTATAAATGTTAGTGAATCCACATATGAACAAATACATTTTAGTTCCCCTTTTACTACAGGGGAAAAGAATGACATGGAACATTGACTATCTAATTAATTATGGAAAAATAACTTAAGTGGAAAATTAAAGCCTTGGCAACACAGCCAGATCCCATGTCTTCAAAAATAGTATTTAAGGGCTGCTGAGATGGAACGGTGGATAAAAGCACTTGCTGCCAAATTTGATCTGAGTTTGATCCTCAGGATTCATATGATGGAGGTAAAGAATCAACAAGTTGTCCTCTAACCTCCACACACACAGTGGCAAAAGCACAAGTGTGCGTGCTTGCACACACACATACAGATGCAAACACACATGTAAATAAAAAATTAAAATCTTTAAAAACCACAAGTGTGGTAATGCATGCCCTTTAATCCCAGCACTTGGAAGGCAGAGGAAGCTGACTTTCCATTGCGGCCGAAGCCAGCCTTATCTACATAGAGTTTCTGGATAGCCAGGGCTAAATAATGAGATGCTGTCTCAAAAATCAAAAAAAATAATAATAATAAAAATAAGAACTATAAGAGCTAGGCATGGCAGTATATGTCTATAATCCCAGCGTTCAGAAGAATAAAGCAGGAGGATTCCAAGTTTAAGAAATTTCTCTGGGTATCACCCCTAGACAAAGAACTACAGGCAACTAGTAACTGCTGGGAAAATTGGCTGCTCCCAGGGAAGAGCCCTCCTTATTGGTTGTTTATTGCCAAGTAATCAATCTTGTAACCATTTACACACAAACAAGAATATATATGTATGCATATGAATACATACATATATGCATGTAACAATAAAAAAAGAGGCTATCAACTTGAGAGTGGGAGCATTGGAGGGATCCTAGGGAGGGTAATGAGAGGGGCTGGAGGGAGAAAAAGAGGAAAGTGATATAATTCTATTTCAATTTTTAAAAAGTAGAAATTTGCCAAGTGTAGTGACACATGACACACCTTTAATCCCAGCACTTGGGAGGCAGAGGCAGGCAGATCTCTGTGAGTTCAAGGCCAACCTGGCCTACAGAGTGAGTTCCAGGGCAGCAAGGGCTATGTAGAGAGAGACCGTGTCTCAAAAGACAAAATAAAAGTGAAAACTTTAAAAAAGAAAACAGATGGAAATTAAAAAACCTGTAAAGTGTCTGAATTATCAACTCTGCACAAAAATAAAAATAATGAAAATGCAAATTCAATTAATGACAGTCATTGTAATAATAAAACAAATTAGCTGGTTTTTTCCCCTCTTACATCTAAAAAAGTTCAAAATAAAAAAGTAAAATGAAAACAACAAGAGCTGGGCATGGCAGTACATACCTATAATCCCAACACTTAAAGAGACTAAGCCAGGAGGATTCCAAGTTTGAGATCAGCCTGGCCTATATAAAGAAAATCTGTCTCAAACTAAAATAAACCAACTGCCCAATAAAGACACCCTGCCCAAAGCAACAATAATAAAACTGTAGACATCTTTTTTTCTGATATAACTAGTTCTTTTCCTGTTACAATAACTGGGATACAAAATAATTAAGATAGATATATAGGTAAACACAGCATAAAATTTACAGAAAGAAACCTCTAAGAGGAACTGTTCCCATTTTTTTGGTGATCATAAATAGTTAATTTTGGTCTTACTTATAAATGAATGTTATTTTAAATACTGTTGATAACAATAAAATGGTGACAGGCAAAAAAAAAAAACCCACAGCATTTTAACTAATTCTGAGGAAAAAAAAAACAGGCTGGAGAGATGACTCAGTGTTTAAGTGTAATTTTTGCTGTTGCAGAGGACCTGAATTTGGTTCCCAGCACCCACATGAAGGCTCACAATCGTTCTCCAACTCTAGTTCTAGGGGGAATCAAATGCCCTCTTCTGACCTCCACAGGCATGCTAATCATACACATTCATACATACAGGCAAAACACCCATACACATAAAACAGAAATAAATCCTAACAAATGAAAAAAGTAGTGGATAGATAAAGGTATAGCTCAGTAGTAAAGCATATGCTTAATACGTGTTAGACCCTGAGTAAGATCACCAAGGAGTTAGATATCTCTCTCTTCCTCTCAGTAGCATACCAGGCATGGTGGAATATGTCTATCTCAAATCCCCACACTCAGGAGGCTAAGTAGGAAGATGGGAGTTGGGAGACCAGCCTATAACTACATAGAAAGTCTCTATCTCAAAAAAAAAACCTTCTAAGCCAGTGTGGTGGGTCATGATTGTAATTTTAGAACATGGAAGACTATATAGCAGGAAGATTATGTTAGTTTATTTAGCCAGCCTGGGCAACATAGTGAATTCCAGGCTACTTTAAGCTACATAGTGAGCCTTTGTCTCAAAAAACATCAATAAAAAATCATTTAACAAGGTAAAAGTTCAGTTAGTATAGCATACTTTTATCTGAACCATTTTGATATTCAAAGATATATGAAACACACCTGATGTTTCATATGTTAGTTTGCAAAAGGCCAGAAGCTTTTTCTAGCAGATAGTTACAAGCCCATCTAGAGGCCAATTGCATGAAGGGGATCTAGCATATGGTTACTTCTTCGTCTCCCTGTGTCACCACAGTCATGTTAGTCTACACGACAAGTCACATATTACGCAACTTTAGGGTATTGACATTAGATAAAATCTGCAAAAACATTTGTCAATGCCTAAGACAGAGAAAGTATTTAATAATATTTATTCAATTTACTACAACTCCTAACTTAAATTTACTGGTTAAGGGTAGAATCTGGGGCCAGAAAAAAGGAAATATGAAAGTAAAAAAGAAGTAGCACTGAATGATTTAGGCAAATTGCTTAACTCCTCCATGTAATTTTTTTTAAAAATTACATCAGGTACGGTTGGAGGATGGCTCAGCAGTTAAGGGCACTTATTGCTCTTCCAGAGGACCCAGGTTCGATTCCCAGAACCCTTATGGCAATTCACAATCATCTGTAATGCCAGTTCTCAAGGATCCGATGACCTCTCCTGGACTCCACAGGCACAGGACAAGCACATGCTGTACATGCAGGCAAAACAGTCATATACAGAAAAAAAATTAGAAATTAAGAAAAATCAAGTCCGTTAAACGGCTTAGAATAGCAACTAGCACATAGTAAGCACGATTTAAATGTTTGTTGTTCTTCCTAACATGCAGACAATTTAGGGGAAGGAAACTTAAAAAAAAAAGGAACAGGAATTTACAAACTAAAAATATAGTGAATTTCTTGATGTTCAAACAAAACTAAGAATAGCCACTCCTAACAGTAAAAACTAATTAACTCTATGCTGAATAAGTACCATATCTCAAAACTTAAAAGCATCTGTAGAACTCCTCAGTAAGTGAATAAAAGTAAGGGCCATTTGTTGAGCATCTACTAGATCTTATGGTAGTACTTACTTATATAGGCTCCAGAGACAGAGCTAGGTTTGATGCAGAGCTCCACCTTCTAAAATTTATCCTTGCTTCTGGTGCTGACCTGAACCAGGGCTTAGTACTTAATTGGGGGGGGGACTCTCTTCCCCCTCTTAATAACTGTGTGACTTATGTCTGATAATGGGAACATACCGTTGTTACAGGGTTATTTCAAAAACTAATTAGGATTATCAATGTAAACACAATGATGGCTATTACTGCTATCCCCACCTAGGGACTGTGAAACCGTTATTTATTTGCATAAATTGTCTTACAGTCCTTGCAACACCACCAGCAGCCAGCACGGCACATGCTTGCCTGTAAACCACACACTGAGGTAGAAGCAAGAAGATGGCTGTAAGTTCAAGGCCTGGTTTACTTAGGGCATCAAGGGCTACACAATAAGAAAAAGGAAAGCTTGAGCCTAGTTGAAGATTCTGAAAGTCACACACAACATATTCCAAACCAGCAGGATTCCGAGTCATTAAGAACACAGTGTTTTTGCCTTAAGTCACAAGGCCTAACACGATTATGAGACAGCATTTTTTAGGGCTCAAATGGTTATTAATTCACTGAACAAACTACTAATGAAAACTTTCCCACAACCCAGGCATTGTGCTATATGTTAAAGCTACAGTGGTGATTCCTGCCCTTATAAAGTTTATTTAAGGACCAGCGAGCTACCTAGCAGGAACGAAGCTCTGGGTTCAATTCCTGACACGAAAAAAAAAAAAGAAAAGAAAAATCCAGCAGGGCACAGTGGTGCACTTGGGAGGCAAGAGTCGGGACTGTCACAAGGTCAAGGTCAGCTTGGGGGTTTGTACTGCCAATTCCAGACCAGCCAGAGCTCCGTAGTAAGACCCTTCCTGAAAACATCAAAATAAACAATTTGTGTAAGTGGGAGAGACAATCAACAAGTAACCAGGTAACGCTAAATCTACAACATTGACATAAAGAAAGCATGATGGGGCATTTAACTAGTATTAGGGGCAATACTCACAATAAAGCAGGCTAAGGTATTTAATCGGAGGCAGGAGCTTTAAGTTACTTTATCAAATAAGGCAGTGGAGCAGGGTTGTGGGGGCAGCTTGGTGGGTTACAAAAACCGGAACCAATGAACGATGAGGTAAGCTACCAGAGGCTGACTGTGGAAAAAAGCATGTCCTTTAGCCTAACAACTAAATCCATATATTTTTTCAAATTCCTCGCCGCATCAAGGGCATCAAGTCAGATGTAGCTAAATCCAATATGGGTCGTGGGAAAAATGAGCCGCCTTTTCGCCAGTCTCTGCAAGTGGAAAATGAGCGTGATTTTTCACTACCAGGGCCGCAGCGCGGATCCAATGGAGCAATTGCGCATTCCATAAATACGAATTATGACATATGCAGAATTAGAGGCAAAGCCCAGGCCCGAACATGCCCTCCCATGCTGTTGTCTTGGATGCCGGAGCACCTTCGAGAGGTGCTCCGAAGCGCTCCCCGGCCGCCAAGCTCCAAACTTCCAGGTCTCTCCTGAGAAAGCTCCCCCGCCCTCCCCATGCCGGATCATTCTCGAAGTCGCTGTCCGCCTCGTGCCCTCTGGCCACACATGTCAAGCCCAACGCCATTTCCACCTTCCTGGCCCACACGCAGTCAGCCCTCTCGGGGGGGGCTCACTGGAGGGGCGGCCCACCCCCGAACCCCGCCATTCCATGCCGCCCGCCGCCCTCTAGGGACCTCCGGGAAGATTCCGGGAACCTGTGCCCGCCCCCGCCCCCGGCTTTCCCGCGGCCCCAACGCCCACAGCCAGCCTCGGCGCCTCAGGGCCCCCGAGCGGCCGGCTTCACGAGGCCGCGTGGGCCTGGCTGGGCCGGCTCTGCTAAAGCGTCCCGGGACTCACCACGACGCTGGGACTGCGGGTCGCCATGACGGAATCGGTCGTCTCGCACGAGCGAAAAGCGGTCTGAAGAGGAAGCCGGCGGAGGAGGCGCTACGGCACGGGAAAGCCGCGAGGTAAGCCCAATGCTCTAGCCCGCCGCTGAGGCAACCGCTCAGGAACGCCTCCGCCGAGGCTCCGCCCCCTTCGGCCCGCCCAGGGCCTGCCCCCAGCGGCGCTGCTAGGCGTTCTCCCGCGCTCCTCCACAAGCTGCTACTGGTGGCTGTTTTGGCCAGGTGGCCGTGGGAATTTTCTTCTGGAAAATTCCGAGGCTGGTCGTACCGCAGCCTCCAGCCCGCTTCCAGTAGCCCAGAAGACTCCCAAATAATCAAACCTACCTCAGTCCGCATGTTTCCCTCCTCATGACTCTTAAACTGATGGACCCTTCTTCAGGTTCCGTTCACCACGTGGTTCCCCGAGCCAGGCGTCCCCTTCCCAAGACCTACATGGTGACTGGCTTCCATTTTCCTGATTTAGGACCAGTTCTTTCAAAAACTTCTTACTTAGTTTTAAGAACTGAGACCTAAAGCCCTACAATTGCCCGATCAGGGTACAAATCCAAGAGGGAAAACTGCTTTGTAACCTTGTAAAATGGACCCCAAACTGTTTTTTGCCTTTACATAAAATGAGCATTTTAAGCTGGCTATGGTAACAAAGGGTTATATACCCAGCTACCGAGGATCGCATATCCCATCCACCTGGGCAATTTAGTAAGAAATTGCTTCAAAATAAAATTTGATAAGGGGAATAGGGATTGAGAAAAAAAAAACTTGCCCTTAAACTCTGGCCTCCATACCTGCCCATGACTGCAAAACGTGCACGTAAAAGGAAAGCATTGCTGAGAGAGGTTCTTGTTACCAAATAGAGTGTTGACGTTGCTTACAGGGCCAATTTTAGTCAGGTGTGGTGAAGCGCGCTTGAAATTCCAGCACTATGGAGGCAGAGGTAGGAGAATTGCATTTGTGAATTCCAGCCCCGCCTGGTTTACGAGACCCTGACTAAACAGGAACAAGCTAATGATCGGGGGAAATAAGCGAGCCTGGGATATAGTGCAGCCGCAGTATGTGGGAGGCTCCGGGTTCAGTCTTCTATACCGCAAGAAAGAACGAATGAACACAGAATAAGTGAAATGAGCATATTAACAGTACATAATCAGAATCTTTGTGGGAATTAAAGAATTACACATGCCTTTGTGTGGGAATATGTATAATTCACAGTGTATGGGAACTGTGACTGTTACTAACGTTTATATTTGTCTCTACAGTTCTCTACAGGGAATGTGTCTTCTATTTCGTTTATTAGATAGTTTGTCTTGAGACAGGCCATCCTATAGCCAAGGCTAGCCACAAACTTACTGTGTAGCTGAGTATGGCCTAGAACCCCTCTTCCTCTTGTCTCCATCTCCCAAGTACCGGAATTACAGGCAGCTGACTTTCCAGTGTGGAACCAGAAAACAACATCTGCTGCTATTTACCTTCAAATGCAGCCAGCAGTTGCTTCCCCTAACACTACTCCTGACCGCCCAATTTTTACATCTCCAGTGCCCATCACCGTGCTCTCCATCATAGTCAGTGGCCTCCCTGTTAGTAAAGACATTGATACGAGAGACGCGATAGCAGAGTTTTGAAACTGGGCAAGTCATTGTACTTCTCAGAACCTAAGTCTGTTTCTTCTAAGAGGGTGGCTTAGTGGGTATAGAACTAGCTGTGCAAGCACAAGGGGCACCAACACCCATGGAAAAGCCTGGCATGGTGTTTGTCTATAAGCCCAGTCCTGGTGGGGACAGAGGCAGGCAGACCTACACGCTCGCTGACCAGCCAATACAGCTGAAATGGCGAACTTTCGATTCAGTGAAATGTTCTTAAAAATAAAGAGGGGGGGTAACAGGAAGATGCCAGCCATCAGCCTCTGGCCTCGACTCATGCATGCACACATCCACGGGGAGGGCAACCCCCACGCATATACATACATACACACAAATGAACATTTATGATTTTTAAAATGTAAATAACATGGGCATGCTGACTTGGGCCTATAGTTCCAGCTGCTCGGAGGTGTATATAGGAAGATCAGCCCAGGCAGGAGTTTTAGGCCAGCCTCGGTGAGAGCGCATCTCTAAGCCAAATGATAAAGCAGTGAAATTAAAACTAGGAATAATAATTTTGGCTCTGAATGCAGCCCATAGCTCCTTTCACTACACTGAATGATTAGTATGAGAGTTGTAAAAATTATTTAATAAAGTACTTGCCACAGGACTTCCCACATATTAGGTGCTCAAGAAACACTAGCTGGTAGAATTTCAGTGTGTGTAGATGTGTGAACTCCGTACATACCTCCCAAGTTTCCCTGCCTTCCCTGTCTATCATGCAGTTAGGAGGCTATGACAGAAAAGACCCATCGGGACTTGGTCTGAGGAAAATCTATGTCTAAGTACTTCATTCCTAATTACCACTGTGCCTTTGGGCAATATTTTTATAGCCACGTGCCTCAGTTTCTTCATAGTCAAATGAGTCTCTGTCACAGGATGTGGTAAAGAGTAAACAAAACAAACTGAGCATGGCGACACATGTCTGTAATGTCAACATTTAGGAGGTAGAGGCAGGAGGGTCAGCAGTTGCAGGACAACCTGAGCGATATGAAACCCTGCCTTAAAACAAAAGATTAAACAAAACAATATATTCAACAGTTCCTAGCAGAGTCCTCGGCTCAACATATGGTCATGCTAATGTCATGTGTACCATAGTTTTGCCTTAAACATTTCTTCACACAGTTTATCCCTTTGTCCTTTAAGACTTCTTCACGCTCCTGTTGATAAACATGTTGGTAGTTTCCAAGTTGGGGGCTATTCCAAACAGGGCTACTATGAACGTTTTGCTATATGTTTTAGAATAGGAATATTTTTGAATGCCTGTCCATTTGCTACAGACATTGAATTTCATATTAGTACATTTTTATTCTTATCCTTTCAAGAAATAGGATCTATCTGATAGTTACTGCTGGGAACTTGTAGTTATATTTTAGCACACAGCACACATGGACTCAGTTACCCACCTTTCCATCCCTTCCCTACCATGATATTCACTTCCCCTGCCTCCCTCCCTTCTTCCCCTTCCTTTTCCCCAACCTCTCTTTCTTTCCTTTTTTTGAAGATGCATGGGATAAAAGACAGGACCTCCCGCATACCAAACACACTCTCTACAGTGGAACAATGGCCCCAGCCATTTGTTTCTAAATTATATATATTCAACAACTCAGATCTCTCCAGCCTGATTCAGACTTACTGTTTCTTTCCCTAAATCATGTATTAAAATATTCCTATATATAGAGGGAGGATTGAGACGAGTCCCATGTAGCCTAGGCTATCCTCAGACTTATTTTGTAGCTGAAGTTCAACTTGAACTTCAGATCCCATTGCTTCCAACATTTGTTCCACTAAGCATGGCTTGCTTTTTTAATTTTTTTCTTTTTTTTTAAATTGATGTAGAGTATCAATATGTAGGTCAGGACTAGCCTTGAACTGTTGTAAATCCTCCTAGTGTCTACAGAAACCAGAAGAGGATGTTGAATTTCATAACTGGAGTTATAGATGGTTGTGAGCTTCCTTGTGGGTGCTGGGAGCAGAACTTGGATCCGCTGCAAAACCAGCAACTGCTGTTAACTTCTGAGCCATCTCATAGTGACCCCTTCTCACCCCCTTTTGAGACAGAGTCTCACTATATAGCTGTGGTTGGCGTGGAACTCACTATGTAGAGTGACTTAAGACATCTGCCTGCCCCTGCCTCCTGAGCGCTAGTATTAAAGACAGCTGATTTTTCTTCTATTTTTTTAAAATATTTATTTATTATGTATACAATATTTTGTCTGTGTGTATGACTGCAGGCCAGAAGAGGGCACCAGACTCCATTACAGATGGTTGTGAGCCCCCATGTGGTTGCTGGGAATTGAACTCAGGACCTTTGGAAGAGCAGGCAATGCTCTTAACCTCTGAGCCATCTCTCCAGCCCTTCTTCTAATTTTTTAACAATGGATTATGAGCCATGCTTAGTGGAACAAATATTGGAAGCAATAGGATCAGAAGTTCAAGTTCAACTTCAGCTACAAAGTAAGTTTGAGGATAGCCTAGGCTACATGGGACTCATCTCAATCCTCCCTCTATATATAGGAATATTTTTATACATGATTTAGGGAAAGAAACAGTAAGTCTGAATCAGGCTGGAGAGATCTGAGTTATTTTGAGTCAGAGTCTCACTATGTAGTCCCTTTTGGCCTGGAATTTGAAACCTTCATGCCTCTGTACAGTGAGAAACACTCCACAGCCTGCAAGCTGAAAGACAATGCTCTTTTAGAAAGTGAACCATCTGTTTCACATATAAAGTGCTTTTACTGAAATCAACCATTACCTTTAAAATTAAAATTTTTAAGTGTATTATTTCAAGGTTTTGTTTTCCCATTTAATATGAAATCAAGGAAGTGATTATTCCTAATTCTCATATGATCTACTGAAAATAATGTTGCCATATGAAGTCAATGGATACCAAAATTTCTCTGCCTTGGATCTGGAGCTATGCTCAGTAGTAGAGCACTTGTCCAGTCGGCACCAGACTTGGGACTAACACCAAGCACTGCAAAAAAATTACCACGTCACTTATGCCTTTGTTTAGGCACAATTATGAATTATCTGTGCACCATACACATTTCCAAATATATATGTTTCTGCCCCACAAGTTTCTTGATTTATTTTTCTCTTATTCACTTTCTTTGATTTCTTTCTTTCTCTTCTTTTTTTTTTTTTTGACAAGACCTCTCTTAGTTCAAACCTCTTTCTGTTTTGTAACTCCATATGTAGATTAGACTTGAACTTAGGGTCATCTCCTCCTTTTGCACTCTGAAGTGCTAGGATTATTGAAATGGGGCCCTATGTCAAGCAAGAGCCTTGACTTTTTTGGTGAGTGTATGTATGTATGTATGTATGTCTGTATGTGTGTGTGTGTGTGTATTGGGAGGAATATGTGCACACGTGTGCATGTGGGGGTCAGAGGTTGATATTGGTGTCTGATGGAGGAAGGTCATTGGTTAAATAATAAAGAAACTGCTTGGCCCTCATAGGTTAGAACATAGGTGGGTGGAGTAAACAGAACAGAATGCTGGGAGGAAGAGGAAGTGAGCTCAGACGCCATGCAGCTCCTCTCAGAGCCAGACGCAATGCAGCTCCAACCCAGGATGGACGTAGGCTAGAATCTTTCCCGGTAAGCACACCTAGTGGTGCTACACAGATTATTAGAGATGGGTTGATCGGGATATGAGAATTACCCAGTAAGGGCTAGAGCTAATGGGCCAGGCAGTGTTTAAAAGAATACAGTTTGTGTGTTGTTATTTCGGGGCATAAGCTAGCCAGGCGACCAGGAGCTGGGGTGGCAGGAACACAGCCTGCAGCTCCCCCACAACAGGTGTCTTTCTCAACCACACTCCACCTTATGTACTGAGGCAGAGTCTCTCACTTGAACCCAGCGCTCTCCTATTTGGCTAGTCTAACTAGCTCGCTCCAGGGACTTCCAGTCTCTCCCTAATGTGATCTGGAATTACAAATGGCTACTACCAACATTTATCTGGGTGCTAGGGATCTAAATGCTGGTCCTCATGCTGGTATAGCAAGTGTTTAACATGCTAAGCTATGACCTCCAGTTCTCATGAATCTTATTTTCTTTTTAACCTTAGCATTATAGTCCTTCAAATTTCTAGAGTTGGCTGTGAGAGCTCACATGTAATCCCAGCACTTGGGAGGATGAAGAAAGAGGATAAGGAATTTAAGGCTGGTCTTGGCTATAGCACATTTCAGGACAGCCTGAGCTACAGAAGACCTTATTTCAAAAACAAAAAAAAAGAGATGGATTTATGTACATATATTTCCATAAGAAATACTATACAAAATACTTATCCTTAACATTTTTTAATTGATTATTCTGTCACTAGGTGGTGGTGGCACATGCCTTTAATTCCAGCACTCAGGAGGCAGAGACAGAAGCATCTCTGTAAGTTCAAGGCCAGCCTGCTTTACAGAATGAGTTCCAGGACAGGCTCCAAAGCTACAGCAAAACCCTGTCTCAAAAAACCAAAAATAGTTTACTCTGTATGTGTGGTGTGTGTGTGTGTGTGTATGTTTGTGTGTGTTTAATATGTGTGTCTGTGAGCATGGAGGCTAGAAGAGGCTCTATCACACTCTACCTTATTCTCTTAAAGCAGGTTCTCTCACTGATCCTAGAGCTAGGCTGACAGCCATACAGCTTCACAATTCTGTCTCCATTCAGTCCTGTCCAGTCCCATGTTTTACCATTCCCCCATCCTCCCCTTTTTCCTGGCCCCAGAAGCCCAAGGGTTGCAGACACTCAGGAGAGCACGTGGATCTGAACTCTGGTCCTCATGCTTGCTCAGCAAGTGCTCTAACCCATGATGTTGAACTGTTTAAAATGACCTTCATCACAATACATCTTACATCAGTACAAACATACAACTTTAGCCACATGAATTAGATGCTAAATTGAATCATTAGTGGCATAAAAGAAAGTGATGATAAATTTTGTGTGTCAGCTCATCCAGCTGTTGGTCCCTAGGTCAGACATCATTCTGGGTGTTTATGTGAAGGTGCTTATGCAGGAGATTAACATTTATTTAGCTCAGTGGATTTTTACTAAAGCAGGTTGCCCTGTGTAATGGTCTGTCCTGTCTCTTTAAGAGACAAGCCACGCCCACTCCCTCCTCCATAGGCTGATGCAGGCGGATCTTCCTTCCTGCTTGCAGCCTGAGTCTCCTCCTTTTTCCATCTCAGAGGCAGCTTAGGTCTCTCCCATCTCTCTCTCTTTCTTTCTCTCTGCTTCTCTGCTCTTCTCCCCTTCTCCCTTCCCTCTCCATAACCCACTAAATATACCCAACCTCACTCTGCTTGGCGTGCCTATCCATCTGTCTCTTGCCTGCCGCCGCTGCCTAGTCTCATGCACCGTCCCTGCCTGGTACTGGCTGCTCTCGGGACCTGCTGCCCCCTGCCTGCCACCACATGGCCTGCTACCTGCCGCTGGGGACTTGCAGCGTTTCTGCCGCTGCGGCCACCAGGGATCCGCAGCATACTTTTAATTTTCCCATTACACCCTGCACTGGGTGGGTGGGCCTCCTCAGAGATGACTATTAGAGAGGAAAGATTGCTGTCCCTTGAGTGAGAAGGAATTCTCCCAGCAGGCTGCCTTTGAATCAGAAGGTCAGCTGTCTCCAACATACTGGATTCCCCCTTCTGGGACTCACCAGGCCTTTACAGTAACGTCAGCCAAATTTAAAACATGCTCTAATCCTGAACCTCCTCTCTCTCCAAATAAATTAATAGAACTGATTTTCTAGTTGAAATGTCTGAGACCTAGGCCGTGAAGTTCAGTGACAAACTCGTGGTACTCGTGAAAAAGCATTGTGCCACCTTTCATTATGTGCCAAGGAAACTTGCTATGGAAACGGAGCAAGAAGAGTTATTTGATCTAAGCAAACGTGATTACCAGGGTGGTGTGTAAGTATCCGCTTGGTGGTAACCCCTTTGGAAATCGTTGTCTTTGGGTGTACCCATCTGCAAATAACCACAGGTCCTCAGGTGCGAACAGCTTCAGGTCTTGAGGCGTTTGCTAATATATCCCCTTTCCTCTTAAGATATGTTCTTTTTGGTGTTTATGTGGTCAGCTACATTGTGTGCAAAAGGTAGGTGATAAGTGTTAATGTTTATGAGCTTCTCATCAACTTGAATGAGAAATAAATTTAGTGGTTAACCTTTCATCATTTAGGTGCTTTTGAATTTTTTTTTTTCCTTTTCAAGACAGGGTTTCTCTGTCTCTGCCTCCCAAGTGCTGGGATTAAAGGTATACTCCATCACCACCTAGGCTTCTAAAAAATTTTTCTTTTTTCTTTTATTTTTCATAGCTTTCCTGTCTTCTTTTCTTCTTTTTCATTTTCTTTTTTCCTTCCTTTCTTTTTGTTTGTTTATTTGTTATGCCCAGATCCACAAAGTCCCCCAAAAATCAACAAGGAGACTGAGCTCCTCCCGTTTGTAAAAGCAAAGAGCCTTTATTTTATGCAAGTTTGCAAACTTGGTCTCTCCACATGTCCAAGGTATTGGAATAAACGAAGAGCCCCGAGCTCAATTAGAGTTGGGTTTTTATAGTAGTAAAGGTGAGGGTGAGGGGTTTCTGAGGTTTTAGGTCCCCTGATTGACTGACATTTGTCTAGGGATGTCCTGGTGAGTGTGCTGGCAGGTGATCCTATGTACAACGGTTGGAACGTTAAGCATTTCCTTTGGATGGTCTGTTCTTGGGTGGTGCTGGGGTAATCTCAGTTTATAGTCCTTCCAGCAGCCAGGGTTGCTTCAGGGTAAACTACTGAGACTCAGGCCTCCATTAAACTTGTCATGGCTGAGTCCTACTCTGGCAGGTGATAATGGTTGGAAATAAAGAGCTTCCTTTGGGAGGTCTGTTTCTATTTAGTTTATCATGGCTGGCTCCTACATTTTGAGCCAGAGTTTTTCGGTGTAGCCCTGGCTGTCCCGGAACTCACTCTGTAGATCAGGCTGGTCTCGAACTCACAGAGATCCATCCACCTGTGTCTGCCTCCTGAGTACTGGGATAAAGGGTGTACCCCACCAGCTCACGACTGCTTTTGAACTTCTGTACTAAAATATTCTACTGCAGTTTTGAAAATTACCCAGCAGTCAAATGATGAGTTTGAGATGTGTACCCTATGATGTGTGGCGCAACCGCTGGACCAAGGGCAGTCAGACCTGTTCTCTTCAGACTACCAGTTTCATGTTTTCTGACAAGATTCTTTTCTCTTTGTCTCCTAATCTATTCTCCAAACATGTATCTATGGGCTATCCTCTGTGGAATGGCCTCGGGACTAATGGTGCAGCAGCTACTTGTATTTCTCAGGCCTTGGCATGTGTAAAATTGGCTGGCACAGCAGATATTCGGCAAGGCACAGGGTGGCCTGTACTCTTCTCACCCCCTCCTGGGAATGGAATGAGTTTCAGGTCCCTAACTCCTAGAGTCGAGTCTGTGTCACACTCCTTGTGTTTTGTGTTGTCGGTGAATTCTCTGCATGCTGTCCTTGAGAGAGGAATCTTAGTTAGCTTGCATTTGGAAAGGATTAGGGAAAGGGGTAAGGGTTATTTTTGTTTGCCTGTGTTTAACTCTCTGTTGGAATGAGAACTCTTGGTCTCTGTTCTAAACACTGTAGCAGTTAAGGCCAAAGCAGAAAGTAGATTTAAGAAGTTACAGTTCACCAGACCCATCCTGACTTCATTTCATTTATGCCCTGGCAATGCTTAAGCATGCATGGGCAGCCAGTTTATGGAGGTTCTCCAGATGTTCCTGTCCTGGGCAGTCCTAGATCCTTGTCTGGCATCTAGCATCTAGCATCCTGACTTCCTTCACTCCAACGTTTATATTAGTAGTTAGAAAACAGAAAATCTGGACTGGGGAGGTGCCTCGGTGACTTTAGGTTCCCAGCACTCACATCAACGCTGACATAATTCCAGTACCAGGTAAGGAGAGGCAGGCAGGCAGGCGAATCCCAAGGGCTCACTAGTCAGTCAAGCTGAAACACAAGCTCCAGGTTCTGTGAGAGACTGTGCTTTCAAAAGGATGGTGGATAGGCTAGAGGAGCGCATATGATACCCACCTCTGGCCTTGTGTGGTCCACATCAGAATCCCAGCGCAAGGAAAGTAAATGGAGAAGGATCGGAAAGTCAAAGTCATCCTTAGCTACACAGTAAGGTTGATGCTAACTTGAGCTATGCAAGACCCTCCCAGAAGGAAGGAAAGAAGTAAAGGACAGGAGGAAGGAAGAAAGGGAGGGAGGGAGAGAGGGAGGGAGGGAGAAAGGGAGGGAGGGAGAGAGGGAGGGAGAGAGGGAGGGAGAGAGGGAGGATGAATGGATCTAGGACAAATTCTAAATTGGACAGAATCTAGGAAAACGTATAAATCAGGATGAGGTAAAATAGGGTGTGTAGTCCCCCTCTGCTGTAAGCTTAGGACCTGAGGTAGCCTTGACGCTTGTCACAGGAAGAGTAAGTAGTTAGAGCTTTGGAATTTGAGTTCCACGTGTGGCATCTGGAATGTGGGGAAAGCCTGCTCTAGAAAGACTCCTGGACAGGTCAGGGAGTTTGCTGTGAGAGTATATACCATCTAGTACTGCCAAAAGCTAGATCCAGAAAGTCTTGCGAGCATGACTGCTTATTCATGAGCTCTGCAAGGCTGCACCAATGGATATGCGGATATGCCCGAGTGTGTGGGGAAAAGCTCCTGAGGCCTCAACCCTACACAAACAGGCAAGCTGGAAGCAGGAGAGGTGGTCTGATGTCTTCCCCCAGGGAGGAGCACACCAATTGTTTGTCCCACTGAGCTGGTAATTATATTCCTATACACAAACACGCACATGCGCACGCACACACGTGCGGTCAATAACAATTTGCGAGAAAGAAGCATGATTTTGAAGAAGAGTGGGGAGGAGTATATGGAAGGGTTTGGAGGAAGAAATAAAGACTTTTGAACAATAAAATGTCATGAGTTTCTGGGATGCTAGGGGAATGGTGTGACCAGAGACAGCATGCACATTCCAAGGCCCAACCCATACCCCACCCTACTTCCCATCCATCTGGATGTTTGTCAGTTTTGTAATAGAATTTAGACTAAACTGCTAAGCATACACATTTCCCTGAACCATGTGAACTGTCGTCGTAATAACTGAATCTGAGGAGGGTATCTTGAGAACATGTGCTTAATTGCTGATTGGCCAGAAGTACAGGCCACAGCCTGGGACTTGGAATTGGCACCTGAAGTGGGAAGAATTCTGTAAGACAGAGCCCTCAACCTGTACGGAGGCTCCGATGCTATCTCCAACCTGTAGTTACTGACGTTATCTCTGCCCTCTGAGACCTGAGAAGTCAGTTGCTTTTTCCAGTTACAGAACATCCAGATGTTATCTTTTGCAGGCTCTCTAGGTACATGGGGATTTTCCCACGCATCTGTCCACAAAAGCATGCTGTGCAATGTGCAGAGTACAGACTATGGGGCTGGAGAGATTTCTCAGTGGTTAAGAACACTGGCTGCTCTTACAGGGAACCCAGGTTTCATTCCCAGCATCTATACGGTGGCTCACAGTCACGTGTAACTTCTGTACCAGGGGACCCAATGCCTTCTTCTGCCCTCCAAGAGCACGTCACGAACATGTCACACAGACATGCATGCAGACAAAACACTCATATACATTTTTAAGCATATATTATTTAAAGAGTTTAGACTGATGAACTTCAGTTGTGTTATCTCATGCTCCTCCCGTCTTTGCAGCTATCCTTATTACTATTACCCAAGCCTTGTTTCCCCACTTTATGATCCACGATGTCAGCACTGAACATGTGCGAGGTCCTGGGTTCCGACCTTATCACTACACTAAAAAGGCATGATATTATAATATATGCTTTTTAAAAAACTTTTCATATTTACTTATTATGTATACAATATTCTGTCTGTGTGTATGTCTGCAGGCCAGAAGAGGGCACCAGACCCCCATTACAGATGGTTATAAGCCACCATGTGGTTGCTGGGAATTGAACTCAGGACCTTTGGAAGAGCAGGCAATGCTCTTAACCTCTGAGCCATTTCTCCAGCCCCTAATATATGCTTTTTGAGAGAAACTCTTGCTATGTAGCCCCAAACTTATTGTGTAAGCTATGCTAGCCTCGGACATGCAGTGATCCTCCTGCCTCAGTCTTCTGAATGCTAAGAATATAGATATGAGCTGCCATACCTAGTTTATATAACTTTTTTTGGGGGGGGGGGTTGAGACAGGGTTTCTCTGTGTAACAGCCCTGTCTATCCTGAAACTCTCTTTGTAGACCAGGCTGGTCTCAAACTCACAGAGATTCACCTGCCTTTGCCTCCTGAGCGCAGTCATTAAAGGAGTGTGCCACCACCATGCCGGGAGTAACTTTTTATTTTTAGTGGTGGTGTTTTTGCATGCTAGGTAAGTACTCCATCACCGAGCTATACCCCCAGCCTATTATATATTCTTTTCCTCTCTCCTTTAATTTTTTTTTAATTTTAATGATGCTTATGTAAAGAAAGCAGAGGTGCCAGATCTCCAGGGGATGGACTTCCAGACAGCTATGCTGCCCGATGGGGCCCTGAGAACTAAAATTGGGGCTTCTTCAAGAGCAGTTTGTGGGCGGTTGTGAGTGGCCAGTGCGGGACCAGGCAAACGGGCAGGAGAGACAGGAAATTAGAGATCCTGAAAGGTTGGGTGAGGTATATGAATGACTTAAAGCTACAAATAAAGACTGAGAGAGAACGGTGCCAACTGGGAGCAGGGCAAGGATGCCAATTCCTCCTCCTCCCCCGCCTGGTCCTCCTCCACCTCCCACTTTTAATCAGGCAAACACAGAGCAGCCCAAACTCAGTAGAGATGAGCAGCGGAATCGAGGAGCCCGCTTACAAGACATTTGCAGAGGGACCAAACTGAAGAAGGTGACCAACATTAATGATCGGAGTGCTCCCGTCATCGAGAAGCCCAAAGGGAGTGGTGGTGGCTATGGCCCTGGAGCTGCTGCTTTGCACCCAAGAGAGGTCTCTTTCAAGGAGGAGTGCCCAAGCTGCAACCTGTGCAAGCCAAGGATGCTTCAGATACTCGAGCTGGTAAGCCAGTCCTACAAGTCCCCAGTTCTCGAGCTGCTGCTCCGAGGCCTCCAGTGTCTACAGCCAGTGGGCGTCCTCAAGATGATACCGACAGCAGCCGAGCCTCCCTCCCAGAACTTCCGGGACGCAGAGACCCTCTTCACCTGACCCCTCTCATCCCACTACCACTAGCGGTACAGACATGAAACACATCTGCTCCTCCCCCACCACCTCCAGGGCGCCGTGTCAGTGCGCCCCCTACTCCTCTGCCTGTGCACAATAGCAAAGTTCAGGCCTACAACAGGGAGAAACCCTTGCCTCCAACACCTGGACAAAGGACATCCTGCTCCACCCACTGTAAAACCACCTCCTTCCTCTGTGAATATCAGAATCGGACCAAGAGGCCAGTCTCCAGCCCCTCCACCACCGCCTTACCGCCAGCCTCCTGGGGTCCTCAATGGACCCTCAAGCCCCACTGAGCTGCCACAAAGACACAATTCTTTGCATAGGAAGACACCAGGGCCAGTCAGAGGCCTTGCACCTCCTCCACTCACCTCTGCCTCCCCCTTCTTGTTGAGTAACAGGCCACCTCCCCCAGCCCGAGACCCCCCAGTAGGGGAACAGCTCCTCCACCTCCACTACCCATGGTCCGAAATGGTGCCAGGGATGCTCCCCCTGCCCCACCACCTTACCAAATGCATGAGTCAGAACCTCCGAGCAGAGGAAAGCCCCCAGCTCCACCGTTAAGGACACCAGCTGGGCCACCCTCTCATCCATCACCACCCCTGAGGAATGGCCATAGAGACTCCATCACCACTGTCTGTTCCTTCTTGAATGATTTTGAGTCCAACTACTCCTTCCACCCAGTGGAGGACTTTCCTGCTCCAGGAGAATGTAAGCATCTTCAGAGAGTATACCCCAGCAAAACAAACCGAGCTGCCTGTGGAGCCTTACCTCTGCCACCCATTCTCAAGTGAAGCCTGGCTTGGTCCTGCTCCTCAGGAAAAGGATGGACCTCCTCTTCTCAGATGGTCCCTCAGCCCCTAAAACCTGCATGAGAGCTCCAACAATGTTTGTCCAGTGCAACCAACCCTAAGCATCCTCCTGGCCCAGTTCCATCTATGCATCTCATCTCTGGACTTGGTGATTGGATTCTTTCTGTTGGCAGTAGGCTCTCAAGCAAGCCCTGTATCCAGCCCTCTTCCAGCAAGCCCTGCTAAACCAGAAGAGGAGAAAGGCTCCGTTTCTCCTGCTTTCTTCCAGGGAAAGGTGCATTGTTAGGGGAATGGACACACCGGGCAGGGTGGAGAACGGTGCCCTGCCTGCTGTTACCCACCAAGGGGAAGTGTGCTGTGTGCATTGCATTCCATAGTTGAGGAGGTCGGTGTGGCCAGGACTGTTGAGGAAAAGGTGCTTTTCGTGAAGCAGTCGGGGTTTGCAGAAGTGACCTGTTTTAAAGGTCAGGTTACAGAAAGGACAAAGAAATGGGTCTTCTCCATTTTAAGAGTGTTTTGGTTTTGTTCTCATCCCTCTTCTCCCCATTCCAAGGGGCAAGTTGTACATACACTAAATACTAATCAGTGAACTAGACAATAAAAGAAGGGGACGAAGTAAAAAAAAAAAAAAAAAAAAAAAAAGAACAGCCGGGCGGTGGTGGCGCACGCCTTTAATCCCAGCACTCGGGAGGCAGAGGCAGGCGGATCTCTGGGAGTTTGAGGCCAGCCTGGTCTACAAGAGCTAGTTCCAGGGCAGGCACCAAAGCTACAGAAACCCTGTCTCGAAAAACCAAAAAAAAAAAAAAAAGAACAGGTTGTGTTCTTAACCTCTGAGCTATCTCTCCAGCCCTATATCATATATTCTTAGTGTATGTACTAGCAGACTTTTGGGTTTTAAACTCGCAGTATAGAGAAATCTGTGAATACAAAGAAAGAAGCATTATTTGTGTTTTCAGTATTAGCCCTCTGGTGTGTAGCTGACAGAGCTTTCTACCCATTCTATAGGCTGTCTCTTCTCTGCTGGTAGTTTCCCATGCAATGCAGAGGATTTTACATTTCATAGAAGCTTATTTATCAGTTACTGGGCAATAACTATCACATGCTATTGAATCCTTTCCAGAAAGTTCTTGCCTATGTCCATATCTTAAAGTGTTCCCTAATGTTTTCCTCGAGTAATTTCAGTGATTTAGGTTTTATATTAAGGTCCTTTATCCATTTTGAATAGATTTTTGTGCAGGGTGACTTTAGCATGAACAATAAAAACCCAGAGACAGTTATTGGGGTTCAAGCTGAAGATCAGAAAAGCAAAACAGCCAAGCCACGAGAGTCCTACCTCTACCAGGGCCGGTTAACTGCTGACTGAGCCCTGAACTTTTGTCTCCTACCGTCTTATATTCCCCTTTAGTGCTGGGATTAAAGGCATGACTCCCTAGTGCTGCAATTAAAGGTGTGAGTCACTACCACCTGGACTGTTTCTGAATTGAACTTGTGTAGCCCAGGCCAGGGTGGCCATGAACTCACAGAGATCCATCTGCCTCCGTCTCTGTCTCCCAAATTCTGGGATTAAAGGTGTATGACACCACTGCCTGACCTCTAGTAGCTTAGTTTACCTTCTGACCTTCACACAACTTTATTTATTAAAACATAAATAAAATATCACTATATTTCCCCTTTTTGTCTAAAATAAAAAAGAAGGCTATAACTAATAAAATAAAAACTATATACAATAAGTATAATAACTATATATAATATATACAGGCAATAAATATATCAATAATGTCTAGTCCATTTGCATTTGACAAAATCAGAGAAAATACTCTATATTTATCCTATCTTGTGAGACCAAAGTCTTGTACCTATTTTACTTTCTATCATAACTTATATTCTGCATGTGGTAAACAAGGAGACTATAATTATAACTATCTAGTCTTTAACTCCCTAAGACCCAAGAAGGAAATAATATTAACTGAGTAAGCAATAAGTACAAGCAAGTGACTTCCAAAAAAATGTGAGTAATGACAGAAACAGCTGACTGCCTGGAAAGTCACCCAAAGTTCCTCTGCAACATTGGGGCATCCATTTTGGCCTATTGGCCTGGAATATCTGACAGACTTTTCTATGAAGCAGGGTTTTTGTCTTGTCTGGGCAAGGGTTGGCAGTCACTGTCTTTTGTGTTCTGCTTATTCCATTAGGATAGCATACTGTCAGTTGAGGCAAAGGTATTTTCTTGCCTAGTGCCTTACTTTTGCCACAAAGAAAGAAAACTCCATGTGGAGTTTCTTCAATGCCCATCATCTTCTTTGAAACAGATTGGTGCTGCCAGGAACAGACATGTCTCATTGTCATTAAAAAAAAAAAGAAAAAAAGAACTGGTGTTATTAAAACATCTTAAATGCCATATTCTATAGATCTCTGAAGCATTTGAAGATGACCTGTCTATTTAAAATATATCTCTGTTTGACCTTGAAAACATACCTAATGTGACTACAAGTTTGATTATAATAGGTGATTAATTACTAACTTGCATTTCCTTATTATCCTAAACAGTTGATAATAATAACTTTCAAGGATTAGAAATTTGCATTACATTGTTAAATGAGCCGTATAGGTACAATACCTTGAACAAGATTAGAAACATATGTATAGTCTGTTTAAAAAAACAATCTCAAATTTGTATCAATATATTAAAATTTGTATACAATAGAAAAGGCATCAAGACACGTGGCTAGACATAGACAAAAATTATGTGTTAATTTAAGTTGTAAGAGCTAGTTAATAATAAGCCTGAGCTAATAGGCCAAAAAGTTTAAAATTAATATAAGTCTCTGTGTGTTTCTTTGGGACTGAATGGCTAGGACGGGGTGGGACAGAAACTTCTGTCTACAGATGAGAGATACTAACATAAAGAAAAATGAATAAAAGTTTAAATAAAAGTGAAAGAAGGACTAAGATGAATCATCACTCATCTGGTAAGTGAATGTGCTAAAAAGCCTGGTAATCTGAGTTTGATCCTCAGGATCCATGCAGTAACGGAGAGAACCAACTCCCACAAATTGTTCTCTCTCTCTCTCTCTCTCTCTCTCTCTCTCTCTCTCTCTCTCTGTCTTCTTTCTTTTCCTTCCCTCCCTCCCTCCCTTCCTTCATTTTTTTTGAGACAGGGTTTCTCTGTGTAGCTCTGGCTGTCCTGGGACTTTATTTTGTAGACCAGGCTAGCCTCAAACTCACAGAGATCTTCCTGTCTCTGCCTTCTTAGTGCTGCAATTAAAGGTGAGCACTAAATCTAACAAAGTTTATTTTATTATTATTTTATGTGCATGTGTGTTTTGCTGACATGTATATCTGTGTATCATGTGGATGCCCACAGAGGCCAGAAGAAGGCATCAGATTCCCTGAACTGGAGTCATAGACAATTGTGTACTACCATGTGGGCACTGGAAATTGAGCCCAGGTCCTCTGGAAGAGCAGACTGTGCTTTTAATTGCTGAGCTATCCCTCCAGATCCCCCAAATTTATTAAAATGAGAAATAAGTGTGGCTTACATTGTTATTTATTTATTTGTTTGTTTGTTTGTTTTAGAGATAGAGTTTCTCTGTAGCTTTGGGGCCTTTCCTGGAACTAGCTCTTGTAGACCAGGCTGGCCTCAAACTCAACAGAGATCCGCCTGCCTCTGCTTCCCGAGTGCTGGGAATAAAGGCATGTGGCACCACCACTCAGCTCTTAGGTTACTTTTATATAGGTGGTGTTTTTGTAATAAACTTCTCTTTTCCTGCCAAGCAGTGCCAAATTCAAATTCACATGTAAATGGTTTATAGGGTGACTATCAAAAAGTATACTTCTAAGCTCAGTGGTGGTGGTGGTGCACACCTTTAATCCCAGCATTTGGAAGACAGAGGCAGGAGGATCTCTGAGTTCGAGGCCAACCTAGTCTACAGAGCGAGTTCCCAGACAGCCAGGGCTACACTGAGAAACCCTGTCTTGAAAAACAAAACAAACATAAAAATCTACTTTTAATGATTTTCTAGCTATACTCAAAGTCCCTTTGTTTGAGAAGGACAAAATAGCACAGTATGAGAAGGGTGTATGTGAAAAAGATGGATTTTTACATCCTGAAAATTTGTATAAGGTCCCTCTCTTCATTACCTGTTCTTTCAAAATGTGTTCTTACCCACATGGTTGTCATCAGCTAAATAGTTACAGGTGGCTCAATTTCCTGTTCTGTTCCCTAAAAGAGAATTCCATCATTTGCCCATTATTAGTAAATGAGCCATAATGATTTGGTCATTTCATAGGTGGCCTCTATTTTTACTTCACAATTGCCTAACCATGCCATCTAGTATAGAAGACACACAAACTGTAGGTGACAATTTCATAAATATAGGTGTAAATTAATTAAAATTCAATTTAAACTGTAGAGCCAATATGATAGTTCAGTTGGTAAAGGTGCTTACCAAACAAGACTGATGACCTAAGTTTAATGTCAAGAATCCACAGTAAAAAGAAAGAACCATCTCCTAAAAGCTTTTCTCTGAACTCTACACAGGTGCCATGGCACGCTCTCTCTCTCATACACACACACACACACACACACACACACTTACACATGCAGTCATAATAATAAACACACTTCATTTAGATTTATTGATTTTATTTATGCATATGAGTATTTTGCCTTCATGTATGTATGTTTACCATGTACATGCCTATGGATGAGCCATGGTGTGGATGCTAGGAACTGAATCTTGGTCCACTATAAGGATGGTAAATGTTCTTTTTTTTTTTTTTTTTTTTTTTTTGGTTTTTCGAGACAGGGTTTCTCTGTGGTTTTGGAGCCTGTCCTGGAACTAGCTCTTGTAGACCAGGCTGGTCTCGAACTCACAGAGATCCGCGTGCCTCTGCCTCCCAAAATGTTCTTAACTACTAAGCCATCTCTCCAGTGCCATGAATACAAAAAAATGAATTAAAAAAATACAAATTTGGTTCCCCAGTCCTACCTTTCTAGGAGATAGGAATGTGAATCTATAGCATTTGGCCATGCACACCAAAAGAAAATGAGAATTGGCGAAGGGGAAAAGGTTTATTTACAGTTTGGCCCAGAACTGGAGAGAGAAAACCTCTTTGTCTCTCTCCACCTTGCCTGTAGGACTGATAATAACTGTATAGAAGAGCTGAAAACAACCAAGAAATCCACACATGTAGACTTAACTATGAATCAAAGCATCAGAACTGTGAGGGACTTTTTATGGAACCAGGGCTCTCCATTCCCAGTAGGAGAGTCCAGGGAAAAGTCACTATCGGCAGCATTCCGAGTGTTGGTAATGGCTCTACACTGGACTGTGCAAATGCAGGACAGTTCTATCACTGCATAGTATTCATCATTATTGCAGAGTTTTCCTATTAGTCGCTGGACTCAAACTCACAATCCTCCTGCCCCAGCCTCCTGGGATTACAGGTATGTTCCACCACACCTCCATAGGCTAGAAAGTAGGTCTTCTAGAAGGAATGACAGAACTGTCTTAGACTCGCCAGAAGACTGTCGTAGAACGGCCTTCTCACGGTAAGCTGGCACTGCTACCAGTTGACAAAACCGTACAAGAGGATTTCAGGGCCTCAGAACTAGGGATTTCCAAGACTATTTTAGCTCAGAGGCTTTGTGAAGACAGACTGCGATGTAGATATAAAACAAAATATGAGGGGCTGGAGAGATGGCTCAGCAGTTAAGAGCATTGCCTGCCCTTCCACAGGTCCTGAGTTCAATTCCCAGCAACCACACAATGGCTCACAACCACCTGTAATGATGTAATCTCTTTTGGCATGCAGGCATACATGCAGACAGAATATTGTATACATAATAAATAAATAAATATAAAAACAAAATATGAACAAGTAACATGGACTAGAGGAATCTAGTGTAGAGTTTTTTAAGAATCGTAATGGAAATTGTTTTTTTTAAAGATTTATTTAATATTATGTATACAGCATTCTGCCTGCATACCTACACACCAGCAGAGAGCACCAGATCTCTTTATAGATAGTTGTGAGCCACCATGTGGTTGTTGGGAATTGAACTCAGGACCTCTGGAAGATCAGCTAGTGTTCTTAACCTCTGAGCCATCTCTCCAGCCCATTTGTATGTTTGTCTGTTTGTTTTGTTTTTCCAGTAGGGATAGACAAGCTTTTTTGTTTTGTCTCCAACGCTCAGTTCAATACTATCTGTCAAGGTTACTATTGATCATATTTTGTTTTCATGCTGTTGGGGAGTAAGTCCTGAATCTTGTATGTGCCATGAAAGCCTTCTACCCATGAGCTACACCCCACAGCCTCTCAATATCATTGTGATGACCACATTCTCTCAAACATTCATTACCAATGGGCAACTCATCTAAACTGAAATCTCGAAAGCAAAGCATTACTTCTTCCCTGGTTGGTGAGTTATTCCGGCTATCTGATTTGTGGGTGGGTTGTTCTTAAAGAAAGCATTTCCTTGCTTCATTTCACTTTTGTGTCAGGATCTTGTCATGCATCTCAGGATAGCTTAAAACTCAAAATCCTTTTATCTTTGCTTCCTCAATGCCAGGATTATCGTCAACATTATACCATGCATATTCGAAACATCATTTTCTGTTTGCTTTTCACTTGTAAAAATGAATTTTTAACGACGCCTATTGTGTGTCTGTGTGTATATGTGTACACGTGTGTGTGGGTACATGTGTACCATGACTTGCTTATGAAAGGCAGAGGACAATTTGCAGAAATTGATTCTTTCCTTCTATGTGGGTCCCGGAGCTCAAGTTGTCAGGCTTGGCAGCAGGCAGCTTTACTCTCTGATCTGTGTTGCTAGCCCCAAATGTAACTTTTTGGAAAACGGCCTCAGTGCAGTCCAGGCTGGTTTGGAACTGAGCAGCTCGCTAAGGCAGGCCTCGACCTTGTGGGGACACCTCTGCCTTAGGTTTCTCAAGTGCTGGCATTACAAGTGCGGCCCACTGCTGTAACTTGCTTTCTGTTGCTTTACTAAAATACTCTGACCAAACGCAACAGCACACCTGGAGGAAGGGTTTCTTCGGCTTTCACTCGCAGGCCACAACTGATCATGAAGGGAAGTCAGAGCAGGAACTCAAGGCAGGGACCTGCTCATTGGCTTGCTTGCTTTTAGTTTTGTTTTGTTTGTTTTGTTTTTAGAAAGCTACAACTAACCGTCTTTTTTGAAACTTTGTTTTTTACTTTTTAAATGTGCAGGAGTGTTTTGCCTGCATGTATGTCTGTATACCACACGTTCATGGATGTCAGAAGAGGGTAACTGGAGTTACAGATGGTTGTGAGCTGTCATGTGCTGGGATTAGAACCCAGGTCCTCTAGAAATGTAGCCCATACTCTTGACTACTGAGCCATTTCTCCATCCCCAATGCTAGCTTTCTTTGATTTTTGGTTTTTGAGACAGGTTTTAACTATGTAGCTCTGGATATCCTGGAACTCACTATGTAGACCAGGCTGGCTTCAAACTCAGAGAGCTGTCTGCCCCTCCCTTTAAGTGCTGGATTTAAAGGCATGTGCCGTCATGTCCAGCCAATGTCCAGCTTTCTTATATAGCCCAGGCCCACCTGCCTAGGGATGGGGCTGCTCACTGTAGGCTGGTCTCTCCCACACCACAAGCATAGACATGCCACAGACCAAACAGACTGGGGCGATTCTTCAGTCACAGGTTCCCTGCTCTCAAGTGACTCTAGGTGGTGTCAAGTTGTCATTAAAAATGAAACAGGATATCCAACATGCCCGCCTAAATTGTGTGTGTGTGGTTTGTTTGTTTGTTGTTTTTGCTTTTATTTTCCAAGTCAGGGCTTCTCTGAGTAGCCCTGACTGTCCTGAAACTTGCTCTGTAGACCAGTCTGGCTTTGAACTCAAAGAGATCCACCTGCCTCTGCCTTGAGTGCTGGGATTAAAGGCGTGCACCACCACTGCCCAATTTAAGTTGTGTTTTGAAACAAGGACTGGCACTGTAGCCCAAGCTGGCCTGTAACTCAAAATGAAGCCCAAGCCTGTCTAGCAGTCATAGCAATCTTGCTGCCTCCACCACCCAAATACTGAGGTCATAGGCATGAACCACCTTTCCTGGCAAAACTCATGAGACATCTGGCTAGATATCTGGGCCTGGGAAATCCACGGCCCGGGAAATGCCAGGGAAGCACTCTACCACTGAGCTATAGTCCCAGCAACCACTGGCAGCTTAAAGAGAACATCTGGGAGAAAAAGCAGAACAGGGTCCCGACAGAGTTCTATTAACAACTCTATTCTATTAGCCTTGTCCCGAGTCACAGGAGGGAAAACAGCATTAGCCACTACTGCGAAGCAGGAACCAGGGTGTGAGCCACCAAGTCCAGCTCAGATGTGGTTTCTCAGTTAAATATTCTGATGGCCATCTCAGGATTCCTCCTGTTTCTGGAATTTGCTGTCCCGAGGTTTCACCCTCTTTGGACTCCCTGAAGGAGAGCTGCAGTTTTGGCTGCTATGCTCAAGTTTTTGAACAATTTAAAAAGGACAAAAAATTGTAAAAGTTATTCCTAAACACTGAATATGTGGTTTCTAAGGACAATATTCTCTTTCAAATATTTTTTATTCCCTGCCCCATGTGTGAGGTTTTATGTGTAAGAGAGCACACAGCTTTAATCCCAGCACTCGGGAGACAGAGCCAAGCAGATCTCTGTGAGTTCGAGGCCAGCCTGGTCTGCAGAATGAGTTCCAGGACAGCCATGACTGTTACACAGAGAAACCCTGTCTCAAAAACAACAGCTGGTACAGGGCAATTCTGTATTCTGTCAATTATGTTTTAAATAAACACTGATTGGCCAGTAGCCAGGCAGGAAGTATAGGCAGGAAAACAAGACAGGAAGTAGAAGTGGGGCAATGAGAACAGGAGTATTCTGGGAAGAAGGAAGCTCTTTCCCCAATCCTGCCCAGACCACCGAAGAAGCAGGATGTGCCCCGCTGAAAAAGGTTCCGAGCCATGTGGCTAATGTAGATAAGAATAGTGGGCTATATAAGTTATGAGTTAATAAGAAGCCTGAGCTAATGGGCCAATCAGTTTATAACTTATGTAGACCTCTGTGTGATTTTCTTTGGAACTTGATTGTAGGAACTGGGCAGGACAGAAACCCCAACAAGCAGGCCCTCATGTTACATACAACAAAAAGAGTGAGTGAGACAGAGAGAGCCAGAACACAAGGAAGCATGAGAGCTCATGAGAAAGGAGAGAGAGAGAGAGGGAGAGGTAGGGAGGAGGACAGAAGGGAGGGAGGGAGGGAAAGAGAGAGAGAGAGAACCACAGTACATTTATGAGGTCACAATGTATGAGGTCAGAGGACAGCTACTTGGAGTCAGCTTTCTCCTTCCAGCGTGTGGGAGCATGTGGGTTTTAAGAATCAAACTCAGGTATACAGCCTTGGCAGCAAGCCCCTTTACCTTCTGGTCAATCTGCCAACCCCAGTATTTTTAATTTTTACAGTGTTAGAGATGGAACCCAGGGACTTTCCATGCATGCTAGGCAAGAGTTCTACTACTGAGCTACATCCCCAGACCAAGAATATTCTCTTACATGACTACAGAACAAGGACTGCAATCAAGAAATTACCATTGACACAATATTATATAACATTCAGTCCATAACTACATTCAGTCTATACTTCCTTAAAATGCCCTAACAGTGAAAAGGTTATTTTTTAAAATTGAGGTATAATTCAGGATTGAGTATTCATTTTAGTTATCCTGCTCTTTTAGTCACCTTCTATTTGAAATGCATCCTTAGTCTTTCTTTGGTTCTATTTGAAATGCATCCTTAGTCTTTCTTTGGTTCTATTTGAAATGCATCCTTAGTCTTTCTTTGGTTTTCAAGACTTTTTTGAGGTGTTCAGGCCAATGATTATATAGAATATCTTCCAATTTGGGATCTCTGCAAGTTGTTTGTGATTTGAGAAGGTCTGCTTGAAACCATGGAATAGCATCAATGAAAGCTGAGAAGTCCTCAAATGTCTCATGATACAAACTGATGCAGCCACAGAATTGACTAGTAGGCAGCCAGGAAGAATGACAAGAGGATATTTTTCCAACCTAGGAAAATATTTGTGGTTTCTAAATAAAAAATCTTAATAGGTTTAAGAGAGCATTTGTATAAAAGTTGTAGCCTTAGCTGGCCTGTAACTCACTATGTAGACCAGGCTGGCCTCCAGCTCCCAGAGATCCAGGAAGCTGAGAGCAAGGGAAAGATAACCCTGCCCAGATAAACTGGTAACATTCAAATTCAGTCCCAGGCTTTTTGGACATAACCCCCCCTTACTGTTATTGTTATTTTACCTGGTTATTGTCTGGGCCCTTTCTTTATGGGATGGTGAACGAAGAGGAGGTGGTGTATGGTTGCTAAGGGGTGCATACCACAGGTGGTTCTGCTCCCATGATGCATCTGATTTTAATCATATACACACCCAATTATGCAAAAGTACAGGCTGGTAAAAAAGAAGTTTTCCCTAAAAGGTCACTCTAGGACAGTTTACCTAACTGTGCGTGTTCCTCAAAAATAGTTCACATCAGCCCCCTCCCTGCCTGTCAATCTCACATAACCCTGGGAACATGCTTGAGTAGAAACTGACCACAAAATGGGTATTTTAGAAGATAAGGGAAGAGAAACTTATTCCACTGTTTGGAGTATGGTGTAGCTGCAGCTTGATAAAGGTGGGCATCTTAGGGTGCCAGGCTAATTGTTAAAGGAGGGGTGCATGTAGAACCAAACCAAGTGGCGCTCCAGATTGATAAGCTATCCCTGTAACTTGCCTACCGCACACAGACTTCAGCTTTGGGTTTTGTTTGCTTTTGAGTCAAGGTTTCACACAGTAGACCAGAATGGGCTGGAATGCATTATGTATCTCAGACTGGCCTCAAACTCATGACAGTCCTTTCTTGGCTTTCTAAGTGTTGGCATTATGGGTAGGAGGCACCTCACCTGGCATGTGTGCTTCAAGTTTTGAGACACCTTTACCATGTAGCATTTTTCATAAGCAAATCAGTTTTTTTTAAAAAAAAAAAAAAAAAAAAGAAAGAAGAAAGAAAGAAGCCCTCCATTTCTATTGGCACTCCATGCTTCAGCTTCCGTTACTCTCATTTCTCTCCTGCCCCTTTATCTTCTCGGTGCATATAGTTTACACAGCCTTATATCTGGGCAGGGCTGCCTTCCCTTTGCTAATGAACTACCAGCTTTGGGGTAGATTCCTATTACATCATTGCCAGCAAGGAAGAATGTGTGGAGTCTTTGGCTTTTTTATCTTGATCCTACTGTCATTAACACAGACGTCTTTTTGGGGGTCATTTGCAAAAGCAGATTAGCTAAGGACCAAGAAACAGCATTTGAACTATTGGGAATATAATTTAGAGGTAATAAGTAAGTTAAGAATTAGAAAGGAACACTGGTTTTGCAACAGGCACTGCAAGCTTTGCTAGAGTGGGTAAGTGTATAAAAAATAAAACTAAATAAAAATGGGAGGTGTGGGTGAACTTTAGAGAAAACTCCACAAGCAGAGATGGAGGAAATGGTACAACTGGACATGTGGTATACAGGAACAAAGAAAATTGGGGGGGGGGGAGTGGAAGTGAGCCTGGCACCATCACAAAGCAATCACCTTCACATCAAGTTGACAGAGAAAGGCCAAGAACTGCTTCCAAAAAAAGACTAACATCTAATGAACATGGACAGAGTAGAAGGGAGGAAATTCTGAAAATGGTTAAAAATAAAAGTGGAATTGACAGGAGGTGTAAGCAGGAAGAACAGAGAGGATACTGCCGGTGACATGACCCAGTCAGTCAAGGTGTTTGCCACCAAACTGATGAACTGAATTCTATTCCCAGGACCCTGTGTTTGAAGAACAGAAGTGACTCCTGCAAGTTGTTCTTTGATGTGGTTATTTCGGGGCTGAGCAGATAGAAACAAACAAGCAGGCTCCTACAATAAATTGGCACTCCAACCTGTGCTAGCTAAATCCACATAAAACCTGAGAGGGCTTGGAAAGGAATTCTAGACATTAAAAACAAAGCTCAGCTGCATGTTTGTTTTTGTTTTGTTTTGTTTTCTTTTCTTTTTGGGGGGGATGGGCTCTGCTTGCTGGCAGCATGCTGCAGCTCCTTTAAGAAAAGTCTTTCTGATTCAGCAGTAGCAAAAGCAAAACAAACAAACAAAAAAAGTGTGGTTTCTAAATGGCAGTTTCCTGGTCCATGCTGCCAGCATGAACTCTGACTCTTTCAGAAGACCAAACATTTAAATGGAGTTTGTGAACAGAGTGCTACAAACTTGCTTAATGGCAACATAGGCCTGCTGTGTGCCTGAAAATGGGACTATGAACATGGCACATGCTGAACAAACCTCTGCCATGTTGGATTGGGTGAAGCCAAAAGGCAAAGCAGCATCAGTGGTAGCGAGGCCACTTAGCATTTTAAGAAGTGCTCCTGGACAGAAAAGGATTTCAGATACATAGTAAAATAGATTCAGATAAAAAAACACCTCTAAATGGGTCAGTGTTGGATAAATGTACATAGGCTTGGGAAAGAAAAGAAAAAGTATAGACAGTTATAAAAGGAAGTAAGTGGTTTTAAAAAAGGTAAAGTCTTTAAAGAGACAGACAGCCATAGATAAAAGGAGTAAAGAAAAATAAGCCACATAAAGATGGAATAAACACAGAGAACCTGGGTTATGTATATTATTGTGTTTTCTTTGAATTTTTTGACTGTAAAGGAACAAAGTATGATGGAGGAAGGTCATTAGTTAATTAATTAATAAAGAAACTGCTTGACCCTGATAGGTTAGAACATAGGTGGGTGGAGTAAACAGAACAGAATGCTGGGAGGAAGAGGAAGTGAGGTAAGATGCCTCAGACAGACGCCATGGCTCTGCTCTCTGAGGCAGATGCGATGAAGCTCCGACCCAGGATGGACATAGGCTAGAATCTTCCTGGTAAGCGTACCTCATGGTGCTACACACCTTAATAGAAATGGGCCAAGCAGTGTTTAAAAGAATACAGTTTCCATGTAATTATTTCGGGACATAAGCTAGCCAGGCGGCCAGGAGCCAGGCGGGAATGCTGCCCGCAGCTCCTTCAACAAAAGTACAGAGAGACATTTCATTGTATAGGCTGCTAAGCTAATCCGGCATATATGTTTTAAAGTTATCTTGACTTCAGAATTTGGGTCTAAGGATTTTTTGCTTGTAGTCATGTTAGCTAGGTTTTCTAGATATATAGATATATAGAGATATATTTCAGTTAGATAGGTATTCTTCAAATCTTTCAGAGACCTTCAGAATATGGCATTTAACATGTTTAAATTATTAACTTAAGATTTTTCATGACAATGAGACATATCTGATCCTGGCAGCACCAGTTACTTCAAGAGGAAGATGGGCATTGAAGAGGCTCCTTATGGAGTTTGCTAGCCATTTGGGCAAGAAACTGCTCTTGCCTAGACTGCTTGATGTTATGCTGTTGCTGTATGAACTGGACATGCAGGACCCACAGAGAAATTACTGACGAACTTGCCTAAAGGTGAGATGACCCTTTGGGGTTCCTGCTTCATGTAAGAGACTGACAGACATTCTGCAGGGCACAGAAGAAAGTGATTGACAAACTGCCAATATAGGCAGAACTGTCTTTGAAACTTTCTGCTTCATGGAGAAGTCTACCAGATACTATGGGCCTGTAGGCTGAAGATGGATGATCCAACATTACAGAAGAACTTTGGGTGACTGTCCAGGCAGAAGATGTCTCTGTCAATTCTAGAATTTTGGAAGTTGCTTACAATGCACTTCCTGTTTACTTACATAATATTATATCCTTCTGGAGTCTTTGATGGAGTTGAAGATTGGATAGTTATAATTATGGTTTTCCTTAGTTATGATAAAAGATAAAGTAGATATAAATATGGTAACCTTAATTCTTGCTTGATACCTGTTTTGTTATATGTAATCTTGCTATGTTAAAGTTAAATCCTTTTTATTTAGACAGAAAAGGGTAGGTGATGTGGGAGGTGATGTATGCTGTGAATATGTTTTATTGCCATTTGTTAATAAAGAAGCTGCTATTGGCCAATGGTTTAACAGAGTAAAATCATGCTGAAAGAGATATAGAGAGAGTAGGCAGAGTCAAGGCGAAGCCATGTAGCCCCATCAGAGACATAAGCCAGATGGAACCTTGCTGGTAAGCCACAGCCACGTGGCAATACACAGATTAATAAAAATGGGTTAAATTAAGATGTAAGACCTAGCCAATAAAAAGCTAGAGCTAATGGGCCAAACAGTGACTTAATTAATACAGTTTCTGTGTGGTTATTTTGGGGTTGAGCAGCAGAGAACAATCAAGTAGCCTCCTATAACACTTTGACCTCTGAACACATGCCATGGCACATGTAAGCCCACATATTAACACACATGTAATAAATAGATTGGATGGATGGATATAAAAAAGAAGAGAGGATGGATCTAAAAGAAAGAGGGACAGAGTCTGAGAAACTTAGGAGCAGATGGAGTTGGAGATGGAAACAATCAGCTAGCAGACAGCAAGAGCTCAGGTCAGGAGCATTTAGTTTGGAACTCATGCTTGAGTAGATATCACCTTGGCTAGAAATGTCCATTAGAGGAGCTGAGAGTGTGGGGCTTCTCTGAATAATGGATATCTGTGTTGAATACACAGGTGATGCTGAGAATATGGCATGGCAGAGACCGGAACCTCACTGCTATAGTCTGAGCTAGTGTCTCCCAGAGGCACACGTAAAAACTAAGTATGGTCAGAAGCACAGGAGAAGACTTTCTAAAACTTGCTGGCCCAGCAGCCTGGTTGAAGCTCGTTCACCAGATAGTGCTGTGGAACCTTTAAGGAGTGGGCTAGAGGTTATTGGAGTGTATCAGTGTATGACAGGAGCAGTTTTATGTGCTCCTGTCATGGAAGGCCTCATTAGAGACCCAAAGGAATGCACCACCCATCTTGCCCTGGAAGTTCCAAATCTGACAGCACAAATAACTCCTTTTTCATGGTGTGTGTTTGGGGAAGGGGTACATGCATGCATACATGTTCATGTGTGTGTATGTGCATGGGAAGGCCAGAGGTCAATGTTGGGGGTCTTCCTCTGTCATTTTTCAGCTGGTTTCTTGAAACAGGGTGTCTCACTGGACCTGGAGCTTACTGATTCAACCAGCAAGCCCTAGAGATTCTCCTGTCTTGTTTTTCTAGAGCTGAGATTGCAAGCACATGACAACCATACTTAGCTTTCTATGTGGGTGCCGGGAAAAAAACCTCAGGACCTTCTGCTTTCACGAGCAGCAATTTACCAACTGAGTCATCTTTCCAGCCCCTCCTTTTTCTTTCATGTGTGTGTGTGTTGCATGGTGTGTTTGTGTATACTCACTCATGCATATGTGCATTGAGTCTAGAGATGAATCAATGTCCAGCATCTTATTAATTTATTTATTTATTAAAGATTTCTGTCTCTTCCCCGCCACCGCCTCCCATATCCCTCCCCCTCCCCCAATCAACTCCCCCTCTCTCATCAGCCCTAAGAGCAGTCAGGGTAATGTCCAGCATCTTTACTCAATGCTCTCCACCTTATTTGAGACAGAGTTGCAGACTCAGTCTGCATGCCCCAGCATTGGGATTAGATGCATGCACATCTATACCTAGCTACCTTTGACATGCGTGCTGGGGGATCCAAACTTGAATCGCCATTCTTACGCATCAGGCACTTTACCCACGATCTCCACAGACTTTCTCCTCCACCTCCCTTGTTTCTTTAGATAAAGGGTTATATAGCGCAGGTTGGCCTCCAACTCACTACGTAGCCGAGGATGTCCTTGAAGGCCTGATTATCTTCCCTCTGCCTTCCAACACTGGCAAACGCTAAGCTTACACAGGTGTGCACTATCATGCCAAGCTAAGTAGTTCATACATATGCAAGCACCCTACCAGTTGAGCTCTGTCATTAGCTTTAAACACAAACTGTCTTGTTCGACATTTTATCCTCATACCCCCAATATTCTGGTTAGCTTGTTGTTGGGGAATATTATGTTCAAGTGTGTGACTTTTTTTTTTATTAAAAAAAGTTTTCCACCTCCTCCCCGCCTCCCATTTCCCTCCCCCTCCTCCCGCCCCTCTCCCCCTCCCCCCTTGTTTACGCTGCATTTGTTTAATTCTGTGAAGCTGTGTTACTGTGCCTGTCTAAAAATGTCGGATGGTCCTCATAAAGAGATGAACAGCCAATAGTGAGGCAGGAGCAAGGATAGGTAGGGCTAGCAGGAAGAGAGAAAAAATAGGAGACCTGAGAATGAAGAGAGCAATGAGCAGGGGCCAGCCACTCAGCCACCTTGTCAGCCATGGAGTAAGAAGGAAAGTAAGATATACAGAAGTAAGAAAGATAAAAGCCCAGAGGGAAAAGGTAGTCAGTATAATTTAAGATAAGAAAAGCTGGCTAGAAATAAGCTGGTTATTTATAATTAAGACTAAGCCTCTGTGTGTGATTTATTTGGGAGCTGGGTGGTGGGCCCCTCAAAAAACCAAAAAGAGTAAAATGCCACACAAGAGCTCTCCTAAGTGATTAGGGTACATATGATAGGTTGAAATGCTTAAGAACAATTCTTTTAAGACATGCCTACAAAGAATGTTGTATTTAAAAATAACAGTAAGGCTGGCGTAGGGATACACACCTTTAATCCCAGTACTTGGGAGGCAGAGGCAAGCAGAACCCTATGAGTTTGAGGCCTGTCTGGTCTACAGAGCATATTCCAGGACAGCCAGGACTATAATAGTGAGACTCTGTCTCAAAAAAACAGAAAACAAAAATTAAAATTCCACTTTGGAGGCCTGGGGAGATGGCTCAGTGGAGAAATCACTTGCGTGCAAGCACAAAAACCAGAGTTTAAATCCCAAGAACCTACATAAAGTCAGGAATACAAGCCTGTATTTCCAGTGTTTCAACAATGAGCTATGAAGTAGAGATAAGAGGTGGTCTGGAAACCCACAGGCCAGCTATCCTGGGGTATCCAGCAGCAAAGAAGGCACAAGGCGAAGACTGACACCCAAGGTTGTTCTCTGACCTCCATATATGTTGTCTTGGAAAGTGTGTGTGCACGTGCATGTGTGTGCGTGCACATACATACACTTCCAATTCTCTCTCTCTATCACACATACTCCAACTCTCTGATTAGTATTTTTCTAAACCATGTATCTTCCTGTGTGCTTGCTCTGTAACCAAAACCACATGAAACCAGGTTCCAATGGACCACTGCTTTTAGGTGCTAATAAATCAGCATTAACTATAGAACATAAGTTTATTGGGGTTTAAGGATCAGGAACATTTGAGAATAAGTCTTTGTATTCAATTGTCTGGCTTACCTCTGAAAGGTAAATGGTTGCGGGCCCCACAACTACTGAAGTTCTAGGTTACAAAAAGTGCTTTCATGAAGTCATTTTATTTTGTTGCCTCCCTTATTTAACAAACTGGCAAAGATCAACTAAGCAGAAACATGATCAAAGGCTGGCTTACTAGTAAAATAACAAACCTATTTATTTATTTATTTATTTATTTATTTATTTATTTATTTATTTATGTTTTTTGAGACAGGGTTTTGCTGTAGCTTTGGAGCCTGTCCTGGAACTCACTCTGTAGACCAGGCTGGCCTCGAACTCAGAGATTCACCTGTCTCTGCCTTGCAAGTGCTGGGATTAAAGGCATGCACCACCACTGCCTGGCACCAAACCTTATTTTTATAATGTTTTAACATTTGAAAAAAAATTCATGTTTCACTAATGTTATAGTACCAATTAGCATAAAATGTAATGAGGAATTAGAAAAAAAGCCGTGTTGATTCACCCTTGACTGCATTCATTTAGATACTTTCATGCTGACTAGCCAGCATAATGGGTCCCTGTTTGTCTGGGTTTTCTTTTAACTAATAATTTCTTTTCAGCCATGTAAACATTGCTAAATTGAAATTGCTTGCTACTGCTACATAAAAAAATCATTTTTAGCAAACAAAACAAAAGCTCATTTCCTGGCTAGTCTTAGACTGTATTTATGCAAAGCCAAAACAAGCAGCTGAAGTTAGAAGTTCAGATGGTGCTTTCTTTTTTCACAAAGCTGCCCAGCTGTTAGACGCAGTCATAACTGTGGGGCTAAGAGCCAGCACACACCAGGAAGAAAGGCTATGGAACTAAAGCAAATATGACCCTGAGTGGAGAAGCAGGCCTAACTGGAAACACTAGACTCTTCAGAAATCCAGTCAAAGGGAAATGACTGACCACCATAGGGGGGAGTGGGGACAAGGTCCCACAGTAGCCTAGGCTGCCCTTGAACAAGCTATATAGCTGAGGATGACCTTGAACTCCCGATTCTCCTTGCTTCTGCCTCCCAAATGCTGAAATTTCTGGGGTGAGTCATCATTCCCAGCCAGGATAAAACCTTCGAATTCTTTTGTAAATGAAACAGTGCCAGGTTTCCCAAGGACAATTCATGTATTACTGAGATATTGTCTCTTTGGCCTTCAGTAAAATCTAAAACCCATGTAATGTATTTTTGAAAAAAGAACTATACCATGCTTTTCCCCCCACTAATTTTAGCACCCCCCCCCCTTTTTGAGACAGTGTCTCATATTATAGTCATGGCTGGCTAGAACTCACTAGGTAGCCAGGGCTAGCCTCAAACTGATGACAATCCTCCTGTCTCACCTTTCCAATACTGGGATGGGATTATAGGTTTGAGCTATTATGGCTGCCTGTATCCTTCTAAAGTGGAGAAGCAGGTAAACTTAACCTTTTAAATGGCATCGAATTTTTGGATAGCAATTCTTTTTTTTTTTTTTTTTTTTTTTTTTTTTTGGTTTTTCGAGACAGGGTTTCTCTGTGGCTTTGGAGCCTGTCCTGGAACTAGCTCTGTAGACCAGGCTGGTCTCGAACTCACAGAGATCCGCCTGCCTCTGCCTCCCAAGTGCTGGGATTAAAGGCGTGCGCCACCATCGCCCGGCTGGATAGCAATTCTTATCACAACATGAAACATACATAGCTCCACATTTGGAAATTCAGCTTAAGACATTACTTGCCTAAAAAAGTAATGGTGCACGTAAGACTAGGTAGAAAAAAATCTAGTTCATCCACACCTTCAAATAGGGCTGCTAAGAAGAACATGAGAAACTACATATGCTGACATTTTATGTGCTGAAGTACAAAAGGCAAGGTACAGAATTGAGTAGCATTTCAACATTAATAAGTGTGATCCTATTCATGTTCAAAGAAAACTGGGGCTGGGGAGATGGCTCAGTTGACAAAACACTTGCTGTGTGCACACGTGTGAGGCAGAGTTAAGATCCCCCAAACCCACACAAAATGGCAGGTGTGGTGCACAGCTGTAATCCTAACATGAGGAGGCAGCCCGGCATATCCCTGAGCTCTGTGGCCAGCCAAAGCAGCCGAGTCAGTGGACTCCAAGTTCAGTGGAACACCCCATCTCCAAAAAATAAGGGATATGACAATTGAAGAGTACACTTCATGTTGATCTCTGGCTTTCCCATGCACCTAAAGGTCTTTAGACACACACACGAGGGGGGGTAGGGGTGCTTTGAAAGAAAATGGCCCCCAAAGGGAGTGGCACTGTTAAGAGGTGGGGCCTTGGTGGAGGAAGTGTGCCACTGTCAGGGTGAACTTTGAGGTCTCCTATTCTCAAGCTATGCCCAGGGTCACAATTCATTTCCTGTTGCCTGTGGATCAAGACTGTCAACTCCTTCTCCAGCACCAGGTCTGCCTGCATGTCGCCATGTCCTGCCATGATAGTGGACTAAACCTCTGAAACTGTAAGCCACCCAATTAAATGTTTTCCTTTATAAGAGTTGCCAGGCAATAAAAACCCTAAGTTAGACAAAGAGAGTGAATGGGGGTATATCTTGTATCTGTATAAAAGCATGTACAAGGTATGCAATAATTTTGGAGACTCAGTTGAGCAGAAAGGGGAGATTTCAAATTCGGCTTCATATACCTTTCTGTATTTTAAATGTGTATAATGACAACACATTAAATTTGGTTATGTTGTTATTTGTGTGTGTGTGTGTGTGTGTGTGTGTGTGTGTGTGTGTGTGTGAGAGAGAGAGAGAGAGAGAGAGAGAGAGAGAGAGAGAGAGAGAGGTGTCTCAGGTAGGGGGCTGGAGAGATGGCTCAGTGGTTAAGAGCATTGTCTGCTCTTCCAAAGGTCCTGAGTTCAATTCCCAGCAACCACATGGTGGCTCACAGCCATCTGTAATGAGGTCTGGTGCCCTCTTCTGGCCTGCAGGCATACACACAGACAGAATATTGTATACATAATAAATAAATAAATAAATAAATAAATAAATAAATATTTAAAAAAGAGAGGTCTCAGGTAGCCCAAATTGTCCTCCTGGGTAAGGCAAGTGCTAGGGACTATACTCACGTGATACCATTCCCAGCTTTAGTTTTGTAAAATGCTTAGATAAAAGGCAGACAACATAAAATTCCTTTTGAAAAGTGTGTTCATTCACTCACCGCTAAGGTTCAGAGATGACTGCGGAAGAGGGCTGGAAAGGTTCTAAGGTCAGAGGGTCAGGGAGTGTGCTATGTGAGTGTGTCTTCTAGTAATGTCAGAAGCTACACTTGAAGTCTCACCAGCAGGAACATCAGCTGGACAAGGACAATGACAATAGACCTGCTAACATGGAAGGGGGAAAGCCCAGGAGGCCTCAAGGCTACCCACAGAACCATAGGCAACTGAGGAGTGCTGAGAGCAGGAGAAACAGTCTTCCTCAGGGAAGAGAGTGCCAACTGGTTACCCAGTACTCAGCCCTGAAATATCCATATGGCTAACATACAGAACGAGACACACATATGCATGTATCAATTAATGAATAAAGAGGTCATGAATTTTAAAGGGAACAAAGAGGGATTATAAGGGAGGAAAGAAAAGGGGAACATGATAAAATTATTATTATAATCTAAAAAAAGAAATTAATTAAAAATATAAAGTGTGTCATTCATAACTTCAGCATAGTTGTAAGGTCATACAATCACCAATTATTATGTTAGTTCAGACACTCTTCACTGCCAAAAGATAACCACCTATTAATAGTCCCTCAACTGCCCCATCTCTGTAGCCACTGGCAACCAATAATAATCTATCTTTTACCTTTGACTTTCTGAGAACTTCATATAAATTGAGTCATACCATTTGTGATGTGACCTATTGTGTCTGGCTTCTTTTTGTTGTTGTTGTTGAGACAGGGTTTCTTTGTGTAGCTCTGGCTGTGCTGAAACTCTGTAGACTAGACTGGCTTCGAATTCAAGAGATCCACCTGCCTCTGCCTCCCGAGTGCTGGGATTTAAAGGTGTGTGCCATCACTGCCTGGCTGGTATCTGGCTTCTTTAAGCATGTTTTCATGGTTCATCACCACTAAGCATATATCAAGAATTTGCTCGATTTTAAGGCTATAGATTACTTTTTCTGTTTTTAATTATGTGGGTACGTGCATGCACGCACTTGTGGGCGCCTGCAGAGGTCATAAGAAACCATTGGATTCCCTGGAGCTGGATTTACAGGAGGTTATGAGCCATAGGGTGTGGGTTCTCAGAACTGATCCCAGTCCCTCTGCAAGCCATCTCTCCAGACCCTAGATTACTTTTAAAAAATTGTGTGTGTCCATAGAACCTTCATCTGGCAAAGGATGGAGATAGAGACAGAGACCCACATTGGAGCAATGGACTGAGCTCCCAAGGTCCAAATGAGGAGCAGAAGGAGGGAGAACATGAGCAAGGAAGTCAAGACCGCGAGGGGAGCACCCACCCACTGAGACGGTGGGGCTGATCTATTAGGAGATCACCAAGGCCAGCTGGACTGGGACTGAATAAGCATGGGATAAAACCGGACTCTCTGAATATGGTGGACAATGAGGGCTGCTGAGAAGCCAAGGACAATGGCACTGGGTTTTGATCCTACTGCACGTACTGGCTTTGTGGGAGCCTAGTCTGTTTGGATGCTCACCTTCCTAGACCTGGATGGAGGGGGGAGGACCTTGGACTTTCCACAGGGCAGGGAACCCTGGCTGCTCTTTGAACTGGAGAGGGAGGGGGAGGGGAGTGGGGAGGGGGGGAAAAGGGAGGCGGGGAGGAGGCAGAAATTTTTAATTAAAAAAAATTTAATAAAAAAATTGTGTGTGTGTGTGTGTGTGTGTGTGTGGTGCAAGTGTCTGAGGAGTCCAGAAGAGGGGTGGAATTTCTTGGAGCTGGACTTTACAGGTGGTTGTTAGCGGCCCAACATGGGTGCTGAGAACTGAACTTGGGTCCTCTGTAAGGGCAGCAAGCATTAACTCCTGAGCCATTTCTCCAGTCTCTACACATAACTGTTACAAAAGGTTTATTTCTATCTGGTGGTGGTGGCATACACCTTTAATCCCAACACTCAGGAGGCAGAGGCAGGCAGATCTCTGTGAGTTCCAAGTCAGCCTGGTCTACAGAGTGAGTTCCAGGACAGCCAGGACTGTTACAGAGAAACCCTGTCTCAAAAATCAAACCAAAAGACTTTGCTGGTGGTTGGTTTTTTTCTGTTTTGTTTTGTTCAACAACAACAACAACAACAACAAAAAACAACTCTTTGTTCTTTTGAGGGGGCTGCCACACAGTTCCCAAATACAGAGGCTTATTCTTACTTATGAATGCCCAGCCTTACCTTGGCTTATTTCTCGCCAGTTTTTCTTAAATTATCCCCTCTACCTTTTGCCTCTGGGTTTTTACCTTTTTCTATTCCTGCATATCTTTTCTTTCCTTCTTGTTCCGTTTGGCTGGCTGTGTTGCTGGCCCTTGTCCTCTATTCCCTTTGTTGCTCTTCCTATCTTCTCTTCCCAGATTTCTCCTATTTTCTCTGCCTGCCAGCCCCATCTTTGCTTTCTCCTGCCTACCTACTGGCCAATCAGCTCTCTATTAGACCAATTGGGTGCTTTAGATAGGCAAGGCAAAGTAACACAGCTTCACAAATGCAACATAAAAGAATGCAACACATCTTTGCATCATTAAACAAATGTTCCACAGCATAAACAAATGTAACACATCTTAAACTAATATTCCATAAGATTTACTTCTATTTTTGATTATATGCACATGTGTGCATCTATATGTGGGTATGTGTGCATGAGTACAGGTGCCCAAGAAGCCCAGAAGAGGGTGCTGGATCCCCTAGAACTAGGATTTGAGGTGGCTGAGCTGTTCAACATATAAATTCAACTGCTGAGCCATCTCTCCAGTCCTTAGATTACTCTTATAAATAATTTCAAAATCCTAAGTGGTTCTGATTTCTAAAATATGTGGAAGCGCTTCACCCTTCTGGAGAAATCACTCTACAGGAAAACAAAAGAACATCTTGAAACCCAGCATCCATATTACATTATTTCTGCCTTGATATTCCTAACTCTTAATACCTAGTAACAGGTCTTGTTTCCAAGATTTCCCACAACACCACAGTTCTCTCTCTCTCTCTCCTCTCTCTCAAGACAGGTACTAACAGGCTCCTTAAACAGTCCTCCTGTTCTCACATCGCTTTATTCAAGTATTATCAGTCATACAATACACCTAGCTAGGGCCTTGTCCATCTGGCTTTCATTTTCCCTATCTCCCCACTAGCATCATAACACAGTCACAGAAGGCAAAGGCATAATTTGGAAGTTTGTGATGTGTTCTCTTTTCTCAGACAAATTCTTAAGTAGCCCAGACAAGTATTGAACTTGCTAGGTAGATGAGGGTGGTCTTACACTCCTGATCCCCCAAGTGCTGGAATTACAGGTGTGCACCACTGTTTATTTTTGAGACTGGGTCTCACCAGGTAGTTCAAATTGGCCCTAAAATGTGTGATCGTCCTGCCTCTGCCCTCCCCCTCCCGAGTGCTGGGATTATGTTTATGAGCCACTTTGCCCTCTGCCTCTCTCCCTCTCTATAGGAGGCTACATCTCACTACATAGCTTTGTAGACCAGGCTGGCCTTAAATTCACAGAGGTCCACAAGGCCCTCCTGTCTCTACCTCCCAACTGCTACTGCTGGGATTAAAAGTGTGTGACACCATGCCTGGCTCTCTGCTGTCTTCACAAAATGTCAGGCCTGACTGGCTTCACCACGCTGACCTCATGGACAACACGCCTCCCACAGTAACATTTTCAAATGTAACTTTTTCCAAGCGATAGTTACTTGAGTTTCCATCTTCTAAATAAAGTCAACCATATATTTTTGTTGTATATTGTTAATGTCCACTTGAATCCTCATCCAAACAAGGCGGTTAGGTGATACAGAAACTAGCACTTGCCTTCACAACTAGACACTTAATATACAAATAGGAGGTTTTGTTTTGGTATCTTTAATAAAGGGCAGACCTGGGGCTCAGTTCAGTTTGTTGCTTTTGCAGAGGATGCAAGTTTGGTCCCCAGCACATGACAAAATTGTTTTCTGGTCTTCTTTAGGAGTGGAACATCTCTCTCTTTTTTCTCCCACGCACACACACAGACATCCTTTTTCAAAAAGATGGGCCTAGTAGACCTGGTAGGTAAACTAGGCATGGCTGTGCACACCTGTAATACTAGCACTTGGGAAGTGGAGGCAGAAGAATGAGGAGACCACAGGTCAACCTGTGTTATATGATACCTTATCTCTAAATAAATGGCCTGGTTATTGAATTTTCCTAGGAAATAGTAGTAGGGCTTCAACATGACCTTTAGCAATTGCTAGGAACTGCAGCTGGAAACAATAAGCAAGTTGTCAACAGTTGTATTAGCAAAAAAAAAAAAAACCCATATAGCTATTCATTTTCGTATTTTATTAGTCATTTAGATGAGACTTAATCATACATAGAGACACACTTGTGCCAGGAACCAGTAGGTAGCATTTGCAGGAAAGCACATCATTGTACATTTCAGCTATTCCTCCATAAGAATGTAGGGTTAGAAACTACATATAGGAAACATACAGTCCATGAATTGAAGCTTTGATTCCTGACCTGGGTAGGATCAAGTTCAACACACGAGCAAAGTTCCAGCAGTAAGCAGGTGGAATAGCTGAATGACCATTACTTGTCAGCTAATCTGTACTGGGTGTTTTGATGTGTTCATTTGCAGAGTTACAGACTGACTTGGTGGCAGCAGACTTGTATTGGGGATCTGAACCATGTATTAGAAGGACCAAGACAGAAAGGAACTCTATTGTCTTTAAAAGGTTGCTGCTCCTCTGCATGACGCCATCTTTATATTGTCAAACTCTGAACTGTTCACATTCATTTTCAACCAGACTCTTCCAGTCCAACTACTTTTGAGGTATGCATCACACCAGGGGACTGAACTCAGGGCAGAGAGTATGCTGGCCGATCCCGACCACTAAACTACCTCTCTAGCCCTCCTCCTATATTGGTTTATCTTCAAACGATTAAACATACTACATTTTTGTATTTCACTTGGAGTAAAGCGAGAGTGAACGAACAAAGCACTACTGTTGTTACCAAACAACTGTGGATACACGCTCTTACAAAAAGACACACAGATCTGAAATTCAGAACTTATTTATTGAACGGATATGCAAGAATACCAATAAAAGGAAACTAATACTACGAACTACAATTTTGAAAATAAAGCCAATATAACAGGAACAAAATATACATAACATGTGAGGAATGTTTGATTTTTGACCCATGAAGCATTCCTTATCTTTACAATTAACTTAAATGTCTGTTAAAACAAAACTGTGCCTTGGTCTAACTTCAGTGCTTTTTCAAAAAGCAACAACATTCTACAACACTTTTGCTTTGAGATATTTGAGATTCACACATTTGTTCAAGTACATAGATTTGATTCAATAGCAGATGTATAGATCACGTTGTTCTGTTAGTATCTTGAGTAGTGTATACTGAACAAGTACCACCTCAAGTTTGAAACTGCTGATCCTTGAAATGAAATTTACTTCTGGTGTGGGTTTTTAAACAATGAGATGAAAGTAAAACACCCCCCCCCCAGGAACTTATTAAAGTATAGAAACTCAAGTCTACCCTTCTACTCTAAAGAACATTTCCTACTAACGTTTCTGGTAAGGCAATAAACGCACCAGAATAATCTTCAACATACGCTTGCAAAGATTACACGTTTTAATATTAATAATGACAAAAAAGAATAAAACAAAGAAAAAACAGGAAAAAAGACGCATCAAAATTTCAGGCTAAAATACGCATAAGACAGCAATGGCAGTATTTTTGGAAATGATGTAAATGCCATATATTTACCAAATAATGTCATGCTTATTAAAACTACAGTTAAGGACTTAAGAGATGTACAGTAAATACACTGCTGAGGTCCATTTATCTAAATATTAATACCACAATGTAATTACTAGCCAGGTGATGAAGATGCTACTTGGGAACACAAGTACTGTACAATTTTTACATTGTAAGGCACTTTTACTCAGCATAGAATGAAAACAGAAACAAAGAATCAAAATATTGGAAGTTTACACCCAAACATGAGTTTTTAATGTGACTTCAGTTTTAAATGAAGGTTATTTAGCCAATCACACCACAGTGAGAAAAACAGGTAGTCAGCCACTTATCTAACCAACCAAAAGGTAAAGTGCTTTTCTGGTTGCTAGTGGCAGAGAAAGGGCTAAGAAACCCATACAAAGTCATACATTTACTACATATCAAATCCATCAACTGACAGCTATAGTATTTGAAGTCCTGTATATAATTATTGACTGGCCATAATTACCCCTGGCACCTTCCATTTTTCTTAAAAAATTCATTACAGTAGTTGTCCAAAAATGAAGGAGCTCTATTTCTCCATGGGTAAGTTCTATGGCACACAATGTAAAAATTACCTAGACACAGTGATTTAAAGATTTAAAAAATAATGTTTTCAAGCTGTTATAAGGAAATAAAGTACAGATCCTTTGGAAAAAGTCACATCGCTTGGTAAACAAACTGAGATCTGTCCTTGCACTTCAAGTCATGATGAACCTTGAATATTAATCACATACACATCATGGCATATTAAGAGCAAAAGGAGAAGACATACAAGGCAATCCACTACTAAAGCTAGTTTCCTTCTAAAATAACAATAAAAGATGGTTAAAATAAAGCAAGCATCGAGTCCCTTGATTTAAGTAAATGTGTAAGTACGTACTTTAACAAACATGATCTTAAGGGACTAGCAGTTTAAAAGTTCAGTCAATAAGCACAGTGTAATTTTCCACCTGTTACATTTAAAAATGCTGTTCAACCAGCTGCAGAAAAGATCAATGTACAGTCAAGTTAGTATGTTGTTATTTGCAAATCTGGTCATTGTGGTAGGTTAAGTAATAATAATTCAGAGCTCAGAATCCCTACCTTTCATACTGAGGTGCTATGGTAATATTAGGCAGACCACAACTATTTTTTTTTGGTTTTGCCATAAAGAAATATATAAATGTGCTTCAGCAGGTAAGTGGAAGAGCGCCACTAGCGAGAGACGCCAGTGGAAATCCTTTCTAAAAACCTGGTGATTAAGAAACACTTCTGAGCCCTAGAAGAAAGCAGGGCACAAAAGCCTATTCAATATGTAAGCAAACCAATGACTGAAAGCATTAAATAAAGTTTCTAAAATAGTGGTCACAAATCAAAAATAAATACTGTTTTACTCAAAGACTTTTTTCTTTTTCTTTATAATCTGTTAGCACATGAGACCTCCTGATATACTTTGGACCAGTACGTAAAATGTTTCACACAACAGGGCACTTGACAGGAACTCATTTTGGACATGGTGTCCAAAGTCCTTAGCGCGTTGGTAACCTCTTTAATCTCACAGATGTTTAGTTGGCTGCTGTCAAACATTATTTTGCCAGAAGTTCTCTGTACAGCACAGAAAGGTATACTGACAAGAGATTTTTGGAAGATGCGCTAGAGCTCAGAGCTTATCATCACCAGTTGCCCAGAGTCCATGCTGATCAGTGAGAACAACTCTTAAAAAGGACCATAGGAAGGCTTCAGCACACTTCTTGGAAGAAACGTTTAACATCTGCTGTCGAAGCCAAGATAAAAAGAAGGTTCTTTTCATTTGTAGTTTCCATTGCTTGAGTATGAAAAAAAAAAGGTTCACAAGTTACCAGGTGTTGCCACCAGAGGCGTGCTTGCACGGTGAAGTACAACTTGCTTCCGGTTTCCTTTGAGCATGGATCCACTACAAACTTAAACATCCTAAAGAGCAGAACTTTGTTCAGTCCAGAAATACAGTTTACTTCATCCGATGTCTGTTTTAACTGCTGACAGTATACACATGGTTAATAGTGTTTCGATTGCTTCCCAGAAACTGCAAACTACAGCTACATAATATCAATATGTCAAATTCGGCCATCTAGTGAGGCTCAGAAAACAAACAAGGGGTTTTCCGCAGTTCAATAAAGGATCTAAGAGTGGGGCAGTAAAAAGTTACAAACCCTTATTTTAAATTTAGAAAAGAGTGAAAAACAAAAAAGCATAGGAGTTACAGATGTCTTATTCTCAGTTTTCTAACTCTCTCTGTCCCAGGAACCTGTTTAAAAGATGATAAAACATGTAAAATATGATGCTTAAGGTGATATAACGAATATAACATTATTGAGGAATAAATAGGGATAGCTTATTGATTTCACATTCTGACTATATTTACTGATAAAGTAGATAGCTTGTGTTTATGCTTCTAAAACTGACCAGCTTAAAAAAAACACACACAACTGTGCAGGCCTAGACAATCCTCAGCATTCTGGCACTACACTCGTAACGCAATACAATAGGATTAAAATTCTTGCTGCACATTGTCTTTCTGTTTCAGTGTACATGGTATTCTCACAAGAGAGCTCGTCAAATCCACTTCCATACCTAGTTTCCATTAAGCTGCTGCTGGGTTAGTTGCTGATCAATCGCTACTCTTCCCCGGCTTTTACTCTCTCGCTCCTCATCTTCTTCATCTCGCTCATCATTTCCACTATGGTTTTTACAATACAGTCTACAATGACAAAAGACAAACATCTCACAGTCCTTTGTTGCATGTTGATAAGAGTATAATGAAATCATCACTAGCAGAGGTTGGTTCCCCTATAAAATATGGGCTTCCTCATTCACGCTTAGTACCATGAGATCCATCATCAGAAAAGGGCACCTGAGGACAAGCCCCATGCTGGAAGGAGACAAGAGCCTCCCCAAAGTTGTCCTCCCCAAAGGTCTCCACGTGCATAGACAATGCCACACATGTGCCTCCAACAAATAAAGAGAAGAAAAGTAACAAATTTCTTTTAAAAAACAACTTTTCTAGACACTCTGGAGGGCTATTCAAATGTGAGGTCTGCTCGCGAGTGACACCCTGTTTTAAAACAACCCAAAAAATCAACTTTCAGGTAAACAAATGAACTAACCAAATGTTACAAATTTACTTCAGTTACATAATTTACATTCACATTTTTGAGAACTATAGCTTTAAAAAATATTTACTTTGTGTTTTTTGTATGTATGTGCATCCAGAAACCAGAAAAAGACACTGGCTCCCGTCCCTCAAAGAGCAAAAAGTGTTCTCAGCCACTGAGCCATCTCTCTGGCCAAGGAATAATTAAAGGTGCTTGCCCCGACCTCCAGATGCCCTTGTTTAATCCCCAGGACCCATATGGTGAAAGAAGAAAAATGAGCAGATAGAGAGATCCATTCTCTACACCCTGTGACTTTCTGCTTGTATTTCATGACACAGCCTTCCTCAAGGTCCTCCAGTGCCTCTGCAGCATGAGCGTCCTCCTTGCCTTCTTTAGGAATCTGTCGTTTCCCTGCATTGTACTTGGCTGTCTCTTCATCTACACTGGCCCTTCCAATTTCCTTTCATTTCAGAATACTGACCCTTTTAAGATGGCATTAGAACAGCTTGTCAGCTACAAACTGGATTTGTCTACTACCACTTTATTTGGTTCTCTCTTACTCCATTTCATACAAACCAGGAATAAAGCTGAGTTTGATCAGCTTCAGTCTGTCAATCAGGATGCTCTACAACTGATCCTGTCTACTTCTAGCGGCATGTGATTTCCAACTGTCCCCCTAATGATGCTATACTTAAATTATATGATTAAGGCAGCAGTGCCCAAGGCAGAGTTAGTCCTTGTATATGTAGCTTTCCCCTTGAAAACAAGCAAGTGCTTGCTGGAGTGATTTTTTTTCTTAGACTGTATATTTGAAAGTCATGAAGTTTTTAAGGGAAAATGATGTAGGTAGCTTTTGATAATTAGTTGTGGAAGGAGGAATGCAAGTTCAAGGCCTGAGTAGACAACCTAGTAAGACCCTGGCTCAAAAAAAAAAGTAAAGAAACAAAGAAAGAAGAGAAAGCTAAGAATATAGCTCAATGCTAGAGTATCTACCTAGCATGTACATATTCAATTCCAAAACACACACACACACACGAGACACACGCATGCACACACACAGACACAATCATAGAAAAGGTGATCTGATGGTACATGCACTCAATAGACTTTTACCTAGCCAGAAAAAATGCATTGGTATTGGTGCAGGAAAATGGATGGAAGTGGAGATCATTCTGTTAATTAAGATCAGCTTCACAAAGACAAGTGTGAGGAAGCTAGGGAGTAGAAAGACCATGCAACAAAAAAGGAGACTATTAAGGATGGGGATTGAAGGGCTTAGTGTGATTAAAGTATGTTACATGCATGCTATAACGAACAAAACCCCTTTATACAGTTAGTATATTGTAACAAGAAAAGAAGAGAAGAGAAAAGAAAGACTGGGGAGAAGATGATGGTGGTGGGCTGAATCAAACTTGGTTTTAGGTAATTTTTACAGCAATAATGGAACAGTGCCCTCTTGTGGTCAATAGTGGAGAGAGGGCCCAGCAGAAGCCAGAGGCCTGGAACCAGACCAATGAATGAATGACTCATTGCAGCGAATGAATACTTTCAAGTAAAGACACATGGACTAAAGGGCACATCGTGTGACTCACTGTGACGTGTTGTGGCTTCCATGATGAGATTTCCCCCACTTTTCTCCCTTTCTTAAGTTTTATTTTGGGGTGGTCAGGGGCAGAGGACAGGATACAAAGGAACAGGGAAATGAATGGGATCAGGATGTGCAATCCACAAAGAATCAATGAAGATTTTTTTTTAAAGTACGTTGTTTATTTCTCACAAGGTTTAAAACCAACATTTGAATAGAACAGATGGTAAGGATGGACTTGGAGTACTACAATTGAATAATACAAGCTATGTGGGGTTTTTTGGGGGACAGGGTCTCATTATGTAGCCAATGAGAACAAGCAGTCCTACAGACAGACCTAGAACTCAAATGTAGCCTAGTTGAGCCTCAAACTTATGGTACAAGTGATACCAATTTGGGATTTTTTTGTTCTGTTTCAATGAGGCAGTTTTATAAAGCCCAAGTTGACCTCAAACTCACTGTGGCTGTGACTGCCCGAGCACTCCTGAGCCTCCAGTCTCCATATTCTGATCTTGAACTTGCTATGTAGTAGTGCATGACCTTGAACTGCTGAACTCCTGCCTCCACATCCCAAGTACTGTATACACAACTGTTTTTATGATATGATAGGGATTGAACTCAGACACAGGGCTTTATGCATGCTAGGCAAGGTCTCCACCAGCTAAGCCAACCCAGCACTGAAATACTTTTCTGACAGCTAAAAAATTAATCTAAATGTCTAAACCAGGAACCAATAAAAAGCCAATTAACCCATACAATGGAAAACCACACAACCATTAAAATTGTTGTGAGCTGTTTAGTGTCTCAGATAGAATAAATGGAAAACAGATTATAAAAAACTGCCTTGCACATCTGACATCTTCCCTCTGTGTGCCTTATAGATGAAGAATATCAATCTTATTTAAGTTGCAATTTTGTTACACAGAGCACACCAATTTACTAGAGACAGAAACTATGCTCTGATTACTACTAAGAGAAAACTGTCAACATTTTTGGATTTGCTTAACTTTATTTTGGTGTCTAGATTAATTTGGTTGACTAGGTATCTTTTAATGCCAAGTCCATCTATTAAGAAATGTAATATGCTTCATCTGAGTGCTTAGCAAAATGCAACTGTTTTTAAAATTGGTTAAAATTGAGGAGCAGGACCGAGGGGGGGACATCTTTCCTTCACATTTTTAAACCAATTATTACTGAAATTGCCTTTTAAAAGGCATCTCATGCAGTGCAATCTTACTCTGCTTTCATTTATTTTGAGTTTAAACTTGATTCCTTTGCACTGTACATTTGGGTTGGTGTGTGTGTGTGTGTGTGTGTGTGTGTGTGTGTGTGTGGTGCTGGGAATGAAACTTGGGGTCTCTTGAATGTTCTAGTCAACTGTGCTACTACCACTGAGCTATGCTGCAGCCCCTTTCTTTTCTTGTTGCAAGAGCTAACGCTCCAGAGCAATTGAAGGTAATGCTGGTAGCTGGCACCTTTGTCTTGTTCCTAATCGGAATGAATACATATGCTCAGTTTAATTGTTCCATTAGAGATGAGCATGAGCAAGAATCACCTCAAGTTTGATCCTCATTGCAGCCCTACTGAACTGAAACATGTCTGGTAGGTTACAGACATGGACATTTCCAAAAAGACCCAATCTGCATCTGTAATTCCGAGGCCCACCTTGCATCAGGGGTCATTGCTCTTTCCCTTCAATGCTAAATAAACTACTTGTTGTTTTCTCCTGGACACCCTATCATGATTCTTAACTTAGCAAAGGTATCATTGAGATGATACTCTAAAGTTCTGAAACTGACATTCAAAGTTATAAAGTGGCCTTTCATCCATTTACCTGGAAGGTGATGACATGGTTTTTCTTTACTAATTTACAATAGACCACATGAACACTTATTTTTAAACATTGGATTACAGAGCTGGGTTTATGTTTATAGTTTATATTGACTTTATGCAAACATATGCACTGACGAGACAGGTACAGCTTGATTTGAATGGTTTGCTATTACAGTTAAGCAAGTCTTAAACAATAAAACAGAAGTCTCTCATCTCTTGTTAGCTCTCTATATAATATTTGCATTATCTGTTGCTTAGTGGCCTGAGAGCATTAGCATGTTATATGTGCACCTAAAGGGCTTGATGACTCAACGTACAACTGCTTTTTCCACAAACAAGAGACCCAGAAGTATGTTTAATTGCATATTAGTTATTGTTTTACTGAATATTAAGTCCATGGAAGTGTTTCACAACTCTCAAGGGCAAATCAAGTTCCGGGGATTCCTATCAAATTCATTCTCCATCTGATGAAAGGAATGGAACTACTATAGACACACAAGTAAGTGGAAGACCAATTACAAAATGTGATATGCAATCCCAAATTTCAGAAGATATTCTCTCTCCTTGTCTTGTGCGAGGACTGAACTTCATACACACCAAGCAAGTACTTTAATCCAAGTATGTAAAGCAGAAGCAGAAAGGAGACAAGATGAACTACCATGCTATCACTGATGAACCAAGTGAAAATGGTGGATAATCTCAACTAGGGTGCAGTTGTGAAGATAAAGCCAAAAGAAGTCTTGGCAAGATTGGAAGGCTAGACAAGGTGTACACACCTTTAATCCCAGCACTAAGGGGGCAGATATGTGTGATTTCAAGGCCAGCAAGGACAACCTTGTTTTAGAAAAAAACAAAAGCAACCCTAGAATTTGTCTCAGCGCTAGAGTGCTTACTTGGCATATGTACAGCAGAACACCTGTGCCATGTTTACCTTTGTCTTCTACATCTCGGCTCCAGCAATTAATTCTGTTTTCTGTTTTTAGCAAAATCTCAAACACTTCTTACCACAGGTTAGGTTAGCTCTTTCATCTAGATGCTTACATAATGTATAATTGAGCATTGACTTGTCTGTCATTTAATTAAACGGTAGAGCTGTTGGGAGAGCTTAACAAACTGTAAGTTTCCTAACAACGGTCTTGTGCCTGAGTGATCACTAGTGAATGACCAGAGCATACAGTCAGAGAAAAATGCTAACTGTAGTCCTCATTCCTAATACAATAGCATCAATGTTCTAAATTGCCTGAACACTGTTGAAGCATAGAGATGAAGAAAGTAGTGCATCTTTCTAAGGGCACTAACTGGCATGTTAAAGAAACAGACAGTTGTTATCTTACTTGTAAATTCCTCGTGACATATTTTCAATATATTTTGCTTTGTCTTGTACTCCACAGTGGTAATGGTAGGTTTTAACACAGGCTTTTATTTCGCATCCAATAGTAGCACCAGGCTGATTGCAAAGTGTGCATTTCTGTTTAAAGAAAAAGAACAATTAGAAGCAGTACTTCAAGATGTAGGCAATCTTATTTATTCTATTTTAAGTATATTTTAGCCAACTACTTCCATTTCTACAGAAATAGCAGCCAGGAGCTGGTGAAATGACTCAGTGATTACGAGTATTTGTTGCTCTTGCAGAGAACTAGAGTCCAGTTCCCAACAACCATGTTGCACAGCTCACAAATGCCTGTAACTCCAGGTACTGGATGCCTACGTCTGGCCTCCATGGGTACCCACATCCATGTGTGCATAAAGCACACACACATACACACAAACAAAAATAAATATTAAAAAATAAAAAAGCAGATATTTTCTACTAAAAAATACACCAAAAAAAGCACAGTTATATAGCATATAATCAAAGCTGTGACAACATATATGGTTGGACTATAAATACAGATGACACTCCTTAATTTTGCCAAGCACAAAAATAACATTAGGTATTTTAGTGGTTTGACACCCTTTCCTTCCTGAAATCATATCCTTTCTTATTATGATTGGAAAAAAATGAGAAAAACAGGAAAGCAATCCCTCCATTAGAAGGCTCACTACTAAGTTTCCAGAATGGCAAAGGGAGACTAATGGGGCTGAAATCTTTTCAAAACTTCTCAGCTTCTCCTAAATAATACTGTGAGATGAACAGGTGCCCACTGCAAAAGAGGTCTCACAGTACAGTAAGTCTGACAAGAGGTAGGCAGATTGTCTTTCCCCAGAATGTTTCATAGCCCTTCTCCAGGATAGGGGCATAGTAAATAGCTTACACACTTATTCCACTGCAGTTAGCCTTTTATGTTTAGAGTGGTAGGAAAGGACCATGATGGACTAATTTCTACTGGAGTAGACACAGGGGACTGCTAGGCTAGCACTTACCCTAACCTTTAACAGAGTCATACAATAAATTCATCAAGAGAACTGAATTTTGTCCCACTCACTTATTTAGACTTCTGTCTAAATAACACAGCACCACCACACAGGAGGATAAGGTGACTTTCCTATATGTTTAGTACTAAGGATTTCAGCTTCAAAGTAACCAAATTTAACAACCAAATGAGCTGAATCTAAAGAACAGATAATAGTCACATCTGAAAATAAGAATTTCCACAAAGAAAAAGTCATTTCTAGTGGAGTTGGACAAGGATCATAAATATCCAAAGCTACCACATGAAAGAGTGAAGGAGAACTTCACAACAAACTGATCACCCAATCCAGGACCAGCCATGATGTACCCGATAGGTAACCCAGGGGAAGATAGAGTCCTTCTTGTACAATACTAATATGGCCCCAAGTGTTGAAACTGAATCTATTTATACCCTTATGTGCAATTCCCAGTTTCTTTTTAAAAATTATTTTATGTGTTATGAGTGTTTTGCCTGTATATATGTATGCAGGTATGTGCACCACATGCATGCCTAGATCCCTTGCAACTGGAGTTACAGTTGAGTATCATGCAGGTACTGAGGATTGAACTTAGGTCCTCTGTAAGAGCAGAGGACTTAACTGCTGAGCCAACACTCCAGTCCCTTATTTAATTTTTCTTTCTTTTTTTTTTTTTTTTTTTGGTTTTTCGAGACAGGGTTTCTCTGTGGTTTTTGGAGCCTGTCCTGGAACTAGCTCTTGTAGACCAGGCTGGTCTCAAACTCACAGAGATCCGCCTGCCTCTGCCTCCCAAGTGCTGGGATTAAAGGCGTGCACCACCACCGCCCAGTTTATTTAATTTTTCAAATGACTTACTTTATTTTTTAAATATTTGTATATTTATTTTGTTTTTTGTTTTGTTCATTTATTTGAAACAGGGTTTCTCTGTGTAGCTTTGACTATCCTGGAACTCTCTCTGTAGACCAGGCTGGCCTTGAACTCAGAGATCAGCCTGCCTCTGCCTCCAGAGTACTGGGATTAAAGGAGTGTGCCACCACTGCCCAGTCTTTTATTTTATGTGTATGGGTGTTTTGTCTGCATGTCTTTCTATGCACCATATGCTTGTAGTGCCTGCGATGGCCAGAAGAGGGTAGAGGGACCATGGATTGGTACTTAAAGATGGCTGCGGACCATCATGTGGGCGCTAAACATTGAACCCAGCTTCTCTGGAAGAGTGGCAAGGGCTCTTAAGCACTGAGTCCTCTCTCCAGCCACTTATTTTTCAAAAGATTTATTTTTAAGCATGTATATGTGGGATATCTGTGTGCAGAAACATACACATGTGAGTACAGACACCTGTGGAAATCAGAAGAGGGTGTTGGATTCCCTGGAGCTAGAGTTACAGGGAGTTGTGATCTGGGTGTTGGTAACCTAACTCAGGTCCTCTCAAACAGTAGTACATTCTCTTTACCCTTGAGCCATCTCTCCAGTCTCTGTAATTCCCACTTTAGATAGAAATATAGAGGATGGACAAACAAGTTCAAAAAGCAAACAAATGTATAGTTTGTGTTCTCCAACAAGTCAGAGAAAGTGAGATAGAGGGGGCTGGAGAGATGGCTAAGCAGTTAAGAGTACTAGTTGCTCTTCCAGATGAACCAGGTTCAGTTCGCAGCAACCACATGATGCTTCACAATTAACTGTCTTTAGCTCCAGTTCCAGAGTACCCAATACCATCTCTTGACCTCCTGGGCACCAATGTGCATGAATACATGTAGACAAAACACCTATATACATAAAATTAAAAGACAAAAGAGATTGGAAGAGGAGGCACTGGCCTGTGTTATGTAAGGGATATATGAAGCAAATGTAGGGGCCGGAGAGATGGCCACTTTTGCAGGGAATCCAGGTTTGGTTCTAGCATCCACATTGTGGCTCACAACCTTCTATAACTCCATCTGTAGGGAAATCTAATGTCTTTTTCTGGCCTCTACAGGAACATGCAGAAACATGTACACACACACACACACACACACACACACACACACACACAAAGATAAAATCTAAAAAGGGGAAAGAACCAAATATGACAATTCACAGGAAGACCACTGGGATTCACTGTCCACCAGCCTAGCTTCAGGGTCAGAGAAATACTGTATCTCAAAGGCACAAGGTGGAGAGGGGCAGGGTAGGACACATGACATGACTCTTTTTTCCAAATGCACTCACATAGGCATGAGCAACCCACCCCGCATCCCCACCCCCACCCCAATGAAAGACTTCAAGCAGTAAGAATGAAAAGCACAGGTGAAATAAGTGACTGATGAATTGGAATAGAGGAAAATTTTCACAATAAAACTTGAAAGGTTTGCATTCCACTGGCCCTCCACATTCATCAGCTCTAACGTTGTGCTTCTTAAAGCTACTGACCAGTAATCAGGTTATATTTAAAATTATGAAGTACTTCATATTAAATTTCTGATAACTGGATAAATATGGGATTTGCCCTAAATTTAAAGCAGAATCAAGAGTATCATGGCACAATGCAATATATATATTATATATATGTATGTATGTATATGTATATATATAAAAATCACAGACCATCCTTTTTCCTCGTTTAATCTCCTGAAGTACAGTTTTAATATCAAAATCTCCAAATTCTGCTCTTGATGTTGTTGTGAGCTGGACAGTGCCAGAAGAAAACAACTACAAAAGAAAAATGCAGAACATAACCACTTAGCAGTTCTTATAAGAAAAATTTAAGCAGTGCAGTAACAAGTCATTAATTTCTATAACTCCCAGAGCAAGATTTTTCCTAAATAATCAATATCAACTCAAGTATTTTAAATATTTTCATGTCTCATTGCAATATAAACCAAAATGGAAATAATTAAAAACCCAATGAAGATTGCCAATTGGAGCTCAGATTATAACCTGCTTTAAATAACAAAGATTTCAATAATACCAGTACCCTGTTTGCCCAACTATTAATATTTCCAGAAAGTTTTGAAAAATATATTAAATTGGCAAACTTCAACTAGCAATACAGATTAGAATCCTTTTTGATATTGTATTTTCAAAACAGATATATATCTAAAATCTACTCCATGAGGGTCCTTGGAGAGAACACATTTTGAAAAAGAAAATTTTGGGTAAATCTAGTATGTACTATAATCCAAAATTCTGTTTATTTGGGGCGATATGGTCTTAATTTTCTTTACTACACTATATATTTCCATATGTGCCACGGCATGTGAGTGGAGGTCAAAGAACTTGCAGGAGTCAGTTCTCTCTTTCTGTCACACAAGTCCTGGGAGCACAAGTGCCTTTATCTGCTGAGCATTTCCCAGGCCCAGTTACTTAGATTTTGAGACAGTGTCTGACTATGTGTTTTAGGCTGGCCTTGAACTCAAACTTGAGATGTTTTCTCCGTTTCAGCTTCCCAAGTGCTGGGCTCATAGGCTTGTGATTTCACATCTATTAACAACTTATTATATAAATAACTTTTCAAAATTAATTTTAAGTGAGATGACTAGTTCAATACAACCTAGCTCAAAAGATAAATAAGGCCAGGATATAAGGATGCAAGAAGAGAATCTCTCCAAGGAATTTTAGAGTCTATTAGAAAAGGTACATTCATAAACAACTGCAATACCGAGTGCTAAGTACTACAACAGTGATATTTATTAAGTTATATGTGAAGTCCAAGGCATTTATAAACATTTGTATTTAATAAATGATTATAAAGATGAAATTCTTAAGAGTTAGAGAGTATTTTGATATGGTAACTATAATTAATATTACTTCAAATACGGGTTGGTTTGTTTTTTTTTTAAAAAAATCTAAAGTATACTAACATTTGGGGCACACACCCTTTAATCCCAGCATTCGGGAGGCAGAGGCAGAGCTCTCTGGGCTCAAGGCCAGCCTGGTCTGCAGAGCAAATTCCAAGAAATCCAGGGCTACCCAGAGAAACCCTGTCTCAAAAAACTAAAAGATTTGGGAGCATAACATATTATTTGTGATGCTTTGTACTAATTGTCATCTTGACACAATCTATAATCACCCTGTAGACAAATCTCTGGGCATGTCTGTGAGGCAATTCCTAGATTAGGCTGAGGTGGGTGGCATCATTGCATGGGCTGAGGCTCCAAACTGAATGAACGAGAAGCAAACATTTACTGTTCTCTGCTTCTTGAATGTGGATTCAATGTGACCAGCTGCCTCATGTCCCAGCCATACCACCACTTCCCTACTACAATCCAAACTGAACAAACCCTTCTTCCTTTTCTTTTTGTCTTCTTTCCTTTTCTTTTTGTCTTTTGAGGCAGGGTCTCAATATGTAGCTCTCTGGTTTAGAACTCAGGTAAGTGTCTGACTCTGCTTCCCTAGTACTGGAATTAAAGGCATGCACCACTACACCCAGCCCAAATTCTTCCTTTCTTAAGTTGCTTTGCTCGGGTATTTTGTCAAAGCAATGAGGAAAGTAAGTAATACTTCACTATGCAAGGATCTAAAACAATATTTGAAACAAAAGCACTAGATTTGATTACCAGCTAAAAGATTTTTTTAAAAAAACCCTAAGAAGCATGCCTACCATGCACTTATAGTGCGCAGCTGCCTTCTTGGCATTAAATATATGCAACTTCCCTCTTGCTTCATTTTCTTCCTCCCCTACATGGCAAAATCCACATTTCGGCCTGGTGTCATTAGGACTGCTCCTGTGTGGAGATCTATCCCGCTGTAAATAGAAAAGGAAAAAGACACTTAAAATGGATTCAAAGCTTATTAACACTTCAAACAATATATCTTACCTGTAGACACAGTTTAAACGGAACTATTCATGTTCCAACAAACGGGAGGAATTCACTAGTTTTCTACTTACATAGGAACTACTTTCAATTTCGTCTGTTCCATGGGAAGATGTAGATCGGGTGTCTTCTGTCAGCCCTTTAAAATTAGTTTTCCTTGGTCTTCCTTTGCGACTTTTCTTCTTAGTCTTTGGAGATGAGGGCTCCAGTTCATGCTCATTAAAACTTTCTTCTAAATCAGCTGCTCCGAAAGAAAGCAAAGCTTTACATGGATCAACTTTAACAACCAGCACTAGGTCCATGAGGCCTGCTAGGTCTGAGAGCTATGCTTCTCATTAGCATGAAATGGGCCCTGGAAATGCAGAGGACTGGTCTGGGGCATATTAAAAATAAGTGTTGTGATACTGGCTGTGTGGCTTTTCAGCATCATTACAGTTATAATAAAATAATCTCAGACATACTGATCACATCTCAAGAACTTATTAGACACACTGGGCAAATGCCAACAGCATTAGCAGAGACCTTAATTTCCATCACTGCAGTTCTATGGACAGCACTGATGTATATAGTTCATCCATTGTGATAACTGAACAAACAGCTCCAACTTTAAAGCCATTTATGACTGAACTAATTGATAGTTAAACATATCTTAAGTACAAAAAGAAGTTCTAACACAAGCAATAAAAAGCCATTAGTGAGTTAGCTGCATGTACTTTCATTAAACTCTTAGGAATTTTACAACTACTTTACCCATAAATGAGAAAAGAATTCTACAATTAACAGAAAGTATTTCATTCAATTATTCACCATAAATATTTATTTATTAAAGGCCCAAGATTTGAGGATATGTGATGGCTTGGTGGGTGAAGGTGCTTGCCGCCAAGCCTGGCAACCTAAGTTCAAGCCCCAGAATTGACATAAAGACAGAAGGAAACACCACAAAGTTGTTGTCTGGCACATACATGCATCATACATAGACACAGTTTTAGTAAACATTTTTAATATAAGTACTTATAAGATAATGTATTTAGTATTAAGAATGGTACAAAAACCAAACATTAATTTGCCTTGGGGCCAACCTATAAGCTTTAGACAAAACCTTCTAATACATTCATTGGTTTTCCTTTAGTATGTTACTGATTGTAATTCTACAAACTAATTTCTCAATGAGAAATTCTATCAGCTCTATTCTCAGATGCCAATATCTTTCTTGGGATATATATTCATGATTCATGATAGGGGAAAAGAACAACTCATTTAGTATATTTGAATACATATAAACTCGGGGATAACACTAATATTAGATTATAAGGTAATTATACCAATTAGTCCCAGAGAGTGAGGTGAGAGAATTTTTGAAACCAATTTTAGGTCCAGAGAAATGGTGGCTTGGTGCCAAGCCTGACAACCTAAGTTCGATCCCTAGGATTCACATGATGGAAGGAGAGAAATGAGAAGTTGTCCTGTGACCTCCATCCATATGCACACTGTGGTATGCATATGGCCCCCGACATACACACATACACACACACACGCGTAAATGTAGCAAGTTTTAAGGTAATTCTAATTGTATCTTTGTACTACTCTTTAGTGTTTTAAATAAGCAATGTGCTGCTTTTCTAATCATAAGAATGAGGATTCTTTTTCCATCACTTATGAGACTATAAGTTAGCACAATTTTTATTCTACTTTACTTTTTTATCTTTAAAAAAAGATTTATCTTTATTTTATGTGTTTGGATGTTTTGCCAGCATGTAATGAGTTTAATACCTGTGTGCCTGGTGCCCCAGAACTAGAGTGGAAAACTGTTATGAGCCACCATGTAGGTGCTAGGAAGAAACTCGGGCTCTCTCAACAGCAGCACTTCTCCAAACCCCCTTTAACCTGTTTTGAGATAGGTTTTTACTTTGTAGTCTAAGGTGGCCTTGAACTTATGGCAACTGCCAGAATTCCTTGACTTCCTGAGTGCTGGGTTATAGGTTTGAGTGACCATATCCATAGCCTAAAAATGATCTTAAACAAACCACCACTCATAATCATAGCTCCTTATAGATAATCAAATGTTTAGGGATTATAAACTGTCTATTAATGCAGTTTTACAAACATAGACTAGTAGCAATAGTTATAACCTGGAGCTAGTTGCTATTATCAATACTCAGCTTTTAAAAGATTTCTTTTTGTATTTGTGTATGTATGTGCATATGCATGCTGGTTTCTGCAAAGGCCTAAAGAAAATGTTGGACCCACAGGAGCTGGAGTTAGAGGAGTAACCACCTGATGTGAGTACTGGGGACTGAACTCGGGTCCTCTGAAAGAGCAGCAAGTGTTCCTAACCACTGATCCTTTCTTCAGCCCCAAATTTATTAATTTAAAATTTTTTGAAGATGTATCTCTTTTTGTTGTATGTATATGTGTGTTTTGCCTGAATATATGTCTGTGCCCCAAGTATATCAGTGTCTGTAGAAGCTAGAAGAAAGTATCAGACCCTCTGGAATTGGAGTTACAGACAGTTGTTAGTTGCCATGTGGGTGCTGGGAACTAAACCAAGGTCCTCTGTAAGAGTACCTAGATCTCTGAATTGCTGAGCCATCTCTCTAGCCCTGTACTTACTGCTTTTAAAATGCTGCTTTTAAGAGGGTTCAGAGAAATAGCTCAGGTTCAGTGGGTAAAGATGTTTGCCACTGTGCCTGACAATCTGAGTTCAGTCCTTGCATGTACATACATACACATGCATGCATAAACACAAACACACAAAAATAAAGAAAAATAACTTAAAAAATTTAAAGGCTGGGCTGGAGAGATGGCTCAGCGGTTAAGAGCACTGATTGCTCTTCCAGAGGTCCTGAGTTCAATTCCCAGCAACCACATGGTGGCTCACAACCATCTGTAATTCCAGTGCCAGGAGATCTGACACTTTCAGACCAATGCACATAAAATAAAGTTAAAAAAAAATTAAAGGCTGCTGGGTAGAGATGGTGCACGCCTTTAATCCTAGCACTCAGGAGCCAGAGGCAGGAGGATCTCCTGGAATTTAAGGCAAATTTGATCTACAAAGCAAGTTCTTGAACAGCCTATGCTGTTACTTAGAGAAACCCTGTCTTGAAAAAAAGGGGAATAAACAATATAGTTCCTACTCAGATACATACAAGAAAAACGTAAAGATATAGCGCTTAGCCAAACATGGTAAAAATATATCCATAAAACTAACACTCAGGCTGTAAGCAGCAGGATCTTGAGCTGGAGGCCAGCATGGGCTACATAATAAGACCCTGTTTCAAAACAGCACAACTAGACGAATTACATAGGATTTAATTCTGTTCATTCTTGCCCATATTTAATGCATAAACTTCCCACTAAGAATAGAAAAGTTTAAGAACACTAGTCAATATCACACATAGCTACCACACTAGATGATGCAAAGAAGAAACATCAAGCAAAAGTCTACTGATGTTGACAAGTCATTCATCTCTCAAAGCTTGATCTCTATTGCTTTGTAAAAAGCCAGGTATCTTTCCATCCACACCACTTAGCTAAGCCAGAACTTCTCAAGCTTGATCTTGTTAAAAGACAGTCCTTTTTAGAAAGTCAATGTAAGGCTTAAGATTAGACACTTTTAATAAACTCATAGATGTTGCTCATCCTACTGACCTATAGATTACACTCTGGGTAAAAAGGATCTACGACACTCATTTCTTCCTCTCCCATTTGCTAACAACTCCGAACTCTCCTGCTCATGTTACCTAACACAACAGGCTTTCTTTAGCACACAGCTCTTCTCTGTTCCAACAATCCTCATTCTGGCTAATTTCAACTGACCATATGGGCAAACTAGTCTCTCAATTACATTACCTTCAATGATGTCCTCCATCAAGCACCCAATTCCTAAAGTCAGACCCTGATACCTCAGTATCACCTAAAATGCTTCCCTTTATGTAACTTTGGGAAATACTTGTTTGCTTTCCCAGCATCCATATGGTGGCTTGCAACTATCCAGAGCTGCCTTCTGGCCTCCATGGACATTAGGCATGCATATGGTGCACAGACATACATGTAGACACCTAAGATAAAAATACATCTAAGGGGGCTGGAGAGATGGCTCAGTGGTTAAGAGCATTGCCTGCTCTTCCAAAGGTCCTGAGTTCAATTCCCAGCAACCACATGGTGGCTCACAACCATCTGTAAAGAGGTCTGGTGCCCTCTTCTGGCCTTCAGGCATACAGACAGAATATTGTATACATAATAAATAAATATTTAAAAAAAATACATCTAAGGTCAGACAGTGGTGGCGTGAGCCTTTAATCCCAGCACTTGGGAAGCAGAGGCAGGCGGATCTCTGTGAGCTTGAGGCTGATCTGGTATACAAAGCAAGTTCCAGGACAGGCCCCAAAGCTACACAGAGAAATCCTGTCACAAAAAAAAAAAAACCCAAGAGATGCCCTAGCATATGACAAAAGCATTTGTCCAACTATGTTCATAGCAGCATTATTTGTAATAGCCAGAACCTGGAAGCAACCTAGATGCCCTTCAATAGAAGAATGGATGAAGAAAGTGTGGAATATATATACATTAGAGTAAAAGAAGATCATGGGATGTACTCACTCATAATTGGTTTCTAGCCATGGATAGGGGCCACTGAGTCTATAATTTGTGATCCTAAAGAAGCTAAACAAGAGGGTAAACCCAAGGAAAAACATATAGATATCCTCCCAGCTATGGGAAATAGACAAGATTGATGGGCAAAAAATGGGAATCTTGGGGGGTGGGGTGGGATGGGGATGAGGGGAGATGGGGAGAGAAAAGTGTGAAGGAGAGGATGAGGGGAACTGGGGGAATCGGGGTGATTGGGGGTAAAGGAAGGTTGGATGGGGGAGCAGGGAAACTCATACCTTAGTTAAGGGAGCACCTAAGGGTTGGCAAGAGACTTGAACCTGGAATGGCTACCAGAAGCCCAGGGCAATGTCCCCAGTTAGTTCATTGGGGCACCTGAGGATAGGGAACCTGAAATGAACCTATCCTATAATCATACTGATGAATATCTTGCATATCGCCATAGAACCTTCATCTAGCGATGGATGGAGATAGAGACAGAGACCCACACTGGAGCACCGGACTGAGCTCCCAAGGTTATAATGAGGAGCAGAAGGAGAGAGAACATGAACAAGGAAGTCAGGACCATGAGGGGTGCACCCAACCACTGAGACAGGGGGGCCAATCTATTGGGAGCTCACCAAGGCCAGCTCGACTGCTACTGAAAAAAAACATGGGATAAAACCGGACTCTCTGAATGTGGTGGACAATGAGAGCTGACGAGAGGCCAAGGAGAATGGCACAGGAACTTTCATCTGGCGATGGATCGAGAGAGAGACAGAGACCCAATTTGGATCAACCGTCTGAGCTCTTAAGGTCCAAATGAGGAGCAGAAGGAGGGAGAACATGAGCAAGGAAATCAGGACCACGAGGCGTGCACCCACCCACTGTGACAGTGGAACTGATCTATTGGGAGCTCTCCAAGGCCAGCTGGACGGGGACTGAATAAGCATGGGTTGAAACTGGACTCTCTGAACAAGGCGGACAATGAAGGCTGATGAGAAGCCAAGGACAATGGCACTAGGTCTCGATCCTAATACATGAACTGGCTTTGTGGGAGCGTAGCCTGTTTGGATGCTCACCTTCCTGGACCTAGATAGAAGTGGGAGGACCTTGGTCTTCCTGTAGAGCAGGGAATTTGGACTGCTCTTCAGTATCGAGAGGGAGGGGGAGTGGACTAGGGGGAGGAGAAGTGGAGTGGGGATAGAGGGAGGGGAGCGGGGGGAGGGGGCAATATGTGGGAGGAGGGGGAGGGAAATGGGAAACGGGGAGCAGTTGGAAATTTTAAGTAAAAAAGAATAATAAAAAAAAAAACCAAAACCAAACAAAAAAAATACAACTAAAACTAAAGATAAGATTATGCCTCAAATTCTAGAATATAAATATAAACAGATACTAAATACCAAGAAAACAAAAGGGCCTGATAGTCTACAGAAGTATACCATGAACCCAGAAACTCAAGCCAATTTGAAGTTGTTCATAAAGTATGAAATATAACTAGAATTCTCTCACTCAGCAAAAGGAACTCAAAATCATTCTAGTTGGGTCTTTGAGAGAATTCAGGCAGTAAGGACACTTGCTGCTTAGGCTAAAGACATGAGTTCAATCCTGAATTACACATGATAGAAGGAGAAAACCAACTCCCAAAAATTGTTTTTGTCATACACACACACAAACACAGGCTCATACTAAATAAATAAATGTAAAAATAAAACAATTTTTAATAACCTTTCTTAGTATGCCCTGCACTACAGTGGCTTTTTTTACCACTAGATGGTACTACTGGTTTCAGCAGGCCAGAAAATAAGAGCCAGCTATATTAATCAGCATATATTAATCATCTTTAAGTATATAAAGTATCCTGTCCCAGTATATTCATATACTTATATAAATCAGATCATGAATCTTAATTCTCAGCTCTTAACAGAGATGGCTACACTAATCATAAAAGGATGCTGTATAGATACATTGTTAAAATCTGAAGGAACTGAATGATGGGAAAGCGTCCTTACAATGGTTTTCTTCCTTTTTCATATAGTGTTTAGGTTAGAACCCAGCATCGCGCATAACAAGCAAGCCACCTTCCACTGAGATACACTGCCAGCCCCTACTTAGAACCCTTCACAAAAGATTTTTAATTAATAATTCTAGAATTGAGTGAAAAAAATAGAAAAATACTTGTATGGGATTTTCAATCACACTCATCACCTCGAAAAGTATTTGTTCTTATTGCTTATCCGGTCATTTCCAAAGAGGCCAGAAGAGGGCACTGGATCCCCTGGAGTTGGGAGTCACAGGCAGATGTGTGCTACCTGATATGGATGCTAGAAACCAAACTTTAGTCTTCTAGAATAGGATCAAATGCTCTTTACTACAAGCCACGTCTCCAGCCCTATATTCTCCTTTTTAAGAGCACACAAAAAAGTTTGTTAAATATTCATTTATTTTTACTTATGTATATGTGTGCCTGCTTATTTATATTCAATGTTGAATTTATACTTAACTATTATTTTAATTGTATGTATTTGTAGAATATAGAATAATAACTCTATACATGGATACAGTGTATGATGACCAAATCACAGTAAGCATATGTAGCTATTAAATCATTTGTTCCAAAAATTTTAATTAACATTAAGTATCATGCATATTTCAGTGCACATATATGATGACTGTATTTTTAAGCAGCATGAACTAATATGGACTTCAGATGCGAAAACAGTATGTTTTTCTACTGTAAAAGCAAAGTATAAGAGATCAGAAAGGGAAACCAATTTATACCAGTAATCAGGTAAGTAGATTTTCTAAGGATTTATTTTTAGTGTATGTGTGTGTATGTGTATGTTGAGAGAGAGGTATATAGTTAGGTGTTCATGAGTTCAGGTGCACATGGAGGCCAGAGGAATCAGACCCTAGGAACTACCCAGTATGGCAGTTGGGAATCTATTCCGTGAATTCTAATTGGTTTTAATAATAAAACCCCAAGTCAGATATCAGGGTAAATGCTGAAAGATCAGAGAAGTAAAGGAGCCAGCCACTAGAGAGACTTTTAAACTCTATTGAATCCTTAGACTGTTTTCACATCTGAAGTCCTCCACGAATCCTCAGACTAAATGCCTTGAGCTCTGATTCCCCCCACATACCCCCACCCCCGCGTTATAGTCTTCTCTCTGCCCAGCCATATCCCTTCCTGTCTCCACTTTTCCCTAGTTTTGGGATTATAGGTGTGTGAGTCCCGAGTACTGAAATTAAAGAAATGAGCCAACACTGCCTGATTCTGTTTCTCTTTTGGACTGGATCAATTTCGTGTAGCCCAGGGTGGCCTTGAATTTACAGAGGTCTGTCTGCCTCTGCCACCACTGCCACCACTACCTGGCCTCTACAGCTAAAAACTAGTGGCTAACTATGCACTCTGATTTTCAGGCAAGTTTTATTTGTTAGATTACAAACAAAATATCACCACAGGAATCCATCTCTGATCCTTTTCAAGAATGCTTTATATCTCTCCAGGCCCTAGCTAAGTCTTTAAAAAGATCAGCAACAAGTCCAGCATAGTGGCACATACCTTTAATCCCAGAACTTTTGGGAGGCAGGGACAAGGGAATCTGGCTACATAATAGAGAGACCCTGTCTCAAAAGGATCAACTTCCTAAAATACCAGTATTTGATCCATTTTAATTTTGAACAGAACAGACTTAGAAGCTAACAAAAAAATTTAAAGACTTAAGTCCAAGTTAAATGAAAAATTAAAATTAATCTGAGATTGAATCTCATCCATTTTATACTGCTAGTAGACATTTTTATACTGCTAGTAGACATTATCAAAACCATCTATTTGAAAAGGTTTGAGCCAGGGTTGGAGAGGCGGCTCAACAGTTAAGAGCACTAACTGCTCTTCTAGAGGACCTAACTTGGATTGCCAACACCCACATGGAAGCTCACAAGAGTCTGTAACTCCAGCTCCAGGGGACCTGACGCGCTCTTTTAGCCTCCATGGGTACAGGATATGCTCATGGTGTACAGACATACCTGCAGGCAAAACACCCACACACTTAAAACAGAAAAAGAAAAAATAAAAGGTTTGACCCAAGTCAGAATCCAACTTGAGAACTTCCTCATGCTTTAAGGACCAGATGCAAATTAGCTAACAATATGTAAACATGATTAAACTAGTTTTATAAATTTAAGTGGAAACAAAATAAGCTTCTATTTTTAAATCTTAGTTACTTGTAAAGCATCTATTTTCTTCTGGAAAAAAATATATTTCCACATATTTCTCAGTGAGGGATGTGTTTTAAAATTCCCAGTCAATATGCAAAATCATGAATAATTCTAAATTTTTTTCCCTACATATACCTACTTATGGTAAAGTCTGACTTATAAATTAAGGACAATAAAGCATCAACAACAATAACTATTAATGAAACATAAACATATTGTAATCAAAAGTAACTTAGAACTTGTTAATTTTGGAAATTTCTACTTAATATTTCTGGATCATGAAAGCCAAAGAGTAAATGAAACAATGGAAAGCAAAATCATGAATAAGGCTACCACATAAAGCTACCACAATGTGTTGAAATCTTCCTAGAATGTATGCTGATCCAAAGTACATTAGTATTGCTACATTAACATTGTCTACAATAGCTAACGAAAGCAAAAATCACAATTAGCACCCTTACAGAAACATCACTGTTACCACTGTTTCTTCCTAATGTGACATAAGTTTTCAATGTATACTTTAGAAGATCTCTGAGGTAAAAATTTTCTTTAAAAATTAGCTCTTATTTACATTAGTTTGTTCTAATGATGTCCCTTGATGTGGGACTCCCCTCTGTATATCATTGATTAATAAAAGAAGCTGCTTCAGCCTATAGCAGGGCAGAACACAGCCAGGCTGGAAGATATATATAAAGTAGGTGGAGTCAGTAAGATGCCGTGTAGCCACAGGAGGAAATAGATGGTGGAACCTTGCCGGTAGGCCATAACCTCATGTTGATGCACAGATATAAGAGCTAGCTAGAAATATGTATGAGCTAATAGGCCAAGAAGTGTTTAATTAACAGAGTTTCTGTGTGAACTATCTTAAGAAAAACCTTAACAAATCACCATTCATATTTTATTTACATTTCTTCCTGAAACATGAAACTGACTGATGAGACATACCTTCAGAGTTATGTGCCGTTTTCTTGTGTTTTCGACAATAAACCCTGAGGGGGAAAATACAAAATCATGAACTAAATTAAATTCAGCTTCCAAATTAGAAAAATGAGCAGCACAGTCCACCCCATTCATAAACTGAATTTTTTAAATCTCACTGTTACACTTCCTAAATCATTTCTTTAACTATTACATATAAAAACAGCCTTTATAGTGACAATGAAATGCTTTGAATGAGGAGAAACTATAAAAGCTGAAGGAAAGTATGATTGCTTTAAAACAAAGCAAAATGAAACAGTTACATGTAAATGCCTTGTGAAGGTTTCTCTCGGATCTGAGCTTTATCATGCAATGCACAGTGGTAGTGGTATGTCCTGTGGCAGGTTTTCACATCACAGCCAATTGTTGCTCCAGGACAATGGCACAAAGAACACATCTAAAGAAAAACAACAAAACAATATTCAAATGTGAGTTTGCTAATACTGTCACAAACAGCTGAGGGGCATTCCAATTTCTGTCAGAAAAAGCAAGGTGGTTATTGAAAAAAATTCTAATTCATATTAGTTTTCTTATTTTGTCTCCTAAAAATAATCTGAATAAAATAATTCTGTTGGTACTTTTTTCATTGATTAAAAAATATAGGCTGAACCCAAAGAAAAACATATATTTATCCTCCTGGATATTGGAAGTAGACAAGATCGCTGGGCAAAAGTTGAGAGCACGGGGGTGGGGGTGAGGGAAAGGGAGATGGGGAGAGAGAAGGGAGAAGGGGAGGATTGGGGAGAGCTTGGGGGAATGGGATGGTTGAGATGGAGGAAGGGTGGTTATGGGATCAGGGAAGTATATATCTTAATTAAGGGAGCCATTTTAGGGGTTCCCAGGTGTCCAAGGGGATGTCCCCACCTAGGTCCTTGGGCAGCAGAGGAGAGGGTGCCTGAACTGGCCTTATCACATAGCCACACTGATGAATATCTTGCATATCACCATAGAAACTTCTTCCGGCGATGGATGGAGATAGAGACAGAGACCCACATTGGAGCACTGGACTGAGCTCCCAAGGTCCAAATGAGGAGCAGGAGAGAGAACATGAGCAAGGAAGTCAGGACCGCGAGGGGTGCGTCCACCCATGGAAACAGTGTACCTGATCTAATGGGAGCTCACCAAATCCAGCTGGACTGGGACTGAATGAGCATGTGATCAAACCGGACTCTCTGAATGTGGCTGACAATGAGGGCTGACAGAGAAGTCCATGATAATGGCACTGGGTTTTGATTCTACTGCATGTACTGACATTTGGGGGCCTAGTCTGTTTGGATGCTCATCTTACTAGACCTGGATAGAGGGGGGAGGGCCTTGGACTTCCCACAGGGCAGGGGACCCTGACTGCTCTTAGGACTGGAGAGGGAGGGGTAGTGGGAAGAGTGGGAGGGAAATGGGAGGAGGTGGAAATTTTTAATAAATAAATAAATTTAAAAAAATAAAAAAAAGAAACAAAGATACTTCCTTTGACTGCCTCTGGGGGGAAAATATAGGCTACTATAAATGCCTGTTATTTCTCCATGGTCAAGAGAATACCTGAAATACTGTAAATCATGAATCTGAGCTATATATAAATACCACTATAAAAAGATTAACTTCTTTGCAATCCAGAACTTGCTGGATACAATTAATTAGGAAAAATACCGCATAAGAGTTTTTTTCCTTAAAACTTCCAATTAAATCAGAGAGAGTGTTGATACAGCTCAGTGATACACTGCTTCCTCAGTCACGAAACCTACCAGCAGTCCCTAGTACCAGTGGTCCCTGGTACCACCACCAAAACCAATTTTCAAACCAGATTTAAATGAAGATTAAGAAAGATTTAAATGAAAATCGTTGAGAAAAACTCCCCTATACTATTTGGGAACCTGGTAGAATCAATTGGAAGTTAGGTCAGTAGAGAGGATAAAAGAATTATAAAGTAGTTTTAATACCTTGAGTTGAGAATATTTTGTGATATCTAATTGATTATACTGTGAAAATAGGCCTGCCTGCTTCAATTTACTTTTAATTACCGTCTGCATTATGAATTCAAGCCAGAGAGAAAAGATTCTTTCAACTAGATATTATCTTACGTTCTGAACTTATTAGATAGTAATTAACCAGCTCATACTCTATATTTAGAAAACAATTCTGTTTTTAAAAGTACATAACAATCATTATTAATTGTTTTGGTTCAGAAAACACAGTGTACTGCACCCTGTGGACTTTTAATGTGCCATCTCCTAAGCTATAAATGCCACAGCAAAGTGAATCATAATAAGGTAAAAACAGAGCCTTCACTTTGTTTCCTGGTTGCCAGACACCTTGCTCTAAACTCTCATCTCAGTACTCAGGAGACCAAGGATGGAGGCAGCCTGGGCTACATTTACTGAGACTCTCCTCCAAAATCCAAACCCAAGATCAAACAAGGAAAAACAAACACCACTTATAATCCTAACATTTGGACTACTTAGTCCCTAAGCAACGCTGATGTATTAAGAGGCTAATATAAATTCCAATAAAATTTTCCACATCTCTCTAAGGAAATCACTCAAACTCACTCATGCTATCATTTTTAAAAATATTCATGTAAGTCAAAAATACTCTCAATGTAGGTACTTCCCAGAAATCATAAGGGCCACTATCCACTATTAATACACAAGAAATAACCCACTTCTTCAAATGAGTACCGAAACTCCAAGTAATTACCATAAAAAGAAACACTGCGCTCATGGAGGAACAGCAAGATCACAGAGCACTTGCTCAGCATGTATGAGGCCCTAGGTTTGACCTCCACCTCCAGCACCACCAAAATGAAAAATTAGTTTTTACAAAGTTTATATCCTTTGTTCTAGTAATTGCACTTCTACACATTTACTGCAAATATCATCAGGCATAAAAAATTATGTTCAAACACATTGCAGAACTGTTCTGAATCGTTTTAATTACAAAAAAACAATTGAAACGTTCAAATAAATTGCAGCATGTCCATATGACGGAATGTTCTACTGCTGCTCCTTTAGAGAACTTTTCCTTCAGAGAGCATCTCATATTACAGCTACGTTGGACTCAGATTTGGGACCTGCAGCCTCAAACTACCTAGTGCATACCCAGCTTCAAAGTAATGGGTCTATTTATGTTACATGAAACACCAATAGAGGGTATGAAACTAAGTCAATTTCTATCTCAATTATATTTCTAGTACATGGTCTTTGAAAATGAATAGAAACCAGGTGGTGGTGGTACGCGCCTTTAATCCCAGCACTTGGGAGGCAGAGGGAGCAGATCTCTGTGAGTTTGAAGCCAGCCTGGTCTAAGCAAGTTCCAAGACAGGCAGAGCTACACAGAGAAACCCTCGACTCAAAATACAGAAAGAAAAAAACGACTGAAAGAAAGAAAGAGAGCAGAAGTAAATATAGCAAAATGCTGGGTTGCTATCTTTAGATGGTTTTAATTCTCCATATTCTCTACAATATTCAAAGTATTTTGTTATACAAGTTATTTTTTAAAGTATCAGAAATAGTTTAGTCAATGCATTCGTGTTTGTTGATCAGCTGAGAAAGCAAAGGAAACCAAAATATGCCAGTATTTGGGGGGAGCTATGAATTTAGATACATTCCAAGTAAGTTGTTTAAGCTGCTATGGGAACAGAAATCAATTTCATAAATAACCAAGTACATCAACATAGGAAGATCATGTTTTTAAAGCAATCAAAAGCTTATTTTGTTGTCAGTTCCATTCAATGAAGAATAGGACAAAATATTTTAGAGTAGAAAATACTTGTCAAGGTAGCATGTCTACTAAATTGGAGCAATACAGAGAAGATTAGCATGGCCCTTGCACAAAGATGACATGGCAATTTCTGAAGTATTCCATATTTTAAAATAAATAAATAAATAAATAAAATGCAAAAAAAAAAAAAAGAAAATACTTGTCAAGATAAGGAATAGAATTTCTTTGGAGTTTTGGATTTGGGGGTGAGGGTATTTATGTAATACTTTAAAATTTGTTTTTCCTTATTTTCTATGGGTGTTTGTCCATGGAGGCAAGATGAGGGCATCAGATCCCTGGGAACTGAAGTTACAGACAGCTGTGAGCCACCATGTGGGTGCTGGGAATTGAATCCTGGTCTTCTGGAAGAGCAGACAGTGGTGTGTGTGTGTGTGTGTGTGTGTGTGTGTGTGTGTGTGTGTGTGTGTTTTGGTTTGGTTTCTGTTTTGTTTTTTTGAGACAGGGTTTCTCTGTGTAGCCCTGGATGTCTGGGAACTCACTCTGTAGACCAGGCTGCCCTTGAACTCACAGATCCACCTGCCTCTGCCTCCAGAGTGCTGGGATTAAAGGCGTGCATCACCACAGTCTCACTATACAGTATTCTTAACCACTGAGCAATCTGTCCATCCACTTGTTTTATTTTTTGACAGAAGGTTCCAGTATGTAGCCCAGTCTAGCCCCCAACTGTGTCAGCCTTCCAAACGTCAGGAATTTCTACCCTCACTCTTCCACCTCTCACTGTGCTGTCCTAATCATCCAGGCTTTAGCCCAACGCCTGCAGCAACTCTCTTCCCTCCATTCCTACAGGACAGGGTGCATACCAGCTTCCTCTTAGTTCTTACAGTTTCCCTCCCTATTTGGCTAGTATTTATAAGTGGATAGATTTTTACCTAACCATCCCTTCTCTATTACTTTTTAACACTAGAGAAGGCCCCCAGGCCTTTGTGCATGGTAGGCAAGCACTCTCCCCCTGAAAACTAAGAGAGTGCTCAATAGATTTGCTGATTTTGTCAACATAATTTATTTGTTAATTCTGTTATTGAAGACTGGAATATCTTACACACAAAAACTTAAAAATTGAAGACTTTACCTATTTATCTTCAGATGATTCTAAAAATAACGAACTGGATGTAGGAATATACCTTTGATAGCAGAACTCTGGAAACTGAGGCAATTTCAAGTTGGATGGCAAGTTGAGTTCAGGGTTTATTCAGAAATAAACAGTGGCTAGAGAGATGGTTCCCTGGATAAGAGAACTTGTTGCTCTTGCAGAGGACCCAGGGTCAGCAATCTGTAAGTTCACTTTCAGGAAATCCAGAACTCTCTTCTAACCCATGAAGGCACTGCACAACACATGCAATACACTCACACACTAAAACATACAAAACACACACAAAATAACTTACAAATGGTTTGATCTGGGACTAGAAAAAGTGAACCTGAGGGCAATTCAGTTGAAAGAATACAGAGTATAGGGAGGAACAGATTAGCCCTTATTGAAACAAGATTGAGAGCTTAAAGATAAATATCACAATTAAAGAAGCTAGGAAAGAAGATAAGTAGGTAGAACCATTTCTGAAATGCTATGGCAAATAGAAATAAAAAAGAGGCCTTTTCTTTTTTCTTTCTTTTTTGTCTTTTTGAGACATGATTTCACCATGAAACAGTCCTGGCTGTCCTGAGACTCACCCTGTAAACCACACTGGCTTTGAACTTACAAAGATCTGCCTAAAAGGCCTTTTAATTTAAAAAAAAAAAAAAAAAAAAAAAAAAGGAAATAGGAAGGAAGAGAGAGCCACTGTCCTGTTCTGGGGACTTGGCTGCTGATAGGTTTCCCCATAGCCTGGTGGCTATCACCACACACATACATTTTCGGGCAGCAATAATTGGACTCCAGGGGGCTAGTAATAACAAAAGAGAAAGGACATGAAGTTAGCAGGATGACAAGGTGAGGGACATTAGAAGGAGGCGGAGGAAGGTCATGGTCAGTAACTATGATAAAAATAAATGTCATAAATGTATGAAGTGTTCAAAGACTAAAGAAAAATTAATTTAAAAGAGGGATGGGCATGGTGGCATATGCCTTCAATTTTGGCACCAAGGAGGGAGAAGTAGGGGCAGGCAGATGTCTATGAGTTCCAAGCCAGCAAGGGCTACAAAGTAAGACTCTTTCTCAAAAAACAAACAAAAGAGCCCCCATCCCCACCATCGCCATCACAGCAAGGTTTGTCATAAGCACCCTAGCTAGCACTGGTACCCAGTATCTGCCTTTACAGAAAACATTTGCTCTGCAATTTGCCACAGTCATCCTTGCTATTTGTCCTCCAGAAGAACTGTCAGCTGCCATTTTCGTCAAGCTTTCTCTGTATCCCTGGCACCTTCCAATGAGGGAAAATGAAAACTAATGTGACAGGGACGTGGTTGTTTTTAAGAACAATTGTGTCCTTTCCCTGCTCAAAAAAAGGGCTGACCTACCTATCAAATATTCTCTTGAGAGCCAGTTTTCTTTCCCGCACTGTAGTTTGTATAAATGCTCATTCCCAGCTCCTCTGCTTGTATCCTAGACCACGCCCTTGTTTGAAAAAGGCAAACACGTGTCGCTGATACTGCTCTTCTCTCACCCACACCCCCTTCAGCTTACTCCTGGACACCTGAGAAACCTCAATTATGAATATCCAGAGTCAAAGTTGGAGACTTAGGAAAGAAGGTCCTGTCCTATTATAGGTAACTGCATACCCTTTCCACAGTATGGTCAGAAGTCATGGTAACAGCCAGAAGTTCTGCTATGTTAACATGGGTTCAGCTGTACCACAGAAACAAGTCTCAAGGAGTTGACCCAAAGATGAAAGAGGAACCAAGTCATGCATGAGAAGACACAGAAAGAATTCAAAGTAAATCTTAGCTGGGCTACCAGAGGAAGCAGACGGCAGAACATACCTGCGCTGCAGTCAACTGAACAAGGCCAAGAGCGAAACTGAGTCTCCACAAAGTCTTAAGGAACAAAAGGAAAATACAGTTTTCTCAGTAGCTGAGGGGAGGAAAATGAAAAGGAGCTTGCCAACTTCATGGATAAGCAGAAAAAGTAAGTGTTTGTGGAAAAGCTAGAATCCAGTGGCTACACAGAAACCCGTCTGGCACAGTTCCATGCAGCCCAATGTAACAGAGGAACACCCGGCACAGACACACAGTCACAGTTGAGCAATACTGTTGACAGCACTGGAGACACTCACGTCAGAAAACTGCTTGGAATACAGAAAATGCAAAAGAAGATGTGAAAAGTAGCCATGGTCCTGAGCCTGTAAGGCAAAGACGAAAACTGTCAAAAGCACCTACAGAAAGGGACACTGTATCTAGGATATTTTCACAAGAGGCAAGCTCACCTTACAGTGGTCTGACTCCTTCTTTTGGCTGTAATAACAGTATCGCCCATAAAAACCAGAAAGCAGGACAGTACAGTTAGGGCAAATAGTCGGGAATGCCTCAATAATGCTGTATTATCTCCAGGATCATAGTTTAGAATACTACCTCACATATCCAAAATGGACAAGAGTAGTCTCTGGCTTACCTAGTCAGTTGACAGTAACCAAACTACTTGTTGTCCCTGCCAAGAAGGGTGCAGCATGAACTCAAATGTTTCTACGTGATCTTATAGCTATACTCTTGTTTCCAAAACCAGTGTTATTACGATAGCACATAAAAACTTGCTTAGGTCTAAAAAGAAGCTAAAAAACATCAATAAAATCTGAACATTGTCAAATTCTTGAAAAATGAGAAGATAATCTTGCTTACAAGACATATTTAGACTTTAAATTCCAGGTGCCTCTAAAAAAAAAAGGGGGGGGGGCCAATGAAAAGCACTAGGTACTTTTTTTTTTTTTTTTTTTTTAACCAGAGTACATATAGACTAACCAAAAGAATTGGGGGAGTCTTAGAAATTGGAGGACAGCTGAGTGGTGGCACACACCTTTAATCCCAGCACTTGGGAGGCAGATCTCTGTGAGTTCAAGGCCATCCTGGATAAGAGCTAATTCCAGGTCAGGCTCCAAGGCTACAGAAAAGCCCTGTCTCGAAAAACCAAAAAAAAAAAAAAAAAAAAACCCAAAAATTGGAGGACAACAAACTCGGTCTATGAAGTTCTTGCCTAACCTAGCCCTCTGACTTTATTCTATCCAATTACCTGAATCATGTCTGATAAGAAAAACAGGTTCTCGTATTGGAGCATTTGAAGTTTCTTTTCTCGCTCTGTTCAGCTGAAAAGTTCAGCCATTTTGTAAGCACAGACCTTTTGTTTAGATTCTTCTCAGCTATGGTCTTTGCAGCTGAGAAAACTGTGAACTGCCAGGCTGCTTGCTATATTTAATCTGTGAAGAATGCCAAAAACATAGCCACACTCAAGCACCAAGACAGTCCCCTAGAGCACAGAGAAATTATTTGCCATTGCTGCTCAATTGTTTTTGCAGTTCTGAGGAAGGAACCCAGGGCCTTGAACATGCTGTGCAAACAGTCTACCACTGAGCACACCTCCTCAAGCTCTGGGTTTATCTTGCTGATTTTGGTTCTCCTCCATTAGCAAACACAAATGAGAATTAGATAATATAAAGTTAGTGTTCCCAATTATAAAAAATACTAAATGGGGCTGGAGAGATGGCTCAGTGGTTAAGAGCATTGCCTGCTCTTCCAAAGGTCCTGAGTTCAATTCCCAGCAACCACATGGTGGCTCACAACCATCTGTAATGAGGTTTGGTGCCCTCTTCTGGCCTGTAGGCACACACACAGACAGAACATTGTATACATAATAAATAAATAAATTAAAAAAAATACTAAATGAAGGCAAAGAAAAAGACTGCATTTAAATAAATGCATTTCCATAATAGCCAAAGACACAGTTTTCTCCATCACTGCTTATTCTACTTAATCATTCCAAATGCAAAGTTCACTTTAATATAAATTTCTGGTGAAATATCTCTAAATTAAAATTAACCTGAATGCTATTAACTGGCTTTTTAAAGAATTCCCACTAGCATTAATACATTCATAATGCATGTACATATAGTTACAGAGAAGTGAAAAATCTTCATGATGAAAATTTACTTCTTTTCCTCCTCAAATATCCTAAAGCAGATGTCCTATGAGCCCAACATGGCCTACTTCTTGAATTTGTAAATGAAGTTTAATTGGAGCACAGCCATAACCATTTTTTTTTCTGTATTGTCTTTGATTACACATAGCTGGAGGAAAGTTTCACAAATTTATTATCTGGTCTTTTATAGAAAAAGTTTGCTTTGTGGTACCTGTGCTCCTAGCACTCAGGAGGTCGGGACAGGAGAATTGCAAGTTCAAAGCCAGCCTGGACTATATAGTAAGACCCTATTTTATAAAAGCTCAAATGTGCCTGTCTGAACACCTACCCCTTTTCCAATTCCCTCAAGCTGGTGAGGGATCACTGTTAAAAGAACTTAGGTAGCACTAACAGTCACAACACGTGCTGTTGCAAAAACCAAGTGGGGGCATCTTGCCCCCATTCAATCCTTACTAAATGCTAAACAAGCACAGACACTACTTAAGCAGCACTGGCATGTGGCATTCACTTAATATTTCCAAACACTTCTTCCTTGAAAGTCCCCCTTCCGCCTTTGACTTTCTCCTAGTGAAACACATTTCAAAAGCCCACCTCTTGTGGGAAAAGGTTTTACTCTGTAGTCCAAGTTTGCCTGGAACTCACATCCTCCTAACCCATTATTAAAGGCGTCCCACTTTCTCCAATCGAAACCCATTCCTCTTTGACATGCAAGGACTGATGAGTGCCCACTTACTTGTTGGAATAGTACAGAGCACAAAGAAGACTGAAAGCACTATGCCAAATGTTTCCATGTGCTATGCCCATGTGATGCTATGCTAGGCAAAGAGAACACAGTCTCAACTCTCTTGGAGCCCACAGTTCACCACGGAAGAAAAGTTTGCCCGTGTTCCCACTACAAAGCATGCAGTGCTGTACTGTATGGTGGACACAAGCATGAGTTTGGGCTGGGCCACACAAGAAGAACCTTTTATGAAGCAGTAAAGAAGGATAGAGGGGATGCTTGAAAACCCAAGAAAGGAGAGAAAAGGCTGGGAAAGGTACATTAAGACAGGATTTCTCAGTGTCATGCTAATGTCTCTGGAGAGTTTGGAGAATAACATTAGCTTTTTTAAAAATTAAATGTCAGGAGGCTGAGGCAGGTAGATCTCTGTGAGCTCAACGCCAGCCTGGTCTACAAGAGCTAGTTCCAGGACAGGCTCCAAAGCTAAAGAGATACCCTGTCTTGAAAAACAAAAAAGAAAAATTAAATGTGTGTGTGTGTGTGTACATACATGCATGTGGGTGTATGCATTCATGCGCACACACACATATATACACATACATACACACACACAGAGGAGAATGTCAGAGGACAAGATGCAGGACTGATTGGTCCTCACTATCTATCATGTCCATCAACATGTGGTTCCCGGAGATCAAACTCAGGTTGTCAGACTTGGTAGCAAGCACCTTTACCAGAGCTGAACCATCTCACAAGCCTGGCAGTAGCTGTTAAAAGCAGCCAAGCAAGTGCCGGTAGTATGTTTACTAGAAAATGAGAAGATGAAAGCTTGATACAGGCTAACATTAAGAAAGAAAAGACAGCTGGGCGGTGATGGCACATGCCTTTAAATCCCAGCACTCGGGAGGCAAAGACAGCAGAGACAGGCAGATCTCTGTGAGTTCCAGGCCAGCCTGGTCTTCAGAGTGAGTTCCAGGAGAGACTCCAAAAGCTACAGAGAATCCCTGTTTCAAAAATCCCAAACCAAAAAAAGGAAAGAAAAAAGGAAGGAAGGAAGGAAGGAAGGAAGGAAGGAAGGAAGGAAGGAAGGAAGGAAGGAAGGAAGGAAGGAGAGAAGGAAGAAAGGGGGGGGAGAGAAAGGACAAAGTCTACTCAGAAATAGAATCCAGGGCCGGGCGGTGGTGGTGCACACCTTTAATCCCAGCACTCCGGAGGCAGAGGCAGGCGGATCTCTGTGAGGTCGAGGCCAGCCTGGTCTACAAGAGCTAGTTCCAGGACAGGAACCAAAGCTACAGAGAAACCCTGTCTCAAAAAAAATCAAAAAAGAAAGAAAGAAAGAAAGAAAGAAAGAAAGAAAGAAAGAAAGAAAGAAAGAAAGAAAGAAATAGAATCCACACAACAGGCGTGGAAGGAAGGGTAGGAAGGGTGGAAGGCAAGGGATACAGAAAAAGAATCAGGTTTCAGGGCAGAAGGCTATAAACACTGGTTTAGACAAGTTGAGTACAATGTCTGCAGGACATCTACATAGAGCAGGGAAATAAACTGCAACCATTGTGCTTCATTCTCTTCAGTGCCTATTGTATGTAACGTGTTTCCAGAAAAATCCTGTTTGCCTTTCCTCATTCTGAGTTAAAATTCTTATCTGATATTAAAAAAAAATGAAACCTGGCCAGGCAATGGTGGTACATGCCTTTAATCCCAGTACTCGGGAAGCAGAGGCAGGCAGATGAGATGAGGCCATCCTGGTCTACAAGAACTAGTTCCAGGATAGCCAGAGCTAGACAAAGAAGCCCTGTGTCAAAAAACAAACAAACACAAAACAACAACCAAAAACCAACCAACCAAACTACCTGTAATCATTCTCACTCAAGTCTACTTCATTCCTATACCCGACTGCCTCTAGAAAGAACTCTTAACATTTTAAGTAGGGAAGAGTCCCCCTGAAAAAGAAGGAATGCACACATTAGGAGTTATCTATTTAGATCATAAATACAGACACCCTACCTCTACAGTGCCACACACTCCCTTGCTACTGAGTAAAGACTATATAGAATGAGTTGTCTTATGGTCGGAGCCTACAAAAATATCTCCGATATAATAGACCATTTTTACCTAGGATGTATATAAGGGTCTATCCTAACAGTAAGCAAGATAATGAATGCTATTGATAGAATAGATTAAGTAATAGGAGCCTGAGTGTGTCCTAAAATCAGCAATCTTTATTAGAAAACTATCATCATACTTTATTAAAATGTAATTTGACATGAAGCAGCTTAAAAGGACAGTTGGTATAACCTGTGATTAGGAGTGCGGGCCCTGGATTCAAATCTGAGGTCTGTCACATACTAGCTCTATGGCCATAGACATTCAGGTTACTTTGCTTCTGTGAGCCTGCTTCCTTTCGTATATGGCAAGAATGAACCCTTTCTTGAAGTATGATTGTGAGGATTAATTAGGATCATGTATTTAAAACATTTAGCCAGTCCTTAGCACATAATGAGCACTCAATGAGTGTCAGCTAGTTTTACTACTATAAAAAGTGTAAAACATTCAGGGGAGTTCATGAGGTATGGCAAAAATTCTCATCCGAAAATAAGGCAAGTTTGGGAATCATGTGAGGATGGTCGCTGTGTATAGGAAAGATTCTTTTTAAGTAAAGGGAGAAAAAGCCACAAGTATTTCTTTAATGGAGACAGACATAGAAATTAAGAAACATACTTGAATTACAAAGGGATGAGTTTCTCAAATATATTGCTGTTCTTTTTTTGGGGGAGGGGGGTTTCGAGACAGGGATTCTCTGTAGCTTTTGGAGCCTGTCCTGGAACTCACTCTGAAGACCAGGCTGGCCTGGAACTCCCAGAGGTCCGCCTGCCTCTGCCTCCCGAGTGCTGGGATTAAAGGCGTGCGCCACCACCGCCCGGCTTATATTGCTGTTCTTATTTCATATGACTTGAGTAGAATCACAATTTCCTAACAGTAGAACAGAGCAGAGGGGCGGTTCATCTTGGGGGACTTAGGTTATCTTGCCTAGGAGTAAGGAAGGTAAACTACATGACCTCCTGGATTCTTTTGACATCTGTTATCTATCTGACACAGGTACCAATTAGTAAAAGTAACTATCAGTGTAGATCTTAGTGATCTCACCAAGTAGCTTCAGAAAGAATACATTCTTCAAATACCACATTCAAGTGTCTCCTCATGAGAAATTCAAAAAAGCAATGATAACTAATAGCTTTACTTCGAAATCACATTTTTTTCTATATGGCTAGACAATTAAGGATAAATTTTACAGGTGAGTGTAGGATCTATAATATCCCAACACTGAGAAGAGGAGTTAGGAGAATTAGGAATCAAAGCTATCCTCAACTGCATGGTAAGTTTGAAGCCTGCTTGGGACACAGAAGACTCTAGCTCAAAAATAAAGCATAGCTGGCGCACGGTACAATTGTGGTGTCTTTATGGCTCCAATAAGAACTGGAAATCAGGGCTGGAGAGATGGCTCAGAGGTTAAGAGCATTGCCTGCTCTTCCAAAGGTCCTGAGTTCAATTCCCAGCAACCACATGGTGGCTCACAACCATCTGTAATGAGGTCTGGGGCCCTCTTCTGGCCAGCAGGCATACACACAGACAGAATATTGTATACATAATAAATAAGCAAATATTAAAAAAAAAGAACTGGAAATCACTGTGGAAAATAAATGACTAAACTACAAAAAGTTTTTTCTTTTTCTCTTCATACATCTAGGGCCTATATATTTAAGATAATGGAAAGAGATGAACATGTTCGTACAAAATAGCTTTCCTCTGTGATCCTTGAAGCTGATATGGAAATCGTGAAGAACTGCCCGTGGCTGCAAGGAATCACATACCTGCACATACTTCTTGCTTGTATTCCCACCTTTGCAAGACTCCCACCTAGCCACCTGCACCCACTTTTCCCTGGGGCAAATGGAGACCTTTGGAAGCAACGCCAGGTACCGACTAAAATCTGCCATGAATGTACTCAGGAATCTCGGCTCCTGCTTTTGTTTTCAGTGGGTATCCGTGACCCTTTTCATCTGAAAATGCATATGACCTTGAGCCAGGGCAGAAAGGCTCACAGAATCAAATGCCTTAAAAAGCTGACCAGGGACACTAGTTACTTGGTTTATATGTAGTTTAAGATATATAGAACTCTTTATTTTTTCTTCTTTCTATTTGATTTGTAGTCCTTTTATTGCCTAGACCAATCTACACTGGGAAAAGTAAAGAAAAACTTGGCAGTATACCTCATAAAAAAGAAAACAATATAAGCAAAGAAAAAACCTGAAAGCTAAAGTTACTTCAGAGCCTGGAAAAAAAGTCCAGTAGTTAAGAGTATATACTGCTTTTGCGGAAGACCCAAGTTCTACTCCCGGCATGTGTATCAGGCAACTCCTAATTGCCTATAATTCCTGCTCCAAGAAATCCAATGTCTTCTTCTGGCTTCCATGGGTAACTGCACTCATATGCACATACCTCTACATAAAGGCAGATATATACATAAATTTTAAGGGGCTATCAAGATGGCTCAGTAGTTAAGGGTACTTGTTGCTCTTTCAGAGGATCCAGGTTCTCAAGAGTTACCAATATTGAGTGAATCTGACACTCTCTTCTGAATTCCATGGGCCCCAGGCATGCACATAGTGCAAATACATAATATATACATACATACAAGTAGGCAAACACTCATGCACACAAAATAAAAACAAAAATTTTAATTTTTATGAAGTTATTTCAAGGTGAAACAAATGCTGCTCTCCAATTCACTACATAAGTAATTTAAATTCTAACACTTTGGATGAAGGAAGAAGAGAACTGTCTGGGCTCCGATACACTCCTCTTTTGTAACTATTCCACAATTCAAGATGCCCAGGGTGTCAAATAGCTTTTGAAATAAGTCATAGCTCTTAAAGAGTTAATGCTTGGCAACAGCATGCAAGCTTTAAACGCGTTCTACCAGTGAGCTATGCCACCAGCCTATGGGAAATAGTTCTACCTTTTATAACTATTTGTTGTTGATGTCTAGTATGTGATGGTAAAACATTATCTACTGATAGGTGGCAAAAAGACAAGTAAGTTAATGACTTGTCTCAGGTAACATCAATGTGTCTGTGGGAATTATCCAGGAAGAAGGCTACAGGGCTGGAGAAATAGCTTAGTAGTTGAGCACATGTTTAACATCTTTAAGACTGTGGGTTCTAGCTCAAGCACCAAAGAAATATTTGATCTCATGACTTCTCTGCCTAGCATGCTTTCGGAAGTCTTCAATGATATTAGCAGAATCTTACTTTTATCTATAAGGAATAACTACAGAGGTGGCTAGCATTTACCAAGTCTTAACTTATGTTATGTGCTGAGCACCATACTTAGTCCTGTATACGCTCTTTTAATCCTAATAATAACTCTGTGGAACAAGTATGTTCATTATCCCTTGAACAAGGATACATGGCTAGGGAAGTAAATAATATATTCAGGATTACCCAGTTAGTAACAGAGCTGGGATCTAAGCCTAAGTTTATTCCTATTTCTGGGCTTTTAACCCTTAATATTATCCCACTCAATAGATCAAGAAACAAGTTGAGTTATTTATAGCACACTATACCTGGGGGTAGGGATTAACAGATTAACACCCCACATTCAAAACAAAATAGTTCCTAACAGTAAAACTTGTATCATGTTCTGGTATTTTCTTTACAAACAGGTTCAAATGCATTGAATCTAGATTAACTACAGCAATACTGACAGATGTGTACTTCTGCTTCATGTAACATGCAAAAAAAAGAAGGCACTGAGTTTCTTAATTCTATTTCAGTATCAGGGGCCAATACCATACCTGTCTGACTACAGGAGGCATGTTAAGTGGTGCAATCTCTAACACCAAGAAGAGAAAGGGTTTTTACTTCTAATGACAAAGAATAAATGAAGCAATAATGTTTACAACAATAATTTTAAGTAAATAGCATTTTCTTGTTGCATCTTAATTTGTTTTAAGGAACATGAAATAAAAACACTGGTGTTCTGTTTCTTAAAAAAACAAAAACAAAAATAGCACACTACAGTTATGAAGTAATATAAAACCACCAAAAAAAAATCACATTAAAAAAGATCTTTTCTATTATTACATACAGTTTAGGGCTGGAATGATAAGATATGTTCACGGTTAAGATCTTACTACAACAATGGATATAATTTCAATAAAGAGCTCAAGCAAGAGAAACAGCCAAAGAGAAAGCAATCTGTCAATCAATTAAATGTTGTGTGGTAAGTCGTGTGTTGTAAATACCAATGGAGATGATGCTACTTTTCCCAAGGAGAAATATACCATCCTGCCAATCTGGTTACTGGTGGTGAAGATAACTACAGGAACATAACTCTAGTGCAGCTTCGGAAAACTCCTGGAAAATTTACCAAAGTTATCCAAAGTCATAAATGCTGTGTCATACAGCCAAACCACAGAATAGTATTTTGTTAGCAAGTTATCCTTTTCCTGTGGAGGAGGCACTACCATCTTAGTTTGTGATGATCCACACTAATCTTATGATGAATAGGAAAGACATACCAGAATTATGAAAAATATATTTGAATGAAGATTCTAAACATGATACATGCAAATTAAGTGAACTATCTGTTTTGTAAGTGATCACAGCCTTTAAGAAGATTTTCCTTTGAAGAAGAAATATTCCAATAGTACAGATAGCGATCCACTCCTTTTGCTTGAGTTATAAACAAATCAAGCTTTAGATTTTACTAGCTAGAAAATAAAAAGAACCCACAGTTTAAATTTATCTAAAATTTACAAAGTAGTACACTTTAAGATAAGCAATTTCCTTCTTTGTGAGTTTAAAATATTTTTTATGCTCAAGAGGCAGAAATACCAACTCACCAGCTTTGTGCCCCTTTTAATTTCCTTTTGGACATCTTCAATAGAAAATCCACCAAGACTCTCATTATCGGAATGTGACGACACCAAAGCAGATGAAAAGAGCTATAAATACATTTGGAAACATTAAGGTTCATATATAATTACATCAAGACAATGAATAAAATATTAAACTTAAAAATGAATTTTCTATTAAAATGACATTGCATAGTATTAAACTATTTCTTAAAAATTTAACAGCGTTTTTGCTTTCATATCCAGTAATACAAATGTGTTAAGATTCCCTCTCAGGAATGGTTGAAGTCTCTTGATTGATAACATACTCACCATGCATTTATGGTGTGCTGCCACCTTCTGGTTTTCAGATATTAGTAACTGTCCACACTCCTTGTCTCTATTTGACTTACAAAAGCCACATTTGCGCTGTCTTGTAGACCCTTTTTTCTGTTCAACTGAGCTTGACATGATTTTTAAACTGCTTTTAGAATGCCACTTTAAGCCTCAAGAAATGCTACAGAGAATAAGAATGGCAACAAAATGGTTAATTTCATTTAAACATTATACATTTCCATGCAAGTAGTTTAATGTCTGACCTAGATTTTAAAAGTTACTTAAACATTAGTATAAATACTAAAGCCCAAGATGCCTTCCATATGTAATACGTATTACGAGAGGGAAATAGAGAATGCAATCAAGTCTAGAGTGAGAGAAATCAAAATGAGTTCCAATTAGGAGCCATGTGCGGAGAAGAATGTATAGCATAGCTACTGCATACAGTGGTGCATGGCTAGAATCTCAGCATTTAGGAGTCTCAGGCAAAAGATCATGAGTATGAGGCCTCCCCTCTGGTCCTGAGAAATAATTTATGGTCCAGGCTGGCACTGGACCATGACACACTAGTAATTAATAAAAAAATATTCTTTCAAGTATAGGTAGATGGCTATCAAGGAAACAAAATGATAAAGATCTATGAACAATTGAAAACTATAAATTAAACTAGAAAATATTGAGAACTTATTTAATTGCTTACTTTTTTCCAGTTCACATAATGATAAAGTATTAGAAGCAAAATTAACCGTAACTTTGAAACAACTACTTTTAACACTTGAAATCGAGTTCAAATTTAAGAAAATGTTTATGACTTCAGATCCTTGCTATTTTGTTCCTTTTCCATGTAATAAAATACTAAAGCTCCTAATATTGTACCAAAAATACAGTCGTTAGGACCTTAATATTTACTAAACCATTTTATTTGGCTGAGATTTATCCTGTCTGTTTATTAAAAGCCAAACCAACAGTGGTCTTCTACATGCAGTAACTTCTATACAGAAGTTAGCAATACTGTGCAGTGGAAGGAAAATGCTTCTGAATGAGTCTTGCAGTTGATCAGATTATAATTATAGGTTGTGCAGTCAAACCAAAAAAGGGAAGAAAAATTGTAACACAGAATCTACAGATTTGCATCATCGTTCTTAACACAGATCATGCAATGCCATCACTCAACAAATTTCAAATCAGTGTTTTGATCTGTATAATTCACCCAATTAATGGGAGTAAGCAGTTTAGGCCCAGGTTGCCATAACATACATCACAATCAATAGAATCTCAAACTTCTGTCTTCAAATTAGCTTATTAAATTGCCACTTATATAGATTTGAACATTTCATGACATTGCGTTTGGAGACTTGGCTCACTAACAACTCAGTCGTTAGCGCTGAGAAGCATCTGTTCACCACCACCACCAGGGCAAGCAGCAGCAATCTGCAGTATCTACAACCACTCCGCTCTGCTCAACGTGGATCATCTCGATGTAATGTAATGGGAAGCCACAAAGAAAACATTTCTTCTCATTAATTTACATCCAGTATTCTCTTTTGAACAAGACTTCAAAGGTCTTGCAGTCTCTGCTTTGATGGTCTAACAAACTGTTAATGCTATCTCTAATTTAAATGCCTCAGTCTCCCAAGTGCCACAGAGTACTTCTCAATAGTACTGATTTCAGAACACTGAGAAACAGACTGAAAATAGGCAGCTAATCTTTTAGCATTAAAAAAAGGACAACAGAGAAACAAAAGAAACAAAAGGGGAAGTGTGTTTGCATTTGCTCAGGCAAGTATGTGTCCAGTTGCTTTATGAAAAATATAGCTGCTCCAGTTTTTACAGCTATGCAAAAACACCAAGATTCATAAATAGCACCCAGATATGCTCCTGGAGTTCTAAATGAGTTTCTTCTACTACCGTGCAATGAATAATAGGCACTGTGAAGTCACCATGATGTATTCAGCATTTCTCCAGGTCATCCAGGCCAGCTGAAAGGATGGTACATTATAAATCTAATTTTCATAGACATCTTTAATGTGCCGTCCATATACAATCCTAGCACTGGCTTTAAAAAAAAACTGACTTAAGCAAAATTCCTAGAGGGAAAATTCACTCTTTATTCCCAAAATTGATTCTGAAATCGTACCCCCATTCTATTCTTATTAAATATTGCCTCGTTTCACTAATAAATAGGTACATTGTTCATCTTAATTTTCAGAACCTGCTTTTCTAGATATTAATGATTCCAAAATCTAAAGGAGAACAAACATATGCTTAATTTTGCATTTTTAAAATATTCATTTATTTCCTGGTAATTAGTTTATATTTTATTTGTAAAGTGAGCAGAAACACATAAATGTGCAACAAACGATTAAATTTTTGCCCTGCTATGCAATGACTAATTGGATTTTTCCACTAAAATTCAAATAATGCATGTATGCATAGCTCGCCGATTTTCACATCTGTCTTCTTAAAACACGCAGCAGCAGAGACCATCATGGAAACAATGACGCCCAGCAAACTGTCTATCATAAAAATACAGATTTTTATCTACTGCTGTCACATTTGTGGTCTCGGGGTAAGCAGAATACGGCCATTCAAAAGCATCACTACTATAGGGTTCATAATCATCCACATCTATTTAGCGCTTTCGTTTTAATTTAAATATTTTCAAGAGCAGGCACAGCTCAAAGTTCAATACTTTCCCCTGACAATGAGACCTTTCCCTTTGAAGAAAGATAATGTCTAAAGCAGAAAGAGACAACATCTTTATGGGATACATTGTTTAAACGTATGAAAAACACACGCAGCTGAAACAATGAATGCATTTCTGCTGTTTTTTCAAGATGCTGTAAAGCACCAAGGTAGAAAATCACCTGGACAACCAAGGAGGGCATTCGAGAACCAGCTCAAGAGCTCGTTCAATGGTTGGTATCTGAAAAGAACGTTTTCCACAGAGAAACAAACAAAACAAAAACTGCAGTTCCGGAAGATGAAATCCCTTCCGCATGCAAGCCAGTTGAAATGTACAGACAGAAGCATGATCCTCCAAAGATAATACAGCTTTTCTATAAGGAAAGTTCCAGAAGAGAGAAATAAACGAGTAAGAGATGTACCGGAAAGGCACCTGAATTTGGTTGCACGATATTATTACATGCTTCGCACTGCTTTTTGCGGTTATTCAAAAGGAAACTAAAGGAATTTTCCAGTTGTTTCAAGCCAAAGGGTAGTGAAAAAAAATTTGAACTGTATGAAGACCTGATATTACGTAGGAACCAGAGGAAAATTAAAGGCTTTTCAAAGATCAAAAGATTTGTTTTTCACTTTCACGCAGAATATCGAAACGAATAGAAATTGTAAAAGAACGCCGTGCTGTTCGCTCATGTAATAAAGGACCAGGCACATAACAGAGCGGACTCTCTCCGTTATTTATTCCCCAATCACACATTAGACTCCTAGATCTCCCTCTAACCAAAGCGCTGGATAAACTCGAAAAACTATCCTCTTTTCCAACACTTCGGCAAGTTCCTTTCAATCAGATAGTCGGGGGGGTCTTCCCCCCCCCACCGATTGTCCTTGGCCAAATCTCTGGAATTCAGGAAAATATCGTCGTAGCACTTTCTTCCCACCCCTCCCTCCTCCAGGAGTTCGTCCTCTAAGGATCTTACTCCAGAGCATCATCTCCTTATCCATCACTTTCACCCGATTCCCCTCGCCCGGGAGTTTTTCTTTTTCTCCCCCTCATTCCGTAGGGCTCAGCCTCAAGCCATCCTAACCAATTTTTTCTCTTATACTTCAAAACTAGGAGTCACCCTCCTTACCCCTAAAACGATCTAAGCAACAGTATAGAGTTTTTTAACCCCCCCATCCCAGTTTTTCCCTCCTCTAGTGTGAAGCCCCCTCCCCCGAAGTCCAGACAGCCGCCTAGTGTGTCCCTCAGCGCCCCCGAGGCACTAGGTCGCCAGCCACTGCAGCGCTCACCGACAAAGCGCGGCGCCTCTGGGGGTCCCTGACAATGAAGGAGACCACCGCGAGTACCCCGTAACAACGGGCAGGGGCGGCGGCCTGGCCACCGCCATCCTTCTCGTCTTCTCCCGCCAGACAGAGAATGGGGGGCCCTTAGCTCCCGCGGGGAACTCACCAGCCTGGCCCGATGGGCGGGCGACGGGAGGACAGCGCCCACGAGGGGAGACGAGGAAGGCGGGCGTCGGTTCTTCGGCACTGCCGAAGAGCGGGGTTCTGTCGCCGGGGGTTGTTTCCTTTCATTCGAGGAGAGACGGGCTCGCCGAGCGCCCTTACGTTACCTCCCTCCTTACGCACGCGACCCACAGGACGTTAAGACGTCTCAAGCGCGCCTGGGACTCTGATTGGCCACCGAGCCGGGGAGGTTGAAGCCGCCGAAGTACAGCGCAAGCGCGCAGACCAGCCCCCCTCGAAAGGCTTGGGGCGGCGGCCCCGCCTCCTGCTCGCGCGCGTACCTTCTATTCTCCGTTCTGCCGCTGAGGCTTTGGGGGCAGGATCAGAGGAGACTGAGAAAGGAATTTGAAGAGAAAGCTGGGCACTGGGAGGAGAAGGCGCTGGGTTGGGGCCAGAAACCCTGGGACCAGGTCTTGGGGAACCGGTTTTCCAGTGACTCAAATGCACAGGCCTTAGCCCTTGCACTTGTTCTTCGAGGCCTTTTTACATCCATTATTTCATTGTACTCTCCTGGCATCCCTGTGGGGTCCTCCTTTTGCCTGATTTCACTGCTAGCAAAGACAGAGCTTCAGTGTAATTTTCCCGTTCGTACGGTAATCCTCGGGCCAATCGTTTTAATCGCTCAACCTTAATTTTTTTGTTTGCTTGTTTCTTGGTCTTGAAAATAAAGATAAAATAACCTCCCAAGATTATTGTGAGGAAGAATAAGGATGCGGCTGAAGCATGTATTACCGTCTCCTGTGTATAGCCGGCTCTTTGTAAATGCTGGGGTTGTCGTAGTCAAAAAAGACGAGTGATTAAGACGAGTGATTTTCTTTATAACCCACAAAGATGAACCAAAGACCTAAACCGGCGCTCTTTTTTGGCATATTGGAGCCATAGTCTTGACTGAATCTCAGCGCCCTCACTTCTAGCTCCATGACCTTGGTCACGTTGTAGTACCTCTGGTCCCTCAGACTAGTCAGTTCTAAAATGGAGAACGTAACGGTATCCCTCTCAAAAGAGTGTGAGAAATAAGTTAATTTATGCAAAGCACAGGAGAAGAATGCCTGGGGACATAGTATACCTTCTATGAGGGTCAACTTTTGTTATCTTCTGGCCTCTGTGAGAGGAAAACCATTTTTAAAAAAGAAAGAACAGGGAAAAAAATGTCACAAACCAGTGAGCCTTTAAAGATGTCTTTCACGTGACTGTTTTTCCTGCAATGGAAGTGGATTTACATTCTGGATCCAATGCATTTTACATAGTGTTTCATCAACCTTTTTTTTTTTCAAGGTCAACCTTAAATTTCAACACCCAAGAAAACAGTAACCATAGTGATCTAAAATTGATTCATTCAAATGGAACCCAATGAGGGTCTACAAATCAATCATTTAGCTACAAGGAACCTTTCTCTAGCTCGGCTCGTAGTTATCTGTCCTGATTTCAGAAACTAAGACTGTGCTTTCAATCACACCCCTCCTGTGCTCTGGAACTCGGATTAACTGGCTTTGCTCAGGGCTATCAGCTGGTTTGCTCTAGCTCGCCTTCACCCTTAAAAGATTCATCTATTCCGCCTTCACTCTTAAAAGATACATCTATGTTGGGAGGTGATGGCGCACGCCTTTAATCCCAGCACTCGGGAGGCAGAGGCAGGCAGATCTCTGTGAGTTTGAGGTCAGCCTAGTCTACAGAGTGAGTTCCAGGACAAGCTCCAAAGCTACAGAGAAACTCTGTCTCGAAAAACAAAACAAAGAAGAAAAAAAGATAATCTACTTCCCCTGCCCTTTGTCTACAGTTTCGCTCCAGGGAGTGACTAGAGATTTGCATAAGAAGATCCACAATGTGTATTCCATTTAAACTGTATGTAAATCATAGGTCTTCCACCAAGTTTTACAGGCTTATTGAAGTTCACAATGACACAGATGTAAAAGAAAAGGCAGTGGCTAAACAGTGTGTAGTCTTTTTTATTTGACACCACCCCGCCCATATTTTATTGACTTTAATTCATTCTTTCATTCGTACACTTATTTGAACACAGTTTAATTCAATAAAAGCTTGCAAAACTAAGTTCCGAACCGAAAGGAAACAAAGATGAATCCAGTACAAGCCCATTGAGTTCAGGGTGAAAATACCGAGGCTGTCAAGTAAACCAATACAGTACAATCTGATAAAGGTGCACGCCCGAGGCAGCCGTCCACTGCCTGATGAGTAAAAAGCACTGTGGCGAGCTACAACTCAATAATGAGGAAGACACAGCTTCTCCTTCCAACTGATTAAAGTCTAGTAAAGAAAAGACAAATGGCCACAACAGGAGATGTTAGCAGTGAGTACCTTAGACAGTGAGACAGAAATGCAGAGGTCCAAAGACAGTTATCAGTGGATTCAGTTATTTTCGGGCCTAGGTCTGGTAGTCAGTCCCTATTATCAGGACTGATGGATACAGCCTGTTATCACTTGCTTAGTGCCTGGGGATATAACAAAGACACCACCGATCTCCTAGTGATTCACCAGTGCACTCCCACCAACCTCTTTGGTCTTCCCCTTCAGGCTCCAGTTACTGCTTCTGTTTTGTACTTCACACTCAACAAAGGCCCCAACTTCACGATTCACTTTAAAAAGGACCGTCTGAGCTAAGATCCCGGACC